>NC_071286.1:42517672-42571908 GCF_943735745.2 Anopheles bellator
TTCCCCCAGGTTGAGAC
The DNA here is from genome assembly GCF_943735745.2 of Anopheles bellator. NCBI lineage: Eukaryota > Metazoa > Arthropoda > Insecta > Diptera > Culicidae > Anopheles > Anopheles bellator. The sequence goes on from NC_071286.1 coordinate 42,517,690, forward strand.
CTGTCCATTGCACTTCGGATGGGTTGACCCCTGCGATTATCCCTCATGTGGATAACTCGTGTGCGCAATTTTTGGTAGCCGGGAAGTGCGTCCGCGCACATCCCGTCAACATACATTACAAGTGACTCCGAGAGAAGTAGCTCATCTGGCAACGAAGCGATGTAAATAGCTCCTTATAAATCCTTATTCGATCCCCTGATCCTTATTCGATTTGTGACTCTAGATTTGCTTCAGATATTCAATTAACAATAATTTCAATAATTCGTGGCTCGCAAGGTTTATCATATTCGCATTAGTTTCCTCCCTCTTAAAATCTTTAAGAAGAAGCGAAACGGTAAACACGAAACGTTTGACAACGCTTCGATTTCGATCGACGAAGCGCCTGAATGTAGGTTTCCCGAGTGCTACCCTATTTCCGGGCAGCCGATGAAATTTTCCGAAGTACGCTGCCAACGAGGGAACCTTTGAGAGATTTTCACGGAGGGCGGAGTCCTCTCAGTACGTGCCGCTGCTGTGCTATCTCCCTATGGTTGTCTCTTTTCTTTGAATTTTCCGATCACGGCGTCGCCATTGACGTTGCGCCATGTCCTTTAGGTGGAAAAATAAACTGAACATGGCCGTTGCATGAGAAGTGCCAGCTAAAAACAATTGTTTTTCTTGTCCTCTTGCCTACGACACTAATGATAAGACCACCGAAAAGACTTTGGAACGCACATTGTCAGTTTGACTCTATTCCAAAGTAAACGGCTGTGAAGCAACCATATCCTGCCAATCGACACCACGTCCTGCCTCAAGGGACATCCTTTCCGAAGCGGTTGTAAGGTTGGTCGGTTACGTTTCCGGTCGTGTGTAGGCCCTCGAATTACACGCGAGATCCTGCCCGCCGATGAGCAGCAGCAGTTGTCTCATTTCCACGGCCGGGAAAAAACGCATCTCAGAACAGCACCAGAGGCGCCGAGGAAAATTAGATGCTTGAGTGTTTTCTTTTCGTTTTTTTCGTGTGTTTATTTGGTTCGGGGTTTCAATCTTATTTCGGGCCGTGTCGTCTATGCGCACGCAGCGACCGTGCGTTGCGTGTATGTCGCTTTCCCGGGTGTCAGCGCGAAAGAGCGATCAGTACGATCGTGCTTTCCACCGGCGACGGTATCTTTCCACCGCGAGCGACGTGCTGAAGTCGTCGAGCAATGCCGTCTGTTCTGAGTGTGCCGTTCTCGGGTTAGTGGCTCTGGTTTGGTGACTAGCGCTCCTCACGGCTGCCGCGGAAGGCGACCGAAAGGAAGTTTCAGAGGAAGTGCTGTGCAGTGCATCGTAGTGTCCTTCCTTCGGTATGACCAAGTTCAACAGAAACCTTTGCCGGAAGGCGTCCATGAAGCCCGAGCTCAGTGGCGGCTACAAGCAGGGGTACGAGGTTGACCACCACCGTCCCTTTGGTGGCATGATGCAAACCGGTGCCGGTGCGGGAGGTGTTGGTGGTGCGTCCATTTTTGCGTTAAACGGGAAAACGGCCGCCGGCGGTCCCATGGCGGAAAATTGTGGAAACATCGGTAGTGCACATACTGGGTTACCTTCGGCACACAAAAATACCATCCACACTATGAATGGTGGCGCTCCCCTAGTGCATGCCGGTGGTGGATCCGGTAGTTGTGGTGGGGTGCTTAGAAAAGATGACGGTGTGGATGGTGGTGGATACGTACGCGATCTGAGTGCCGAGCAGAAGCTGAAACTGAACATCCAACAGCTCCACATCCGACAGCGGCAGCTTCAGCTGAACGATTACGACGACAACAGTCTCAGCTCGGAGGAACATGTCCTGGCACCGGCTTCCGGTTGCATGGCCAGCCCGAACCGGCCCTGCCTGACGTGGGCCTGTAAGGCGTGCAAAAAAAAGAGCGTGGCCGTTGATCGCCGGAAAGCGGCCACCCTGCGCGAGAGACGTCGATTGCGGAAGGTTAGTGTTGGGTGTACGCAGCTGAGAAGTGAGACCCACGGCGAATGCACTAATGGCGCGTGGCACTTTCGACGGTGCACGATGTGTAGTAGTTGACGAAAAACATAATACAAAGCTTCAATTTGGGGGACCAACAACCCTGCACTTAAAAGCACAACGATGCAGAAAACAACAATGATCAACATGGACACTGATGCAGGCCAAGACCGCCCGGTGGTTGCAACCGGATAAGAAGAAGAGGAATGATGATGGAAAGCATGGAACTTACGAGGTTACCCAGCACCCAGCACGATCGTCCATTCGCCATTGATCCTCCTAAACCTTAAATCAGATACTGCAAAGGATTATTTAGTTGAGTTGAGACTTCCAATAGATATTCCGCCTCCAAAGCGAAATTCTCATGAAACCTTCAAGCAACAATTTGATAATAAACACTTGCACTTTGAAACCCCCTCGGTATTCTGCGGTCAAATGTACACCAGACACTGGGTTTTTCTTGTTGCACTGTTTTGTCCTTTGAAATGTTTTCTATCCTTTTTTTCCTCTCTAGGCCAACTTGATGCGAAGCAAAAAAGAACTATAATTCACATCGAAACCTTTTTACTTTGAGTAACTTTTTCCACACACTTATGTTATCGCTCCAATGTCGTGGTCAACGGTTCAGGGAAGGAAAACCTCACGGTGCTTTATTATATTTATTTGTTTCATCGGTAAACACGCTCAATGCTGGATTATCAGCTGGACGCGTCAACAATTGTGTTCAACTGCAACACACAGTGTGACATGAGACTTTCGAGGTCAAAGCATTATCTGTTGCGATGTCCGCTTCGAATTTACACTTTCTACATCTTGGAATTAAAGTATCCTGGAAGATTTCGTAAATCCCCGTTTTGTTGTTCGAAAAACCGGTAAAAGTTTTTATGCGATTTCGTACATCGGTCCGTCAGGTCTGCGCCTGAAATCATGAAACACTGACTGACTAGCTGTCAAATCATACGAATAAGTGCATGGTGTGTGACAGACCATTTGGCTGGATTGTAGTAGACCGGTCGGGTCGTTAGCGTTCTGTTGGCCGCTATACGCCTTCAGTTTTTTATCGTAGAGAATAAACTTCGATCGTCCGATTTTCTTGGCGTGTACCTCTTTCGAATCAGGATCTTACAAAGCGTCATCGTCCAATCGTAATGTAATGCAACCGATGTTTCAGGTCAACGAGGCGTTCGAGGTGCTGAAGCGTCGAACTAGCACGAACCCGAACCAACGGCTACCCAAGGTTGAGATCCTGCGGAATGCGATCGAATACATCGATAGTCTCCAGGCTCTGCTCGAGGTTAGTAACCATCGGTCGCGGCCTTCTTGGACACCTCCACAAGAGATGGATTTGGAACAGAAATATAGAGAAACCCGTTTTCCACAGGAATCGCCACCCGTACGTCGAAGTCCCGACAGGATGGCCGAGGGCAGCAATTCCATTCTGTCAACACCCCAGGATTACGTGGTAAGTAGCGCGGAGTAGGCCAGGGGCCAGACCGCACGGGAACAACGTCCTCCGCACGGTCCGTCACGTATCACGGCACTCTCTGGTAGCGGTGACTAATTAACGCCCATAAAACTGCTTGTCATCTATCGCTTCACACCTTCGGCAGCATAGCGCCCATCATGGCCCATCGCCTAACGCCTTGTTCGGCCGAGGCAACACTGCATCACTTGTTGCTCTCGCCTCGAGAAACGATTCCGGCGGCAGTTTTTTTTTTGGTCGCTTCGCTCTACACATTGCCACATAACGTGGCCACAGGATGTGTGTCCTTCGGGGTGATGGAAATTTATTGTGATTTAATTGTTTGTTGATAAACATACCGATTGCCATATGGGCGGATGATGATGGCGGATTTTCCTCCCTGACCCCGCTCATCCCGCCACGTTGCCTTGGCGTTGGGCCCGCCCGTGTTGATCGCTGAAGAACCACTTTTTTTGGTTAAGCTCGTTTTCCGTTCTCTGCGAAGGTCTCTCGACCGGTGCCGGTGCCACTGGAGGAGGCAAAAGATTAATGGTCGCCGCCGAACGGACTACCGATTTCATTAATAGTTTCGGTGAGTGTGCGTCGTTGCGTTGTTCACTTTGTAACACTCGCCTCGTCTCCGTCGGCGAAAGATTCGCATGGCGCACATGGTGACATCGCGCGCATTTTGCGCCAGAGTCTGTCAGGATCGCACAGGAAGTGCGATCGTTCTCCGGGCCACACGGAGCCATGTTATGGGTGGCCGACCAGAAAGATTAATACCCGGCTGCCGGCTGCCAGCTGAAGCCGGGGTGGGGCGTGCGGGGAGCGAAATTCCGATTGCTTTTCACCGAACAGGGACGAAGCTGAGCTCACGTGCCCCCATAAGGTTCAACTGACACCAACTGTCAGCCGTTTCTGGCCGGTGACGTGATATTGCGTTGAAAACATAATTAGTTCCATTGCTTGAAACTGCCGCGAGCCGGTTGGGGGACGCAGCTCGGTGGATCTACCGGCTAGAGGTGGCTGCGAATGTTAGGTTAGGTTGCTGCAGTATCCCAAGAATTTGCTTTTATGTAAAATTCTTGCAAATAACTTTAATCGTTTAAGCTCCGTTTTTGTTGGTACGTTTTGGTGCCTTATCTTTAGCGGCTTCGTGAAAGTCTGTGTTAATGTCCATTCACAGTAAGTCCAATCATTGGTCAGTGCGTGCGACGTCGTTAGTAATGATTTACCGAGCATGCCCAATTGGAATCCAGAAATTCAGGAAGTTAATATCTTTGACCTGATCCACGAAGCAGAGAAATCTGGAGACTTCATGTACCGTACATTTAGTACTTGTGCCATGGGGTACTCCTGACAAATCCCGTTTCTAAAAATATCACTTAAATTAATCAATTTTAGCAACATTTTGCGCTCTCTCTAAATCTTCAATATATTTGTACGAACTTCTCTGACTCTGACTGGCACAAAACCTGCAGTAGAAGCAAACATCGTCGGGAACCATGGCAGGGTTACGGTGGACTCGGCTCCTCGGTCATCTGGCTAGTATCAGAAATGGAGATGATCTCCAGAAGCGTACTCGGCAGAAATCTGTAGCCTGGTGGTGGTGAAAAATAGCCAATCATCTATTTCCCTTCTAGTCATAATATGTCAAACTGTCACGACAAATGTCAGCAACCGGTAGCAGCACAATTAGACCACCCGAAGAAGAAGATATTATTATCGCGTACGCAACGCGAGGGCCGCGACCGGAAAACGCGACGCCCGAACGTGCCGCTCGCGGCGGAGCGGACCAGAGCGCTACCGGGTTCGATTCGGGTTCTGTGTGTCACCGTCGGCCTGTCTAGCATCGGGGCGGCCGAGCCTATGGCCGAGCATTCCAGCTCTTCCCTGCGTAGCGTTTAACACGGTGCGGTGCAACGACAAACAAACCGCACACGTCGTGTCGTCGGAACGGCCTCGGCGTTGGCGGTTTCGGTGGCCCTTGACTAGCGGGTAATCGAATCACAGCCAGAACAGCTGGAGCGGGATCCGCGCCGCATTTTGACAGACAGCCCGACGTCGCCACGCCGACAGGGCGCGCCGCTCAGATTCGTTCATTTCACGGCTCGACAACTTCATTCTCCGCGATCCTTGCCGCGGATTCTTTCGGGGGCTTTCGGTTCACGGAGCACGTTGTTGATGATGTTAATCCTTCAAATTCGGGCCGGCCCCGTACAGGAAACGATCGATCACAATTAAGAAGCAATTTCCGATCACGGACCACTCGGGACCCCGGTATTGAGCGTGATCTGATTGCGGGTGGCTGAGGATCGAGAACAGATCACATCATCCGAGCTGTCAAACGCGTCATACGCGGAGTCCGCAGCCGCCGAGTGTTTAATTTTGGAACTTCACCTTGGTGCGTGTGTGGTGGGCACCACTTTGCGCCTCTCTTTGCTTGGTGGCGCACGGTACATACATCGTTTTTAATGAGATTTAATTGCATGTTTCGATAAATTTGTCTTCCCCCTCCCGCGGGCCCCCCTCATCGTGCCGCGCCGGTCCGCTCCAGACCGCACACTTGCAGATTGCGGATCACCGGTGCGCAGCGGCGTGTCTTTTTTGGCATCAGGTTCGTTTTCAGTTTTTTTTTCGGACTGGGCCAACGACAACGTCGCCTGGCCGCCGGTGGGACGCGCGTGCACGAAGAACACGACCCGCGTGCCGCCGGACCGTGCGGCGTGTTTTCGTCGCCCGACACGGCGGCCGAATAAACGAGCTGGGTGATATTTTTTGATCTGTTCGCTTAATCTTCTGACGGTCGTAAAGTTGTGGCATGACGAAAAATTCTACGGAAACAAGAAAAATGACAGCACCCAGCCGGCAGCAGGGTCCTTTAGCATCCCCACACAGACGAGATGGTTGCAACACCGTTACTCTAAGATGCACGGCCACTTACCGGCACTCCGAGAGTTCCCCGATTCGGCCCCGATCTGAAATTTGAAACAAAATCATTCCAAACGGCTTACGGACGAACCTTGTACGGTGCAGTCGTTTCGTTTGAAATTCGGAAACAAACCACCGTGGGGGCCTGGGGCAGGTTTGTCGTGTAGTGTATCGGATGTACGACACGATGTTGGCATTCTGCGTAGGGAAAGGTGCTGTCTTTTTAGCACGGCAACAGAGACACAAATATGGCGAGCTACCGTCTTCTAGTCCCATGTGCCCATTGAGGCTGATCGATAGTAAACGACCACTTTGAATCCTAATTGGTAAAATCGTTCGTTGTGAAGCACAAAAACCGGTTGCCAATGTCGGGTCCGAACCGAGGCTAAGGTTGCTTGCCAGCCAATTAATCAATGGGCGAAATCTAAGTCTTGTCCTTCAACGAGCGTTCAAATCCATTGATCGAGGAAGGAACCGTAACTCTTCCTGTGCCCCCGATGTCAACGATGGAATGTGAATCTGCGCATTCCTCGGTTCACGCTGTTTCCGACCTTTCTGCCCGCTTCCCGGCTTCGTCCCAGGACCTCTCGACTTAGGAGTTGTGGTTGCGGTCCCGGCGGGGTACCCACGCTGTTGACATTCCTGTCAAGGTCAACCGAATTCCTCGACCCTTTCACTGTTCCGGTCCCGCGGTCCGACTACTCTGTATCGACTGTCGGCCGATGAAAAGTGGCCCAACGTTTGTTACCGCGCGTTTGATGTGTCTCAGATGTGCAAGCCACAGCAGCCAGCGGCAGAGTGATCTTGAAGTGAGCCATGCTGCCGATGTTCGTGTGGGTCCAAAAATAATCCAAAAAATGGACGCGCTGCAAACAAATATCGGTCTCATCCTTGGTTTTACTCTGGTCCTTTCATCTCCACTGTCGCCACCAGCGTCGCTCCGAATGTTCCTTGTTCGAGTGTCTGGTGTTGGAAACTTCACTTCAGAGCCGCGCGAGGTCCCGCCCGGTGTCGTCGTCGGAAGGCCGTCAGCTTTCATTAGAGAACAATTCTACGATCGTGCACGCATTTTTCTTCCCCGGGCCCACCCCGGGTTCGGTATTTTAAATCGGTTGTTTGGCTGTTCGGGCGATGGGTCAAATTAATTTGCCTTGACAGTCACGGCGGCCACGATCCGTTTGCCGGCGTGCACTTGTGCTGCGACTGATTGGCCCGACACCAACCTACGATCAAGCCGAAACAAATGAGTCAGCTTAACCGAGGAAATCCGGCAGATTATGGGAGTTCGTGGGAACTAATCACACTTTAAGTCACGCTTAATTTTTGGTCATTTTCTAAGCGTAAGCGACTAGTTATGTCTACATCAGAAGTTTTTAACGCAATTAGTTGCGCTAAGCTACTTGAGCTACGCTTCCGGCCTAGTAGTCCCGGTTAACCAATTAGAACGGGCAGCGATCGTACGTTACTGGCGCGGGTCTTTATCAGCAGGACTTCATTTCAGCTATTCGAATTTATTTCTCGCAACTCCAGAGCAAGATCAGGAACTCAGTTGTGATCCGCATATTTTTAGAAGTTGTAGAAGTAGTTCGCTTCGCTGGGTTCGTCCGCACGAATCCGCCGGCACTTCCAAACCGTTTGACGTGAGTGGGAAATCACAGAAACCCTGCTAAAGGGCCTCAGGACCCATCACCGCCCGGTGGCTTTTGCCTGTGCTGCAGCTGGGATTAATTAAAACCTACCGACCGGGGGCCGGGGGAACCTCCTGGCCACCTAATGAGTATGTGCTAATTGCGCGCACAACCGTCGCCCTTCGAGCGAGATGACCTAGGGTCTGGGGCTTGGGAATGGCAATTTTTCACAAAAGCCGCCCCGAGGATCTCTTTCGCCACTCCGAACGTCAGGATAGGTGCTAAAGTTCATTACCGTTGAGTGAGCCGAGCGCCACGCCGTGCAACCTTTTTGAATGAACGAACCTTGCGGCCTAGCGGCCGGACCTGCTGCTCACGTCACCAATCCGTCGGCTGCGCCTGGGACTTGCGCGTTTGCGGATTCGGATGGCTTTGATTAATTAGTGAATTAGACCTATACTAAGTGCAATTAATTAGTTCCCCTGACGCTGCGGGTGCTGTGAGGTATCAAACGAAGGTGTCACCAGAAAAACGCGAGTGAGATCTTCGGCCATGCGTGCGACCAAGCTGCCGCGCAAGCTATCGGGCGCGGCGTCGGCATCCGGGGCCTCTTATCTGACAACTCGCGTGACGGTGACAGCAGGCGTGGTGTGGCCCGCGAGGAACTGGAGCGTAGTGTTTGCGTGGCGACCAAACACTTTTTGGGGGTAAAAAGGAGGTAGCTGCTGGTCATCGCACATGAGTCGATCCTGCGCATTTCCCGCGCAGTGCCAGCTACTCAACGGAATTTAAATTAAGATGTTTTCCATTACCCTAGACGACTCGATCGCTTGCAGATTAGGAATGGGCCGAACGGCTCGGAATGTTTGGCGAGCGCCCGAATGCCGCACCGAATGCGTGGTCACTCCATTAATCCAGTGATCGCCGTCGCTGGCACTTAAATTGGATGTTCCGGTGGAGTGTAATGCAATATTTGCTATTTAATAGCGCATTACTCGCGCACCGCGCACCAATGTTTGATGTTGCCACGGTGTGCCAAAAGCCGAGACCCCAATTTCTTCTTCCGACATTCCCGAGTTGGATCGTGGCGCGTTTTTTGATGGCCCAAAACGACATGCACCATCAAATGCCAGTCAGTCAGTTCAGGTTGATTTACACATTTCGTGACATCCCCAAACTGCAACGTTTCAAGGCGCGTGCGTGCAGACAACGCACGGATTAGCCGAGCATTGGCGAAATATTTAAAAACATTCAGCAGAGCCCCCGTTTTTAATGGCCACTGATACCCGATATTTCTGATACGGCGCGGTCTCACCTCGACACTTCAAACCTGTCCAGAAATAACTTTACGATCGGCACCGCAGCGCGTAAAACTCTTAATTCCGGTGGCCAGCAGTAGGAAGCAAGTAGCAAAGGCCATAAAACAACCGCACAAACCGCCGCAAAGCGCAAAGAAAGGACAGTGCCGCAGGGTGCATGATTAACAAATTATGATCTAATTAACAGGGATTAATCATTCGGCCGCGCGACGAGTTTCTTTTGATCTGTTTGACTTTTTGGCACACATTAAAAAACAAGGCGGGAATGAGAGACAGAGAGGATGTTGCGCGTGGGAGCTGAGCTAGGACCTTGCTGGGCAGCAGGATGCTCTTTTTAACGACAACAGAGGAAAGCACGCACCACGGTTCTGGCCACGTTGTTTTTTGTTTTCCTCACAGGCTTTTAACAGGGTCGTGCCGTTAGACGGCCACCGTTCGGTGCGTAGCGGCAGTGAGTCACTTTTTTAATCCACCCCATCCCGAGGGGGGCCCAGCAGTTTATGGTCTACAATCGTTGAAAGCTATTCTACGGTTTCGCCCACTAGTCTGCCGGGGGCCATGTCCGCACACTTTACGACCGATCAGTCGGTTTCGGCCCCGCAGAGCAATAGATAATTTTTGGTGTAATAAATTTTCACCACCCTCCACTGGGTGGGCCCACACCCTCAGCTTTCCAGCCGATGCACATTTTTCTTGGTCTAGCGTTTAGTAGCACCGAATGCTATTACACACTTCTTTCCAGCAAAGGCGGCTCAGGTTGGGGCTTACAGGGATATAATATTGGGTCATTCTAAAACTCTCCGAACTTTTTGGTCACGCAAATGGACTTTAAAATGTCTGAAATTTCTGTAGCAATAAAAAAATTAAATCGCTGCAAAAGCGCTTCTGAGAAATGTGTGAAGTCAGATGCCGATACCGCTGTTAATTTGATACAATTTTACTACTTGTAGAGTGCAATCGACACACCAACGTATCATCAGTTTCAAAGAAGCTCACAGTTGAGGTGCCATATGAACTGATGCACAGAAATTGGATTACTCGGAATACCGTAACTGCAACGAGCAAAGGAGTTGTATTTCACAAATTGACGGAACTTGGTTGAGAAATTTTGATACATAACCCGGAACTTGCACCGTCTGTTTACTATTTGAGTCGGACGATGCCAAACCTTCTAAACGGTTCTTTTATAAATTGGAACTTTATTCGACATAAATGCTTGATTACATAAGAGTACAGAGATATTCCTCATTAGGATTGCAGCTATGTAATATGTCTAAGGTAGCAATATGATTGAAATGAAAATTTTTTGATTTAAATCTGTTTAAATTATATGTTATGCCAGGTGGCATTGAGTCACTTGATCCTACTTATAACTGATAACTAACAACATTTTACAACTAGTTAAGTTGAATGAACTTCAGATAATTAGCTCTCGAATTGTTGAGTGGAAAGAGTTCTTTGGTTTTCTCCAGTTCCGTTAAGGATCATATTCAAAATTTCTGATTCAGTCTGATTTGTATTGACTGGAAGTTAGTTTTGAAGCTCCACTTTAAACGGTAAAGAATTGACGAATAGCCGCTTGGCTTAGTTAGCTCATCCCCGATAAACCACCACAGAACCACGGAGACTCTTTATATTACCCAACTCTTGTCATAGTCATAGTCAGATAGTCATTTATGATGTAGGAACATTTTTTTAAGAGAAGTTCAATAAAAATTGTTCGTCTTTTCCGGTAAACGTTTGTGGTGCTCCGAGTATCCCTGGAACCTGCGGCAAGCTATCACGCGCTCGGTCACGTGGTCATAGGATCCACGCACATCCCTCACGGTTCCCTGGCGTCGATTTTTTCAAAGAACATCTCGTCCAATATTTTGGCCCCAAAAGCAAAACAATCAAACCGCTTCCGAGCAGTAAAGGTTATGATGGGATGGGAACATCATCAGCGCGGCACGTTCGTGGCTTAGCCGAGGCCAGAAAAGGAAGACGAAGCGAACCGTTTTGTCTAGCGCACGCACCCAACCTCGGGCTCAATCGAGTAAATAAAGAATTAAGAAGTTAAGACCGCTTATTTTTAAATGTCCACGCTCGGGCAGCAGCAACTAATCGCGCGCGGTGCCGAGTCGAGCCGGGCCGCGCTACCAATAACCGTAATTTCTCGATGAATTATTTTTTAATATTTCCTCCTGGATTAAGGCCGGCTGCCGCCGCTGCCCCCGCCGGTCCGCCCAGGCCGCCCCGACGGGTGCGCCGCCATTGCGCGACGGTGCGACAATGTTTTGGATCTGTCACGGAGAGTGAAAGTTTATGAATTCCGCCACCGTCTGCCCACGGCAAAGGGAAGGGCCCCTCGGAGACAGGAGACGTCGCCCGGGAAATCTCTCCCCTGGGCAATGGAAGGATGCGCGCGTCGGCAGCGCATAGGCCGGGCGAAAACAAAAAAAATGGGTATGAAAAATGACACCGTCTTCCGAAACGATCATCGTAAGTCTTCGGCTAAAAATGACATCTGATCGTTCGTTCACGGTCGCCCGGGATATAGAGCCGGGTCGGTTGGCCTCCGACGGCCGTGGTGGCATCTGGCGTGAAGTGGTGGCGTTAGCTACCTCCGAGGTGACTGATATGTGCCTTCTTAAAGTGCCAAGGGATGCACCCACTTAGCCACCCTGGTTAACTGCTGCGCCGGAATGGGAGCGATTGACACAGTCGTCACCTCGCAGCCAGCCAGCCAGCCAGCCATCATGGGAGCCGCCACGGAGGAGAGACACAGCCTCCGAAACACGCGGTGTCCCAAGTGGTGTTTGGCTCGTTTTGCTCTCTTTCTTAGGCACCGGATAGCGGTTGAAAGGGAGTCGGAAGAACGGCGATCCGGCACGGCCGGGGCCGGCGACGGCGTGGGATGTTCCCGGGGCGGGACCATCGAACACGATGCCGATACAAATAGCTGCCTGTCTAACGGATACATGATTTTGTAATATGTGACTCTAAATGCCATCCTAAATCTTACGTTAAGTGGTCCGTATTACAGTCGACACTCTTCGCGTATCGTTTGCGCACCCTCGGCCCCTCTCTCTCTCCCTCTCCGTGTGGCGGCAACATCGTCGAACCGTATCGGTTCGGGTGTATGGATTTCGCTCACCCACCGTTTTCACTATCGGCCGACGCTGACCGAGATCGGAAGCTGTAAACTGTGTCACCCGTCGTCCGACTCTACGCACTTAACCACGGAAAGTGCCGTAAAGAACACGACAACACGCCAAATGGCCTCGATGGTGAGTTGTAGAACCTCTCGACGCTGGCTAGAGTGGCTAGACGAGTTGCTCAGCCTGACAAGCGTTTTCCATTCTGCGTGCGTGCGTCGTCAAGGATTGAAGTTGCAGGATCCGACAACGATCTGTTAAGGCCGGGGACATGTCTCGACACTTGGCTGACATCTGCCCTAAAGTCAGTGTAGTTCTCCAAAAACCATAGGTCCCCGTTCTAGTGGCCTAGATAACCAATAACTAGCAAACCGGCCACTTGACAGTGTCAGGCGGTTCCATGCATTCCAAAACTTGAAGTTGATGCTGCAGCCTTCGTCAGAAACAACAACAACCAAATCGATAGAGCTTACCATACCTAGATGGCCAATTCATCTATTTGCCTAGTGGTTTTCCGATACGACGAAACAAAGCTACCATCTCGACTATTACGTTGTTGGGTGTCACTGTGATTTGTCGTTTTCCCTTTTCCAAAAAGATGTTGATCATCAGCCATTCCCAGCGGATCTGCTATATAATATTTTAGTGGCATTGCGACAAAAGATAAGACTTTTGCTTTCCAATTGCCATTGGCACTCCACCATACATCATTTGACAAGTGTCCGGATGATCTACAATAAGTTGGTGGGGTGATCATCTAGCAAGTTTGTTTATTAACTCAAAATCAACGGGCGTTAAGGCGACAACCTAGCGGAGTTTAAACTTGAAAAACTCCAGAACAGTTCTACAGGGTGGATTTTTTTTCATTTGGTTATAAAACAAAAATGGCTTAATATTTTTCGATGGTTGAACATTTATTTGAATGGTTTATTATTCGAATGGTACAATGTATAAAATACAATTTTGGTTGCAGAAAATTGCAGAAAAATTTCCACAGTGGTAGGTCTTCAACTCAAACGGTACGATATTTGAAAAGCATTGCATTGCATTTGGGCTCATTTCCTCCTCGGTTGGTTGACTGGTTCTTCGGCGAAATTGAAGCTGAGAACTTAGACGACATCCGGTTTCAACAGGACGGCGTTATCTGCCATACAGCGATAGCCACGATCGATCGCCCCATCTTCGAAAATCGAATAATTACCAGAAGTGGTGTTGTTAATTGGCCTCCAAGAAGCTAGAGCGATTTGACACTATTTGACTATTATCTTTGGAGATCGATGAAAGACAAATGTTACGCGAATAAACCACCAACAATTGAAGAGCTCAAGACCTACACTCAAATTCCTATAGCCTAGATAGGACCAGATACAATAGAAAATGTACTCAAAAATAGTTCGACCGAATGGGCTACTGCTAAGCCAGTGGTGGACATTTGGTTGAAATTGTTTTACATAAAAAATGACATTTCAAATCAAAGTTCCAGCATCGAAAAATATTAATCCGTTTCTGTTTTGTGGAACCAAATGGAAAAAAGTATCTTTCGTGGATTACCAGGGTTGTCCAAGCCAACATATTGGAATATAGTACCGACAATACAAACCCTAGAAACAAACCAAGGAACTGATCGGATCGACTCGCCAGTTGTATTACAAAATTGGGGAATCAATCAAAACTGAAAACCGCAAAGGCTAACGAATTTTATATGAATTAAATAAATAAATCGACGTGTCCAATACAAGTAATGACGTCAGCTGAGCTCAAGAGTGCGGTTGTCCAATCGTAAGCACTTTGCTCCTTTAGGGCATGTCGAACGAGCCCAATCCGATTGTAGCAACCCCCTTTTTCTGGTCTAATACTAGACTTTAGGACCAAAGAACCAGGCAACTCTTTCTGGAAAATGTGAAAAACTATGCCAATTGTTTTGGACATTCACCGTGTACTATCCCCCTAGTGGTTTCCTAGTCAATCATCGTGGGGCCAGCGGATCCTCAGATCGCGTCAACATAATCGTCCCCGAAAGCGCCCGTCCCCGTCCACCCAACGATGGAGGCAATCAGAACTGCGCTGTACGCGCAGCTTCTGTGCCCCAAGATCAATTTAGAAGCATTTAACGAGTCGTTCGCTCGTCTAGCCAGACCCGTTTCGTTCGGGTGCCGGCATTAGATGACATTTTTTCCCGGTATTTTCTCCCGCTCCTTTGGCCGCTACCTACCGCAATCGAGCGCTAAACTCCTCCGTCCTCCGAGCGCCCTCCGATCGTCCTCCGAGCGCCAGCGAGCCAGCCCGCCCGAGCCCGTACATAAATCGTCTATTTTATGCTGACAATTTTCGCACTCGGCGCACCCAGGCCGGGCCGGGGGCCTCAAATTGGAGTAAGGAAAATATAAAACACCGATGCAAAGTAATTGCATCGTAAATGCCAACTCGCTACGCGCAGAATGTACGCCACAGCGGCAGTGTGCGCAATAAATTTTTGCGCGCGTTAAAAACCCTCAGCCGCAGCCGGCAGTGGCCACGGCATAACATCGCGACGCCCTGTTCCCCGCTGTCATATGGGATCGTCCACTGGTCGTGATCGGCAAATAGTTTGATTCGTTCAAATTGCCAAATATATGCTCGATGGTGAAGGCCGTGTAGATCGGGACCGTTGCCGTTGTGTGGCCGATCATTGTTGATCATCATTGTTGATGGCGGCCGCCTCGTCGGTGGCGTCCCCGCGCGCGCGTTCGACGCGATCAAAAATAGAACGATCACCCCTGTGTCCCTGGCCGGGGCGGCGGTGAAGTAGTTTGTAAATTGTCGTGCATCATCGTGGCCCAAACGTGGGGACCCAACTCTTTCGCCCGGGACCCGAATCTCCCGGTCCACCCGGGCCCGTTGTTTGATGTTTCGGTAGGGGTTAAATGGCCCGGACGAGACGGAGAGAGAGAGAGGGAGAGAAGCGAACGGCGCTAGTCCCGTTCGTCTGCTAATACCCCTGACGATCGAGCGATCCCTTTTGCGACATCACGCATCCGAAACGCACGACACGTATCAGGCGGCCCACGGTGGGCCGCAAAGGATCGTCCGTCCGTCGCTAAGAGATATGGCGACGACTTCATTTTATTTTATTGCCGAGTGTCATCTTTTTTAATTGACGTTATAGAAACGTCGTAAACGCGGCCTTACGCTGCGCGCCCGGGGGATCACAAATGGCCGCGCCTGAAATCCCAGACCCGAGATCCCGACTGTGATGGGATTTCTTTGGAGTGCGCTCCGCTGACGTAGGGGAAGCTACGCCAGAATAACTTACACTAAATTAGGCATCACAAATGTCACTTGGTTGGTGTGCGTTGTTTGGAGGCGATCGCTACCGTTTGTCTGGCCGGTACCTTGGCTCCGTGGAATCTATTTTCGGGTTCACACATCCCCACAGAACCTCCACCGGGCCCAGCGTCGGCAGCGGCGGCGGGACTCAACCGAACGCAACACCCAGCATGTTGCTCAATGCAAGATTAGTGTCCTGTGCGATGGATCCGTGAATCAAATTCCCCAAAACTTCATTGACAGCGGACCCGCAGCAGCACGACAGTGATGACAGTTCCGGTCGCAAGGGTAGTCGCGCCCTCCAGAACAAATTGCCGCTATGTCTACAAGCTCATCTACCGGAACGCGGGCCCTGCTTGACCCAAAACCTGGGCCATTAGTTTTAATCGTCCGCCTAGTCCCAGCGCAAGTGGATGGCTACCAAATCGCTAACATGTCTCTGTTTCCGGTTTTCCAGAACTGCTGCTCCAACAGCTACCTCCGGGAACGTTTAGGCCAGCTAGGGAAGGACAACGATCGGTACTCTCCGCTGACAGGTAGGTAAAAGCATGGCGAACCCAAAGCGTGTACCCATCCTAGTGGTAGCTCCATAGCTGCCTTGCCTCGGTCCTGCGGGCGGTTGCGGAAAGCGGAAGGCGGCCGTCACGCATTATTGCCATTCTGTCTGGTGAAGGAAATGACGCCGCAAACGTAGCCGCAACCGAGTTGCAAATGAGAAAATTATGAATTCAACCGTACGTTGATTTATCATCTCTTGACCGCGGTGCCGATGCCGAGGCAGAGATTAAAGGTGGTTGAAAGTTTATATTTAAAACCGGATCATTCCCCGGTTTGCCGCTTGATAGTTTTCCGCTAAAAATATGCACATTTTCTTTTCTATGTTCCTCACTTCGGAGCTGCTAGTATCATAATTTGCACTTGGTAGTAAAACGAAGAGACAATAAATAATAAAACGGAATGTCCTGCGCTGGCCTTCTCTCTCTCGCCTTTCGCAGGATTCAACTCCACGGCGACATCCGGATCGGTGAACGGATCAAGCCTAGACTGCTTGAATCTGATCGTGCAGAGCATTAGCAACGCCCAGCAACCGCAGCATGCGCCGCTTGGGGCGCAAGTGTCCCCGCCGTGTCCACTAACTCCTGCCAGCACGTCGCCGACCAGCAGCAGTGGCCCATTGCAGGGCGGCGCACCGTCATTCGGCAGCCATGGATCTCATTTGCCGTTACACCAGCAGCACCAGTTGCAGTACAGTTCGTTCTCTTCGCCCTCCTCTACCACCTCTTCCTCTTCGTCGTCATCATCTTCGTCGTCGTCGTCCTCGGCGTCGTCCTCGCCGCTGACGGGTTCCCATCATCAGCTCAGCATCGGCACCCGACCGGTAACAGCCTTACCGAGCGCGTCCGTTTCATTACCGTAAAATGCCAAAGAGCGCCAGCCGGCCGCCGGCGGAACCCGTGGCCCAAGAACTCCCTAATTAATTGTACATACTTTTGTAACCGTAGGCCAGTTTCAACAATGGCAGCCCTGGCCCGTCCGCCATCGCGGTGGTGCCGCCGATGCTGAGTGGCGCGGAGTCTTGTATTTAAAAGCTATGAACGTGGTATTATTAGCATATCAGGTCTTATACAACTTAGATGTTAAATGGTAATAAATGTTCGAGTTTAAACATTGGAAGAGAACTCTGGTGGTGTTTTGTGGCGATTTTGGACGGATGCCAGGTGTACGAATTGCAACGCATGATTTGTGGCTGCGTGCAAGTTACAAGCATAAGCCAAATCCCATTATTAACCGTCTGTGATGATCATGTTTTTGGTTCGAACAATTTGGAAGACTCTGATTGTAGACCTAGGAATTTATTTGCGTAATCGCGCAAGATGCCCGCGGAAGAAGATTTTCTACAATTTGCTGGTGTTATAGTTTGTCTTTAAATTACCGGTTGCTTTTGACCGAAAAGTCGAAATCGTTATAGGCCGAATTGAACCATCTGCTCACAGCAGCAAGAGGATCATAGTTTAGGCCGAATGGCTCCTCATCCATATTTTCGGCTTGGCAACATTTCTAAAGGATCAGCGTAGGAACCTCATACGCAAAATTAGCCTTTCCGTCTTTGTGTCTCTTAATTTCGTTCGTATTTCATTGACGTAGCAAGCAGCTTAAGTATAAAGCAGGGAATGAATTGATTTGGCAGGAATGCGCAGGCGGACACTTCCGTATCGCGAGTCCTCCAGTTGTACAGATAAAGGTGAAGTGGCCCTAAAATAACACATAAAGAGCAAAACTCGCACCATCATCGCGTCCAGTTCATCATCCTGTAGCCAAGGATCGGATGGTTTCACTTACTTGTTGTAGAAAACGACCACTGTCCGTTTGTCCTGCCGTTCGAAGGCCACCACCTCTACGTTGTTGGTGCTGCGGGCCTCCACTCGTACGGATCCAGGGAGTATGAAGCGGGAAAAGTGTCCCAACGCGTAAAATATCGGTTGCTTGTAGGCCTCGTCCTTGGAAGTGGTGTTAGCGATGACGGCACTTTCCACATAGTTCTTGGCGTAGTTTGGCCCCCCACGTTCGTCCAGCACCAGGTTCCAATCGATCCACCCGTTCACACTGTGCTGAAGGTCCTGCAGGATGTACAAGATGTACGATTCGGCCCGATCCCACGAACCCAGAATCGGATGGTGCTGCTGCAGTGGCTTATCACCGAGCGATGCCTCGGTGTTGAAGATCAGCTTGCCGGGGTATCTTTGGGCCGTTTGATCCAGCAGGGCTGCTGGAGCTACACCATCCCAGTACCAGTGGACGGCCAGTCCGTCCAGATAGTTGGTAGCGTTGGCATCGCCCTGATCCATCAGCCCGAACCACCACGGGAAAGTGTACCGCTGGTCATCGCAACCGAAGAGCTTCACTTCGGCCACGGCCGAGTTCTTCAGGGTGGGGCCGAGGAACTGGCCCACCCAGCGCCCTTGCTCCTGGGCCGTCCAGCCGAGGCTCATAAAGTGTATAAACAGAAAGCCAATCACACCGTTCAGGGGCTCGTTGCCGGTTGAGATAGCCCAAAAGCCGAGGCCGGCCGCCTTCATGAGCTCCAGATAGCGCACGTGATAGTCGGCCCAGGCTTGGTAGTACTCGGGCTTCAGGCGGCTAGCTCCCGTCCAATCGTTATTGGTTTTCATCCACCGCGGCGGACTCCAGGCGGCTCCGATAATGCGAATGTCTCGGTTATCGGCAACCTCGATAAGCTGTTGGATCTGTGACACTTTCACCAGATCCCTATCGTCCAGGGTGCTAAAGTTGGACAGTGCTCCATCGTTCACCGGCAGCTCGTTGTAGGCCCACGGTTCCAAATCGAAGTCACAGCCCCCGATCGGCACTCGCATGAAGCGGTACCCGATTCCGACGGTCTTGGAGTAGTACGCTCGGTACAGACTGTCACGCAGCGGTGCCCGTAGTTTGGCCAGATTGTACGACACGGCACCGGTGAACGCACCGCCGAAACCTTCCACGGTTTGAAACTTGCGCTGCAAATTGATCGTGATCGACGCATCGGCCCGTATCGATGGCTTGCTGGTCGCGTTCGAAAAGCTGCCCTCTCCGACTGCGAACCGTAATCCGGCGCTACTGCTCGACACCAGCACGTAACTGCCGTCCACCGATGGTTCCACAAACTCGAGCGTATCACAGTACGTCACGTTGCACACGCACACCGATCCGCCGGAGTACCGGCGTGCGGCACACGGCAATCCCGAGGCCCCTGGTGAACAAAAAGCACATAACGTCCGGCTTATGCAACCCAGTGTGTTTGGTCAATCACGGCCAATGTCCGCTGACCGGTCCTGACCACTTACCGACCGCCGTTTGGAGGGCTAGCAGAGCCATCCAGCAGAGGTGCCAGGCAATGGGGAGTACCGATCGGTTCGGCATCGTGCCTCTTCGAGCGATTTCTAGTGACTGACCGCCGTCGACACGGAACTTTCGGATGGACGGCAGACAGGCGGCGACAGTCTTGGTGGCCGACGTCGGAATGTGGATTGATTTTTCAATACAAACTGGTGATAGCGCAGGTGTATCGGAAAGTTCTGTCTATTTGGTATTTCGACATTCCAAAAAAGGGTATGATCAATGTCGATGAGTAGTAATCAAAAAGGTGCATATTACGTAAATGTGATTTTTACATTAACATTTCATTTTTCAACAGTTTTGTTCAACTTTCTTTTTTCACTGAACCAAATTAAATGTATTTCAGTTAAAGTGCTAGACCACAATTGATTGATTTAAATTAGTATTCTGTGATCATAGAAGACCCCTAAATTTTATGTTGGCTAAAATGAAATTGACGTTTTTCACGATAGATGCCTTTAGTTTATGATTAAGCTCGTTTTAAAGCTGATGCTCGACACTTAAAAAAAGTTTGCAAAGTTTTTGCCAAACGGAACAAAATTGACCCATTTCTGGTGAGAAATGGCAAATGGGAAATGGTCGTATGTAACAATACTTTGTGAAAACGATCGTGGTCTAAGCGTGGTGAAACACGGGGTGGGACTTGTACGGAACCGTTCATTATGAGTTTCTTCCGTGTAGCCAAACACTAAATTCAGACCTCTACTGTCAACAACTGCACCGTTCGAAGATGGCAGTTGACCAGAAACGACCGGAATCGGCCTGCACAAAAGGAGTAGGAATAGGAAGAATTCCGGGAGCTTGGTTGGGAAGTTTTAGAGCATCCACCGTATGCTCCTGACAAGCGATTGACATCTTTTTCGTGCATTACTAAATTTCCGAATGATGGAAAATTAAAATCACGAAAGGACTGTGAAAATGGATTGCTCGAGTTTTTCGCCAATACTGACTAAGCCTTCTACAAGAGAGGCATTATGAAGGTATTTTTAAAAAGGCAAGACAAATTTCCCAGCAAAATGGTGCATATTTGACGTAAATCGGACAACTGGAAGCATCTTAAATAATGTTTTTAAATTCACGCAAAGACGTTTATTTCTTTTTAGCCAGCCTAATATTTGGAACGTGGCGAAAATGGGAAACTTCCCGGTAGTCCGAACACATTCACGCCCCCCTGTGAATCCATTTGGTTTTGGTCTTTATTCAGCTCTTTAATTGTGTTAAATCTAATTGCGAACAGTGCAAAACCATTTAACCTTGGCCACTGTTCATTAACTTTTCTTCGATGACTTTCACTATTTGACTGTTTCATCGTGTCACTTCATCTCCTTTAAACCATGCGACGTACGCATTGCGAACAGAATTAAAACATTTATCGGTAAAATATGCTGTAACCCACTCACCAGCGCCAGTTTGTTTTATTTTTAACGTGATAAGCGTTGTCCGGAATTACACAAAGCCTGGAGCGAGAGTGTTGTGTGGAACAAATCAACCGATTGTAACCGTTGTTATTATCTCCTGCGGGAATCTCGCCAGGGGCTCGCCTTTTAACTCGGTTTCAGCGGGATTCAGATTTCATATGCCGTCGTTGTTGTTGTTGGTCGCCTACGCGGTGCGCCAGACGGGTTCAAACACGGGTTCCTCAGGCGACAGGAAGCGGATGACACGGTCGATGTAAGCTATCAAAACATATTCAAGCACGACATTGTCACGCACGCACGACACCCGTCTCGGGGCACAATGTCACAACCTGGCAGGCGTGGTATTGGATCGAAAATGTGGACCAAGTCTTCCCAAACCTCCTAGCGTTGTTAGAGTAAAGCAATGTGCAATTGAAGTTACATAAATATACTGTTCGATTAATCACAAAAGCCAGCGATTCATTGCATCTCGCAGAATTCCGCTCGAATGGTAGCTTTTTTTTATTGTATATTCATGTTTACACATAAAAATATCGAAAAGAACCTACAGAACGCAATACTGTTCATGTCCCCCACCTGTCCACAGTAGAATGTAGATAAGATTTGTATATCATTTCATAAAGCTTACGAGTAGAATTGTTCTGTGTTTGTGTCGATCACAAATAGTCGAGTATTAAACGTAAGTATATTGACATCAAAGTGAGTATGTTGTTGCGAGATCGATACCGGCCGAAGTCAATTCGACTCATTCTAATCCCATCAGAGCCCTCTCAAAAACTCAGATTACTCCTTCAGCTCGCCGAATTACACAGGAATGTGCTGTAGGATCCAGTCGATAAAGTAGCCCACCATTACGCCTTTGCCGGAGTGTTCGGGTTCGCGGCAGGAACTGGAGCCTCGGGAGATGACTGCGTACTGAACGAATCTACCAGCACCATTGACGTCACTCAACGCTTGGTACGGCCCACCCGAGTCACCGGGGCAGTGAATAGTGCCACTGTTCCGTCGCGTGCACACCTCGTAGTCCTTGTCGCAATCGTCACCGTACAGCTCTACCTCAGTGGCCGCCTTCAAAAGGTTCTCCGAGACTTCCTCATTTTCCGTCAGGCCCCATCCAGCGATGATCACGTTGCGGGGCAAGTGCATGAGAAGCTTCGCATACAGCGGTAAGCATATCGGCTGTACCAAGCCTTCCACGAGCGTTGCTTCTTGGGACAGCCGCAACAACGCTATATCGGCCCACTCGTGTGGGTAGCGAGCGCTAACGCCAATCACTTGCTCCTCGGGATCCTGTTCTCCGCTCCGGGATCCACTCAAGCGGAGGGTACCGAGCCGAACATTATGCGGCGCGCGACCCCGAACGCAGTGTCTCGCCGTCAGCACATACCTCGGATGAATCAGCGTGCCGGAGCACACTGAAGACGTCGGTGGTCTGTAGAGCAAGCTTACCATCCACGGGAATTCCCCGCGGTGGACGGCGGTCCCATTCGCAATCTTTGGTATCATGCCTGGCACTCCGCAACTCATGTTGGCCAAATTGGCAGCCTTCGGATTGGCTATGAACGGGTGAATCGTCGGGGGCACACAGCACAGTGTATCATTCTTCGAGTCGCCGCCACTACACAAGGCTTTCGGCACCAGAGCACCCCACTTCCTTCCTTTAACGCACTGCTGGAACACGGACTCCGATCCGATGCGGATGGTTTTTGGGGGCTTCACTACGCCAGCATCGCCATCACACTTCGCCTTGCGCACCAGACAGTGCGGGTCCGTACAGCAAAAGAAGTTCTGGGCAACAGACACAAGTACGCAATCAATCAGAGGGGTCGGTCCGAATGGCTATGAGCAGAGTCAAGAGCCTCGAAGGATCGGAATCGTGTTGGGCCTTACCTGATTGTTGTAACTGTAGCAAAGATACTTTTCGTAAAACTTCAGCAATCGAGATTCCGTCTTCGATTGCAACGCCTTGCACCGCTCCTTTCGGACGCACGCTCCCGGTTCGCCGTTTAAATTGCACTCGATAACTTTCTTCGGACAGCACACGTGATCCCCGTCGGTGATTGCCCTCACCGGTTTGCACAGTTTTTTGGTCCAGGAAAGTGGCGTGTCATGGATCTTGTTCGGGTTCGCCAAAGCGAGCCTTTGAAGCGTCGGACAGTACTGGATCGGTAGGCACCTTTCTTTCGCGTTGCAACTTGCGGCTCCGTACGTTCCCGACGAGCCTGCAATCGGAAAGGGTTTAATTAGCTTTTGCTTAGAGAATACACTCAACAGACAACTGAAAGCAATAGGACATGTTTCTATTGGCGACACTCACAAAACAGCACAACGGTAGCAAGCAGTACGGCTTGTCGCGAGAAGTTCATCCTGTCTTGTTGGCTGTAATACTGTAGCGCACGCGGAGACCGATCGGGAGAT
Source organism: Anopheles bellator (assembly GCF_943735745.2). NCBI lineage: Eukaryota > Metazoa > Arthropoda > Insecta > Diptera > Culicidae > Anopheles > Anopheles bellator. The sequence goes on from NC_071286.1 coordinate 42,541,187, forward strand.
ACTGAACGATCGTTGCGTATTTTGCAACACTTGAGAAGAACGATTTCTTTGGACCGATGCGGTTCTCCGGGGATTTTTTAAGCCCCTCTCGCTCGCGCTAATTATACACACGATGCGGCCCATATGCATACCCACCCTCGGCGCTCGGCGCTGGTTCTTCCCGTTTCGCTGAAAAAACCTAACGATGATGAAGGCTGCTACGCGGTTATGGGTTTTTGGCGCGCCGGTCCAACCGAGAAAGGAGCATTTAATGTCTTCGAAATTGAACATGATCAATAAAATAGCGGTTGGGATCAATTGTGCACTGTCTCCGTAAATACGCAGATCATGAAGAACTGGCAACGGATCACGAAGAAAGTCCCTCGCAAACGGCGAACAATCACAAAGCAGCAGTTTTCCTGCGAAGCCAATCTTCTAAAGTCCTTAATAGAGTCAATAGGCCATTGGATACTTTACAATAAATAAATCTATTATAATTGAATCTTGCAATGGCACAAATCACATCAAATCACATGGGGGAACGGGGAAATGTGGGAAACGTTTTAAAAGATTAGTAACATGTAAACGAATGATGCTCAAAGTGATAAATATAAAATGATGTCATCAAGTTAGCGAATGGTGATTTTTTGGCGAAGCAAGCTATGATTCATAACAACGGTTAAGGCAGAGGTTAGGGTTTCAGCGTTAAGAAACTTTGTTTTAAAGAATGGAATGAACAAATTTATTCAAATCTTTTGCACATTATTAAGTATACTTTTAACAATATTCTATAATGTTTTGCGAAAATATTGAAATTCATGCAGAAATATTGATAAACAAGCTGGTGGCAGAGCTTGCCCCAGAATGTGTTACAGAAGAAAAACAATCTATGCTGTTCACCCTCGGTTGGGAATTATGTGACATCAAAACCCCATTAAAATTTACTCAAAGTGTCACCAAATCCTCCCTCAAAGTTGTATAATTATATTTTTCATTTTAAAATTTTTGGTGGTTACCTAAAGTCCCCCATTTTTCAATCCCCCTTAAAGTAAAATAAAAAAGTAACTACAGGGGAGGTATTTTATATGTTTACAGTTTGTACCAAGTTTGAAATGTATCTGGGGTACCACACGAAGCGCAAATCAGAGCATAGAAGTGTCAAATCGTACATCCTTCGTGTGGTAGGTTCAAAATATAAAACCGAAATGTCAAACGTGGTACATTCGTGTTTTTGGTCGGGGAAAATAGAAATCGAAGAGGTAAGTTGATTTCTGATTTTTTTTTACCAGCAAATAAGAACTAACATTATCCTTGTAAACAAAGCGTTTGCAAACGGTTTTTACGTGTAAAATGGCATAAACGTTTTGACAAAGGCGTAAACACTGCCAAATCGAGTGTTTGCGCTTCGTGTGGCACCCCAGTATTGGTCAAGTAGTTTTTGAATGGCAGTGACGAAGGAGTTCGAAAAAGTCGTTTTGAGATGAAGGCATTGAAAAGCTACAGGGCGTTCCCGGACGGACAGGACAGGAGACTAACTAGACAATAATTTCAATAGTTTTGCTCAGATCGAATGACAATTTGTTCATCTCATTGCTTCGGCAGCTAATGGGGAGTGCGAAGGTGTGCAGAACACAGGCAACGGTGACTCAACACAGAGTCTGAGAAACAGGATAAATAAACTCTATAGTTAATAGTTTCCGGTGACAGCCAATGAATGGCTTCGCAGAAACCAGTTATCTTCTGTCACCGAAGAATACTATTTGAGTGTGAGGCGTGGTTTGCGTAAAGCTGTGGCCTAAAAAGAACGGATTTATGAGCAGACAATTGTTGGTTCAACAATCATTTTGACCCATATCGTTCCGCAACCACATATTCGCCTGACTTAGCACCATTTGACTTCGCTAAACTCAAGAAACTGCTCCGTAGACACTTTTTACAGTCAATGGTTGAGATAGGAGTAGAAACGAAGAATGTGTTGAAGGCTATTCCAAAAAAGAACCCTACTAGTGAAGAAGAAGTATATTTAGAAGAATAAAGAAAGATTTTTCAAGTGATACTGGGAGGCCACACGAAGCGTATAAACTAGCATAAAATTAATTTGTAATGTCAAACTATTTTCGCCTCGGCCAAAAACGTATACGTTTTGACCGAAGCGCAGCAGTTTGGCATTACTCTGAAATGCCAAGAACATTACGTTACGCATCTTCTGTCCCCGCAGATACACGACTTCACGATAATTTTTGGCCACAGTAGTACAGCATACAGAATTAGAACGTGGATCGTTTTCGATGCTTCGGTATGCATTACTCAGCAGTGCATTTTTGCAGGAGAGCAAATAGATGTTCAAAATATTCCTATAACTTTTCATACTGCGCCGATGGGAATACACGTACTTCAAGCCTGTTCGAAAGTTGTTAAAAATGAATACGAACTTTCTTATCAGAACATGCCAACTAGTTTAGGATTGTTTGAATGATGATGAAGTTTGAATGATTTTTAGGAGACATTTGTTCATATTTAAAAGTAAAGGTTCGTTTCGCAAATATTTGATCAATCCAATCAACCAATTTGAAAATGATCAATCCAGAAATATTTAAACTCAGTGCTCGACTCGAGCAGCGGCTGCTCGAAATGTGCCCGTGAGCGCGGCTATTATTTTTATTTTATTGAACACTTTCGCAGCAAGTTGTAATGGTTTTAATAGAGTAAAATATAATTGATTCTTATTTCCACTCATTTTAGTTTGTGCATAATACATTTTGACTCAAATTTATTTAAGTTTTCGCCACCAGCCGCCCGAAAAGTCGCTGTTCAAAATTTCGCCGAACGAGCGAGCGACTGACGTTGAACCAGCATTGACCGCACTCTTAATTCACGACCGACATTGACCGCACCTTTAATGACAGTTAATTGTCAATTTTACAAAAATACATGAAAAAAGAGACTAATTACTTTTAATTCGTCGAAGAAATGGTGTTTCTAGCTGGCGTACGAAAGCCGTTCGTTCCCGTTCTAGCCCGTTCGAAAGGTGAAAATCGATGCCCAGTGTGCGGTTTGTAAAGTGTGAAAATTCTGTGACGAAAAGCTCCCGCCCAACTTGAGCAAAACGCTCTTGATACACGGCATTATGGTGCAAGAAAAACGCAACGCTTAACGAGAAAGGCTGTGTGTTGTTCACGCGCGAAACGGAATTCTCGCATGCCCAGACCCCCGAAAGCCTTTTCCTTTGGAGGAATAGTGCAGTCCAGTGCAGTTTCTGTGTGAATTAGCCTTTGGCAGGGTTTGCGGTACGGCACGCGTTTCGTTGGTGTTTCTGTTTACGGCAGGTTGTTTAAGAAGACATCGCACAGAAGACGGAACGAATAACAACAGATTTGCCACCGGGAGGCATCGAGATGTCGACCGGGTTGGTAGATAAATCGTTCGTCAACAATGACGAGTTGTTCTATCTGAAATGGAACAACTTTCAGAAGAACGTAAGTACGCAGTTCGAAAAGCTTCGCGAAGAGGACGATCTGGTGGACATTACGTTCGCCTGCGAGGGTCGAATGCTTACCGCGCACAAACTAGTGCTGTTTGCGTGCAGTCCCTACTTCAAGGAACTGCTGAAGGTAAATAGACGTGGTAACACCAAGAACATCGAGATCAACCAAGGTCACAAAGATGGAGAACGAGAAACTAAATCGGCGTTCGATGCTTCGTTCGTTTCTTATTTGTAGAAAAATCCCTCCCCGCATCCTGTGTTTTTTATGAACGACGTGAAATACGATGTTCTGAAGGCTATTTTACAGTACATGTATCTGGGCGAGGTGCACATCACCAACGAAAACCTAAAGGAGTTCATCAAAACCGCCGAAGGGTTGCAAATTCGGGGATTGAGCAAAGAAAACAACGTATGTTCCCATCGTCGGCTCCAAAGCCATCCATAGTATGCCGGTGCACCAAATAACAAAGGAGACTCCGATGTTGGGCTCCTACGTTGTTTGGTATTTCCGATGGTTTTCCGTTGTATTTTTTCAACTTTCTACCTCCGTTGACCAGCCCATCTCTCGTTCGGCAGGCGGATTTGATAATCCCAACAGGCCCGGACCATGGCGTTCTACGCCGGGACGACAAAAATGATCAAATGTTGGACGAATTTTGTCGAAAGCGGACGGACGTCACGGATATACAATCAGCATCGTCTGTGCTCAACATCAAACGGGTCAAGACAGGGCCGGACGGCTCGATGGCAGGCGGTGCACAGGACGGAAGTGGTAATAGTAGTTAAGACCATGGTCGGATGGGCTATAATGTGGCCGATTTTCCTTTACAGTATCAAACGTCGAACCGAAGGTGGAAATGGTAGAGTACTTGGACAGTGAGGCTCCGACACACCACTCGCCAACGTACTGTAGCATGGATAATTATTCGGAAAAGAATAATCCTCGAAACAACGCCATGGCGGCACACATGGGCCCGATGGGCAACGGTAGGGTCACCGAGTCGCCACCGAGCAGGAATGATACACGAATGTTAACAAACTGTTGATGCGTGTTTTCAGCTGGTTTCCCACCGTCTGCAGTTCAACCAGGGGCCGGAGCGGGGACAAATCAACCCGGTGGTTCCGGTGGACATGGCCATGAGCATAATGTGCATGAGTACAAATCGGAGGACGACAGTAGTTGGATGGAAAAATCACTCGACAACATCTCCGTCAATTCCGAGCAAAGCCTAAAGTACAACAGTGGCAGTGGCGGTGGAGCTGGTAACGGTGGCAGTAGTGGCAATGGAGGCAGTGACAAGAACAAGGGACGCACCAGCCGAAACAGCAACCGATCGGTGGATGATAAAGCCAACTGTCTAACGCCCCGGTGTTGTCCGGTGTGTTCACGGCTTTATTCAAACGTGTCTAACCTTCGACAGCACATGCGGCTGATACACAATCCGACTGCAGTCTGCTGTCCCATCTGCCAGAAGCACTTTAACTCGGAGCTCTACCTGAAACGCCACTACTCGTCGATACACTCGATCAATCCGAACAGTAGCGGAGAGAATGATCTCGTCGATACGAAACCTTCAACCGCCCAGCTGCAGCAACAGCAACAACCTTCGCAACAGCAGCAACAAGGACCACAGCCGACCCCACAGCAGCAACAACAGCAACAGCAACAGCAACAGCAACAGCAGCAAGCACAGCAGCAAGCTCAACAGCAGGCACCGGCGCCAACAGCAAACACATGGAATCCCTACCACCATCACGACGCGTCGCAGCTGGTGAATCCGTTCATAAAATAATTATCATTCCAGTGAATCGTCAGCGAAAACACCGCGAACAAGGAACTATGGCATAGCCCATAGTTCAATTCCCAGTGGCATTACCAACTGTTGCCAACCTAGCTGCGACACAAGCTTCGATTGACTCGAAGAGAGCGTCAACCATAGTGGGAAGTGTGTGACCGATCAAAGCAACTCTTTGACATGGAAAGCCAGGAATCCGCAATGCTTATGCCAATGAAAGTGCAATAATTGTGTCCAACTTGCAGGTCGAGAAAAGAGAGAAAGAAATGGCAAGAACAGCTTTAGTTGTTTTCGCTTGAACTGTTGCGGAGATTGCGATCGGGAATGTAGTAAAAGTATAGGGAACCGCATTGCCAAATTCTGTATAAAGCACACAAAACTGCTCACGAGCAAACAAACAAACCAGTTAAAATCATACATGTAACGACCCTTGGGGCTAACATCGTTCACAGACATTTAGGCGGGATAGGGGGAAACTATCCCATTCACTGTCCATACTACGTTTCTTTGCAAATGGCATCGGTGCAGAAGTACATCACTTTCCTGCTCACCATTAGAACGAGGACCATAGCACAACGGTGTGTTATTATTTTTGTTTGATTGTTTAGCTTCTCGCCTGCTCACAATAATTTACGTACAAAAGCGAAGCTAAGCCATTGTATAATATTTTATCAAACTACGATTGTAGCAAAACGCGTGAGAAGAAATATCACCCTTTTCTTAAAAGGTTGATCTGAACTATGGTACTGTGTACTTACGCGTAAGCCAAAAAAGGACAGAAGAATACAATTTTCCTAAGCTCAATTTTATGGGGTGAGATTGTGTAGAAATGTCGTGGAGTCGAGTGTTCGAAGAGATAACCCTTCCCGATGCGAGCTTCTTGTGAAAAGACGCCATTCAAGAACAAAATCGGTTGCCGGGAATTGTGGAAGTGTTTCAAAATCCCACCACCAGTGCAAGCGCGCTAGTTAAGTTCTACATTTGAAGCAAGCAAAACAAAGCAGCATATGCGTTTGCATAGCTTTCAAATCGTTTACCTTTCGAAGTTTTGTTGCTGTTCGATTCAAGATGAAGATTGCATCAAAGGATACTTCTTCATTGTTGCGGGCTTGAAAAACATGTTTCTGGTTTTTCCATTCAATTTCTGCTACAATGTCTCTTCTTCCTTGGGCGGAACAAAATATGTTATACGTACGTACTGCTAACAAACAGTTTAGTGTGATCACTGTACATATAGAGAGTATCGATATAAAACATGGTAATGATAATAATTATAATAGTGATAATGGTAAAAAGATGTTTATTGGGTGCGTCCAATAAAAGGAATAGAAAAACTATGTTTACTGGAATCTTGCACTATGGAACGAATTTAGAGCAAATGATCCGAAAATGGACCAGACTACAAAACATTAACCGCGTTTTTTGAGTTTAAGACAATTTTTATTTCTTTCATTAGTTTAAGTGGTATACCTCCCCTGCGACCAGTTGGATCTGGAGGACGGTGGACATTATCTTGATACTTCCATGCATCTTCCACACTACTGCGCGTTCGTGAGGAAAGTAGCTCCGGTAGCATTGGATTGTGTGTTGCCAGCCCTTACGTTGTGCCTATGTTTGACACCAACAAATGCCACTGCTTTCTACTCGTGTTTCGCAGCAGAGGGCTCCAGCAAATGTCTGCGATCTATACTATCCCAGCTAATTTTACAGGAGAAGCACAACTAAACGTATACGCGAAGGTAATTTACAATTGGAAATTAATGCGTACAATTGGGTAAGGTGCTGCTAGGCACAGCAGCACCATCGAGAGAAAAAGTGGTGCTATACGCCAAATCTAGTGTAGATGGTGCTCATCGCTGTATGCCTTCTTCCACAGCATTCAGGGCATTGCAGCACTCACTCTAATGCAGGATAAAGCCAGCTGCAACACTGGATGGCAATCGAGTATCGAAGCAGACAAGCACTGATGATCGAAATCAGGCGGACTCGTCGTTATGGATGTACGTGGGTTTTTCGTTTGTTTTCTTCGTTTTAGCTCCGTTTTTTTCGCTAAGTTCAACGTCTCTTCAACGTTTCAACGGTTTTTACGCGGCCTAGGGTTTGTCTTCGTGGCTCTGACGTGTCGGTGATGATGATTGATAGATTACATTAAAAAAGTACACTATTGACATCCACTTCTGCTGGGATGATAGTGTTATGTTGATCTGCTCGTCGATAGAACTTTGTTTTGGATCCAACTTAGTAAGGACGTTGTCGTTGATCATTCCGGTTGTTACGATCACTGCAAAATACAGAACATATCATTAGTAAAATACAAAACAGTCAACAGACTGATAATTGATCAGAGTTAGAACTTACTTTCCGCGCATTGCACCACCTCCGTATCCACCCGAACCGCCGCCATCTCGTCCTCCGCGGTTGGAGCCACCATAGCCACGATCGCCGCCGGCACCTCCGCCACGGTTGCTAAACGATCCCCGGTCGCGATTTCCGCCACCCATTCCTCCGCCGTTGCGATTACCACCGCCGAAGCCGCCACCTCCGCCACCAGCATTATCGCCTTTCGGAGCTTTACAACGATTGCACTCGTTGCGCCAGGCAAAGTTCTTGTTGTTACAATCTCCGCAATTCCAGTCACCCTCGCGGTCTTGGCCACCACCAGCGAAACCTCCGCCTCCACCTCCACCACCAGCACGCCCTGCACCACCTCCCATGGGTCCGCCACCACCAGGCCGGGACCGACTGTCGTCCCGATCGCCACCCATGCGATTGAAGCCGGAACTCCGATCTCCACCTCCACTGCGATCACCACCTCCACCGCCCCGACCGTAACCGCCAGGTCCACCCTTATTGAAGCCTCCACGGCTGCCTCCCTTATTTTGCCAGGTGCTAACTCTTTGGGCCAACGTCACTTTGATTACCGCGCCATTGAATTCCTTGTTGTCGAACCAACCGATAGCAGATTGTGCAGCGCTAGCATCGTCGTATGTGACCGTCGCTTCACCTTTCATGTTCCCCGTTTCTTTATCTTTATACATCCAGATTTTCGGTTTCTGAGTGCGCTTGTCCCGCTAACGAAAAGCAAACATAAAAGATACATTTCTGAATCGCTTTTCAAAAGATTTTTCGAAAAACAACTTACCTTAATCACACCAATTGATCCGAAACGTTCGGCTATTTCATCTTCCGTTGTTTCTGGTGTCATGCCTTGGATGAAGATCGTGTCCTCCTGAGTGACCATTTCTCCATCGCTTCCTGCGACGATACGCGCACGGAACAACAAGTGTGGTGTGTGGTGTGCAGGAAAAATAAAGAGAGGAAGAGATGCAAAACGCATATGCAAACGCATTCCATTAGTACACTCTATGGTTCGATCGGCTACTAAAAAAAACGACACAATCTCTCCTTTTTACGCTCGGTTACGATATTACGCTTGTTTTCGTTATTGATTGCGATTTAACTACGAAACGCTTGGAACCTTCTGATTCTAACGCGTGATTTGTGTTTGTATATTGTTACCCTACAACATAACGACTTCTAAATGACGGATTACCATGCACAACACGACCGAGGCAGGACCGAAACACAACTCTCTTACACAGTAGTGACCAGAAACAGAACCAGCAAATTCCCAGCCCTTTAAACTTTTCGTCGGACGATGTTTGCCGCCGTTTAAGCTAAACCATGTGAACTTTTTCTTCGGTTATCCCGCTTCGCAAAACCAAACAAAAACTATGCTGAGAACGATGGACACAGTGGAAAAAGTGTAGAATATTTCGATACAACTACTTATACTCGATACTCGATACTTTGATACAAACAATTGATCAAATTGTCCAATTTAAGTAATAGTGATTGAGCCGTTTGACCATGACAAAAGCAACAGAAAAATAATAAAAACGTAAAACAAATACTTTACATGATCTTCTCCTCGAATCAAACGATGATCTTCCAACAAATGAATAATCTCCATCGATCCCTAGACTTCATCAAAACAATCGAAAGTCGTAGCCATTGCAGAAATCAGACAATTTAACGTTTTGTACGTTGTAACAAGTGGCGTGCTTCTCCGCGGATAGTTTATATCTGTCAAAATCCTTTAGGCCTTTTACAAACTTTTATTATTTTATTTATTCTCCATCTTCCAGGTCGACTAGAGCTGCATTTATTTTGATTTGATTGTAATATACTGTAATCCGTTTTATCAATCAATCTTCTTTCTAACGTCATCCACAAACATTCTCGAACGGCATCATACTGGAGATGTGTTCTGATGCGAAAAAACTAAGCAGATCGCAAGCATGAAAAAGTGAGATCCCAGAAGAGGTATTCTAATTCGCGCCTGTTGAATAAGATGAAAGAAGGTGACGTTTTGCTGTCTTTAAATGATTATCAGGCTAAATATTTCAAACAAAACTTCCTAATCCTAATGATACTAACAAGAGATGCTGTTTATTGTGAGACTGTCGGTCAACTCGAGCACAACCAGCAGGGGGGGGCACAGGTTAAGTGCCGACCAGTTAAAGAGAGGTTTAAATTCGAAAACGTTTCATATCATTTCTGTTCGCTCTCTCTCCTATTCTTTTTTTTGTTTCTCGTCGTTTCGCTTAGGCACAGGGTGCACTAATGTAACAGTAGCATGTTAAAGTAGTATTTGACTATGTAAAATAATAGAATAGAACAGTGAAAAAATAATATTTTCACCGAACAGTCGCTCGGTGTTTACCTTTGTTATAACCACCCTTGTTGCCGCCGCCACTGCTATAACACATGAAACCAAACACCATTTCGTTACATATTTGTTGTTGATCGCACGAACACGCACACACATTGGAGTAGAATTGGTTGTAGAAATAATGGTAATGGTGGTAGAAATTGAGGTAGAAATGAGTTGTATATGAATCTTGTTTACGTCGCCGTTGTTGCAATGCATATGTATGTGGTACTTTTGGTTTGTTGCAAAAATAATAATTTGGCTGTTTCGAGTTTCATTCAATATAACATTTAAAATTCAGTGTTAGTTGATTTAAGAGATAGTGTGGGTTATAAAGACTTTGAACATTAATCAGTTGAATTTAGATCATTTATAAGTAAAAAAAAATCCATACTTATGGGCTGTTTTAAAGGAATAAGAAAATCGTGCATAAACAACGATGCCACCATTTTTCACAAAATATCATTTGTAACGTGGATCACCATCATTTGGAAGTTGCGTACTCCTCAGCCAGCCTTTAAAAGGGACTCAAAGATAGGTTTGTAAGAGTAATCAAATTGATTTGGAACGAAACATTGAATATTGAACAAGCAACTTCTTGTGTAAATAGTCAAAACAGCGAACATCTAACATTGGAAATTGGAATCAATCGCCAACGGACCGATTGATTCGAAACACTCGAAACTGGAAAGGATTGTGAGTATTCTACTTCCGGAAAGGGAAGGAAAGGACGATAGTAATAAATTCTATTTATTATCGCTACGATCTAATGAACGATGCTCACCTGTAGCCGCCGGTTTGGTTACCACCTCTTCTGTCAAAACTGTTGCCTCCACGATTGCCGTCGCCGTACCCACCATCACTGTTGCCACCACGTCCACCGCCGTTATTGTAATCTGCCGGGTTTGGTTGAGACAGAATGTAGAATAGAATTTTACACGCCATAAATGACTATGGAAGCAATAACATATTACATCCCGGTCCCTTAATCGTTTACAATTTTGTACCAATTCGAGTGCCCTGGAGATGTTTACCAGTGATCCCTCAGTAATAGTCCCAGGCTGTTTACATGGTAGCGGCGGCTCACTTACCACTTTGTCCACCGTAGCCACCGCCAACAGAACCGGAACCGGTTGTACCACCGCCGAATTTATTCATCGGGGGAGGCTGGCTGAAATTCTGGTTAATTGGTGGCGGAGGCACATTGAACTGAACCGGGCCGCCGCCGTAATCCTGCCCGCCGTATCCGCCGTATTCTGTCGCAGAAGTGGAAAAAAAAATCACACATAACATGGACGGAAAATGGTCGTAGCCTCAGTCATCGAAGCAAACTCTGTCGGATCGCATGGATGTGGATCATTTTGAAATCCGGCCGAAACATAATGCACACTTTTACCCGCGAATATGGTTTATGCTTTGATGCTTGCTTTAATTTTCAAAATGGACGACGCCATAAGCCGCCGCCGCGAAAAAGCCATGGCGCCCGCTAAGCCTACATGTTTCGATATCATGCCAGTAGTAAACTCAAAAGTTCCCTTCCACATACTCTAAACTAACCGTGTACAACACTTACGATCAGACATGACGATGTTTTCGAGTTTTGCGAGCCACTAAATTCACTTTCACGACCAAACCCCAACGCTCTTGTTTCCTAGCTGCCTCGGAAGCGCACAATTTTTCACACTTCATCCGTCAGAGTGCGGTACCAGACGAAAAATGGCACCGGACAGAGTTCACACCAACACTTCCTTGCTCTTGAGTTGACTTACTTTGACGTTTATTCGTTACAGCGTTACACACGTTACACAAGTAGAGGGCTCCCTATCCCCTTATTTAAAAGCGACCCCTTATTTTATCTACAGTTGTTTCATTGTGATTTGCTCAACAGTAAAATACTAATAATATAATAAATAATAGTTGCTTCAAATATTACTTATCACAAACAAATGCAGTTTTGATTGAAACATTCGGTAAAAAGGATGCTCTTGCCGTCGAACAGTCACCCTGTATGTTTACCCGTGCTCTACTCGCCAAACATCGCGTTCTGTCATGCTCGCTAACAATACATAAACGAACTTGCAGTGGTCCGGATGCCTGGCCGCAGCCGATTCGCATTAGCATAATTTAGAATCTACCATCACTGGTGGATACGTGCGTGCAGATTTCAGGCTAGCAAACTAATCGATTAATGTCGTGAAAGTGTTCTTTTGTGGGTGCGTGCAACGATTGCCGTAGATGTGTGTTTGATTTTGTGTGTTCATGTTTCCCCAGCGCAATTTTCCAGCTCCCGTAACACAGTAGTTTGTAGCATTGCAAATGCTTTTGTGTTGAATGTGCTCATAATACTCCCAGTCGCTGCCTTTACCGAATTTTCCATCATCCGTACTAATTTGACCAACGCGACAATTGGCTGCGATGGCGTCACCTTTCCGTTATACGCACGCAATAACTGCTCGGTAGGTTTACGATTCTGTACAGTGTCATTCCTCTTTGCGCTGGGATTGTGTGACCTAGCGCTCAACGTGCCGCCCCAACTCTGCTGTAATTAATGGCTAACGTCCAACTTCTTTCAAATTGCCTAGTGACCATAGCATAATGGGTGTTGGCCAATCTCCGCGATTGGTCGGAAGATGTTGGATCAATCACTTTTGCTCTCCAGCGAATGGAATAATTTATACTCATTGCTTTATGAACGTTTTATGATCCTTCAGCATCCCGCTGTCGCTGCGGACACGTGGTGAGATCGATCTAGAAGAGGCCAAATTGCAGCATGAGAGTTATGTGAAAATGCTACGTGACCTGGGATTAGACGTGATAGAATTACCACCGGATGAAAGCTTACCCGAATGTCCGTTCGTAGAAGACTGCGCCGTAGTTTGTAATGGAATAGCGCTAATCTGTCGCCCTGGCGATCCCAATCGGGTGCAGGAAGTTAGTAACTGTGGCCAAAAACCACCCAACACGTTTACATGTCAACTGTTACTTTAACTTACCTTTTGTGGATTTGTTCTTTTCCCAGGTGGAAGCTGTACGAGCTGTTCTTAAAAAGGAGTTGGATCTTCCGTTGGCTGAGATAGCCGACCCAAACGCAAAACTAGACGGTGGCGATGTTTTGTTTACCGGGCGAGAATTTTTCGTAGGACTCAGTAAGTGGACAAATGAAGCGGGCGCACGAGCCGTAGCAGCTGCCTTTCCGGAGTATCCTTGTGTGCCAATCAAGGTAGGATCCCCTATCCAGCTGGTACTTATGTAAATAGTACTACATCCGATAGCTGATTCCGTATCGATCGTCATTTTTGGTTACTCTAGAGTTACCGTTTCGTTTAACTTTTTCACTCGTGGTTGCAGAGGTTTGAATGACAAAAATCATGAAACATTTCCATTAAACGAGATCATTAGTGTACATACAACGTAACCCGCTGGAATGTTAAGATATTAGCGCATTTATAATCATTTGACTGATGTAAATTAAAACCTAACTTAAATGTGTGTATGTGTGCGTGTGTGTTTGAATGATTCTGATGGAGGATTCCTGGGAAATAGATCTTCCGTTGTGTTGAAATTGTGATTGATCGATTGCATTAGATAACTCCATTATTGATCTTTTGTCGAAACGCTTGTTGTCATTTCACCTCAATCTCTCCAACTATGTCTATGCTCTCTCACTCGTACTTCTCTCTTTCTTTCTCTCCTTTTCTCTCTTTTATCACCACCTTAATCTTTCTACCTTACACTCTTTCCTTGCATTCCCTTTTGATCCGCGGATTGCATAAATGTCGATTTGCGGTTTCGCACGTGCACCACGTGGCGTGTACTACTCACTACTGTAACATAGGTAGAAGACGTAAATGATGTAGCGAATCCTATTACGTTGGATTTAGTCTGTGGAGTCATTCAGGTTGATTAACTACAACATTTTCAAATACTTTCTCAAAACAGCGCAACCAGTTTAAACAAATTATGTGTTAGTTTTGTTTTGTTTTTTTATTATTATTGACGGTTTTACTCGTCACATTTCTTGCTTCGATATGTATGCGCAATGCTTTTATGGCGTTTGTTCCATTGGTTACCTGCATTGCAGTAAAGCGTGCACTATTTATTTACACTTTCATTTTTTTTTCAATTTCCGTTTACTGCTGTTAAATGTGTTGCATTTTATTTTCGTGCTGTTAAAGCAAGTTTCTCAACGCACGTAAGCGCGTTAGTCGGACGCAACTTAATTTTGGGATGTTACTGCATGTTGAATTGTGATCGTTTATTAGGTTAGTTTAGTTGATTTCGATAAGTTCGATTTTATGTTTTCACCATGAAAAATTCCTGTAATTTTTAAGTAAAGGGCACATTTAACTTCTGTAGGAAAGTAAATCAAAGTTTACTTTTACGCCATTGCTCTCAGACAATATTGCCAAAACGTTTGCTAACATGGTAACAAACATGGTTGGCCAGTTGTAGTAGCCTGGGTCACTGTTTTTTTCAAAATAAAGAAAGAGTTGAAACATGTCGATGACATGGTTAAATATCATTATTTTTAGGATGCTTTTTGCCAGCATGGCCAGATCTGCCTGCATCATCATTTTCATGAATGATGTACACAGAAAATGCTTATCATACATCTATTTGATGTTTTAGCCGAGTTGTTTTCACTACTAGACATAGGTTTGGTGTTGACATGTGGATTAAATGTTTATCTATTCGTGTTGGTTGATTTCTTATCCCCAGCAGATCAGATGATCGATCTTTATTATCGAATTTATCTTTATCAAATACTTTGTCCATTTTACCGACATCGTTGTCAAATATTTTTATAATTACCTTTTTATTTCAACACTCATTTTTAAACCACCTAACATTCTTCGTCGCGGCCCTATGTTCCGCAGACGAAACAGAGGCCACTTAAGTAAGTAACATTCTTCGTCGATTACTTTGGTATATCTCCAGGTTTATATCATCTGACGAATTGAAGAAAACAACCAATCTGTTGTGAAAGTTGTTCACGGCGTGTTAATCCCGTAAATCTGCATTTCAAACATAAAAACGTAGAGAAAATTATATTATTGCTAATAAATAACTAAATGTACTTTTAAGTAAAATCAGTTACATATTAGCTATAGCAACATAATTTTTATATTTTTTAACGTATTATTAGTATTATAACGCGATAGAATTTAAAATTTGCATTAGAAAAAGTAGTAATTATTTTAAATTACCTTTGGGTTTAATTCGTTCAAATTCACATATGATTGCAAATGGCTGAGCTAGTACACCGCGAATAACTCAAAATGTAATTTAATCATTACTATTTTGTAGTTAGAATATTAACCTAACACATTCACCACCTTTGAAAAAGGGTTAAAAAAGTATATACACTCATGTTTTTAGCAATTTATTGAAGCATTCAAATGATAAACTTTGTTTCTTTAGCCACTGTACGTTGCTTTTACTTGCTTGAACTTGCTCATTCTCAGCTTGCAATGTGTTAGTGTTCACTAATAACAGACTTCCATTGTGTAAATTAAGCTTTCGGCTTCTACCGCTCAATGAGCAATGAGTCATCCGGATGCCTATGCCCATTGTGATTCAACTTCCGCATTAATGCTGTCAACGGCTAATCCTTCTGCTTTTGTTCGCGCAGGTTACTGAACATCACCATTTGAAGTACTACGTTTCCATGGGGGGAACCGATGTTTTATGTGTGAGCCGCAGCAAGGAATCGCAGGAGATACTGAAGCGCATCGAACGGGAAGCTACCTACACTTACCATACGCTTACGCTTACCGAAGAAACGGCGGCCAACGTGCTGTACGTCAATGGGACGCTGGTAACGAGGTCCACTGAAGAAATTCCAGTCTCGGCACAGGTGCGAAAAACAATGAAGGCGGCATAATTGGGCAGCTGTGGTTTCTAATTGTAGCATCTTCCTTCTTTTCCTCCTGTGTTCCATTGTACCTAGATTTTGGCTCAAAAAATTGACGCTCCACGCCAGATGTTGTTCCTATCCGAGTTAGGCAAGTTTTCTAACGGTCTAACGGCCTGCAGCATTCTGGTGAAACGGTCCAAGCACATCAAAAGTCTCTAGAAAGTGAATTCCCGAAAGGTCGACTGCCACTGGTTGCGATAAACGGTATCTTCTGTACGGTTCCCTCGTGTGTTTTCAAACCACAAAGTGCTCGATCTCTATCCATTAGATGCCTCAGGTTTTGTGTTAACTTTGCTAATCTCGTCACGAGTTTTTCGACTCTCTATTGATCTATTTATTTGACTCAGTTATTGAATCTCATGCTCCATTGTACCTTATTATATGTCCTTTTATTGTTGTTGATACTGTGCCCCTTAACCAGAGTTGGTTGTGGCAAAGAATCATCGATATATAAAAATACGAGTAGCTATTCCACTTCCTTGGAGCGCTTCCAGAGTGTAACTAAAGAGACAAGATTTGATTTACGTTCCGAATCGTTCATCGTTCAATCATCTGAACTAGTCATCTGAATTTAAAAGGGCTATTCGCTTTCGTCACACAATGCGTTCAAAATATTGAATCAGATGTTTTGTCATGCAACAAAATCAGAATCGTACGCAATGAAAATTTTAATCTATCAGAGCCAGTATATCCTTTCGCAGCTTGTATTTTAACAATTTGACTCTATAATGGATACATTTTTAACTTAACCAAACTTGAGTACATTTTTTCCAACAAGATCTGCAAACAAATCTAAAATTGATAAGCAAGAATCTCGAAAACTCAAAATTATATTATAAGTAATGATAGCAAAAGTTACATTGTATTTTCGAGTAATCCTCCGCGCAAATAAAAAAGAATGATTGCATTATTTACAAACTTGCATTTATGCTCCATAGTTAGAGTCAAAGTACAATTAATGAATTTTGCAATTGCGAAGAAAACGCAGCATTGTTCTATTTCCCTCGTATTACTGTCAGGATCAATAGAAACGAAAGCAGCAAAAACCAATTTCTCGTCTATTACGGTACGCTACTGCATACTTATTGCGATCCAGCAGCGAATGTGAATGAATAAAAATAAAACAATCTTAAGGTCTTTCGTTACGATCTTGTAATGAATATCATACCAAAAGTATGGGTTGAAGAACCTAAATTCATTTCATAATTTAAAAGAACAGTGTGTTTTGCACACTGTTTTCTAGTATTTTCTAATGGAAGGTCAACCTTCCTTCCACGATTTTTGTTTACAAGATTTGCTCTTGCATATTTTTGTTTTTGTTTTAGTTATCTTGATTTTTTACATCACATAAATCTCGTTTTGTTAAGAATGTTGATGGTAGTGGCTTCATACTACTTATTTTGTAGTTTTGTTTTTTAATATTAGAAGAACGAACCGAGTCGTATTTATTATATTGCAGTTGCTCTTGAACATTCTATTTATCAATAGCGAAACGCTACTAGAAGCTGTGTCGTTGCAATGATGTTTTCATTAAAATGATGAAATAATTAACGCGTTCATTTAAATGGGCTACAACAGTCCCGAATCATCATTGATTACCATTTTCGATCTCTAAACGGTTTGGCGTTCACTTTTGTGCCATCGATAAATTCTCTAACTTGTAGTGCGTCGGTGGCAGCTTCGGATCTTCGGAACGATACGGTACAGAACATGGACCCCTCGGGATACCAGATAAAATCGATGTCACCATAGGATTCGTATGTTTGGTAGATCGTCATCTCTGTGACCGCTGTAAGAGAACGAAACGTGGGATCGAAGGAGACAAAAGGTTGGTTCATCCTCGCTGTTTCGAAAGTGCATGGGCTCGCGGTGGGCGCGCAGCACGCATTAAGAACGCATTTGTAGACTGCGCTTGAGTGGCTGCACGATGGATACTTACGGTGTTTGGGTATGAGATAAAGAGTGTAACCCTCTCTATTCGAAGGTTTTTCACCGTTGAATGCTATGCGTAGTCTGTGTCCTCCTATTTTCGTGTTGTTCATCTCCAGCGCACGGAATGCGTCCTCACGAGCAATGTAATCAATGTAAACTTCTCTATATCGAGTAAATCGCTGAAAATCGATGGTGTCTATTTCGCCATAACGATCGAAAATTGATTCCAGCTCGCCTTTGGTAACTTCCCTTGATATGTTCGCAACGTAGATGCTATGTTTGCCATGGGCATTGTTGTACTTTCCAATACTGTACATTTCCCTTACCATCGAATCTGGTCGACGTGGCGACGGTGATCGTGAGTTTGTTCTGGTCCGGCGTCTTTTAGGAGCCTCGTGCCGATGTGAAGATGGCGAACGAGATTGCTGTCTTCTGCTCGACTGTAATCTTCCTCGGGATTGTGAACGAGAACGTGTGCGTCTTCGCGCGATCGCTCGATGAGGAGAACTCGAGGTGGATCGTGAGTGAGAACGTGTACGTCTTCGCTCGATCGCTCGATGAGGCGAACGCGAGGGGGATCGTGAGCGAGAACGTGTGCGTCTTCGCGCGATCCCTCGATGAGGCGAACGCGAGGGGGATCGTGAGCGAGAACGTGTGCGTCTTCGCTCGATCGCTCGATGAGGGGAACGCGAGGAGGAGCGTGATCGCGTATAGGTGCTGAATTGCTGAGAATGTGGCGATGGAGTCCTATCAAAAGATGTGCCAATGAAGTACGATACGTCGTCCGGCATTCTAAACCGTTGCTTGATTTCCAACTGAATTTGGAGATCCCGCTGCTCGCGTTCCAAAACGGCTAGACGGCCTTCCAAAGCATCCACTCGCGAGCTCTTTCGAGATGAAAATCGTTGGCGCAGGGAATCTAGTTCCTGAGAGATGGCAATCTTTTCTGACCGTATCTGCACGAATCGCTCGTGTGCCAGTAGATCCGATGGAGATGTACCTCGTTGAAGGTTGGTGGCTCCCGCCACAGTTGATGCACCAGCATAGATCGGTGTAATGCTACTAATGTTTTGTAATTGCGCTGACCGTTGGTGTCCAGATGAGCCGTCGGTTTTTGTGAGTGGTGATCGAGAACGACGTGTGCTTCCGCCGCTGCGGCGACTGGTGATACTCGAGTCTCTGGTACGGTCATCTTTAGGCGACCGAGAGCGGCCCGCCGAAGGCAATAGCATTGCCACGGTGACACTAGCTTCATCCTTCTCTAAACGCTCGAGCCTCCGTCTGATATCCTCTTCCTTTTCTTTTATAATGCGTTCCATCTCCTCCAATTCATTCATTTTTGCATTAGATTCACGCTTTTCTTCGATAACACTCCGCAAGTCATCGTCAGGACAGGAGAGAGTGTCTGGTTCTGGCACATCTTCTTGCTTCGGTGTGATGGAAGCCGATGAAGTTGACGCTTTGGCCGGTTCTTTTGAGCTATCCTGCTGCCGTACGGTGATTGTCAAACCTTCGATCGGTTGTTTCTTTTCCTGTCCCGCCACCTTGTGATCGGAAACCGTTCGGATCTCTGCTTCCGTGGATTTTTCCGGAGACTGGGATTTTGGTTCACCAGCCGAGTTGAAAGCAGTTGGGTCGCTCTCAGCCAACACGTTTGCCAGCAGAGTGAAGGAGCATGTACTACCATCACTCTGTGCGATAAATTTATGCGTGCCTGTAACGTTGCATTATTAAATCCAATTATCATTTGGCGGTATTTGTGTTCAAACAGTGCCCCCTTTTCGGGTCCTGTTGCCGCTAAATGAATACAGTTTCGACTGAAAATATTGAGCAACTTACTGCAAATTTCGGCTGGGTAACCGTCGATAGTTTTGGAAGCGCAACATTTTTGTGCAGCTTTAAAATCGCGGTAGATGACGATGAATTTGTTTTTGCCTATCTGCTCCGCGAAATTAATTGCGCCATACTTAGCTAACCGCGCTCCCACGCGTGCCACAGTAAAACTTTCCTCTGTCGGACAGCAAACATTAATTTGTACAGGATAATATAGAATTATGAAAGGATTGCAGAGAACATATAATCAGATCTTTTTAATTTCATAAAAATCAAAAGCGAATAAAAGATACCAGCTAACCGTTATAATGACTTACCAGCGCTAATTGTGACCATGACCACCTCTGCGGTGTCCAGCCTTGGTGTTTCAGCGGCGATATGCTTATAAACATACTCACCACTTATCTTTCCGCGCAATCGAACGGCACGGAATGCATCTAAATAGTTAGCAAAACTTACATACACCCGCCAAGTGGATGGATCGAACTGACTCGGTTCGTGACGCATGGCTACCACATCCGCTGCTCGTAGAAAGTAGTTCTTCAATTCAAAGAAAGTGACAGTTTTGGGACAATTGTAAAGAGCCACTGTACGTAGAAAAACCCAAAAAAGATAAATACATTAGCTACTTAAAATAAATTGGTAGAATTATTTACAATCGGTAAAATTTACCTTCATGACTGTACTTTGAAGGGTTAGGATTATGATAGTGTGGGTTGTGGCGTGTCTTAATAACAATATTCTCTCTACGTTCCTCTGCCTCTTTTGCTTCGATTGCAGTAAGTTTGGCACTCTTCGGCACACCCTTAAATTGCTTCGCTAATGCCTTCTTGAACTTAGGTGCCTGGGTGGTGAATTGTTTAATTGTTTTTTTATTAACCGGTCCTATAACGATCGGGGTGCCAGCAATATTATTTGTTCCACGCGCTTGCTCCAATTTAATGGTCTGACGGAAGTGCACAATTGACGGACCATAGTTGTGTATCCTGCGTTCAACATATACTACGTCGCCTATGTTAGCGAACGCCTCCGCTATGTCTTCGTAGCGAATGTCTTTGAAAAGATATATAGAACACAATTTATATAAAAATCACAGAGAAAATTTACAGAACGAAACAAAAATAACGAAGCATCACAAAACAGTTTGGTGAAAAAACGAATCCAGGGGACCTTTCATACTTACGGAACGACAAATAATTAATCAACACACATCTCGAGTGAAAAGGCTTAAGCGCATCGCCAGGAATCATTGCAAACATGGTACAAACGACTCCAGATATTTCCGCCTGCTGCCGAAAATACTTGATAGCCTCAAGCTGATATTGTTTTTTCTCGTATGTTACCAAATAGTACTTGTGATACCGAGAATTGCAGGATGCTTTTTCGATGCTCACAATCGCTCCATATTGTTGACAGTAGATGGCCATGTCTTCCTCGTACACCTCGCGTGGAACATTCTCGAATTTAACTGAGAACGTGTATAAAAATATCGATTACATTAGTGAACCATGAGCATCTCAAAACTTTTTTTGCTTTAGTATTTCATTACCCATAAAATCGTGTTCTGGTGTCGATCGTGGGCTACCAAACTTCAACTCTTTGCGAAAGACCATCATTGTTTCGTTCTCTTGATCATCGCACACGTAATCAAGGCCATCATTCCCCTCAGCCGAAGGTTCATCAACTTCACAGTCGCTCGGCGACCAGTCATCGTTGTCACCGCCATGATAATCACCGTCGTACTGCTCGAATGAGTTCCATTCTGCATCGTGAGCATGTCTTTGCAGATTTTGCAGATCATGGTCCATGGACGGGTCCATTTGTATCAGGCGTCCGGACTCTGCCGGTCTGGGATTAAATCCTTGCGCAGGCCGCTCGATTTTCTGGCTGTGGGTGGCGGCATGCTGTTGCTTGGCACGCAAGAGCTCATTGTAGACCCGGGGCGACTTGAAGCTGTCTAAATCTTCCAACCGAACACGCATATCTTCATCTAGTACCTTCACGGAGACTTTTTGTTTCTTCAGGATGCTGTTATTAAGCTTACGCTGCGCAGCATGTGCTGCAGAGCGCTCCGTGAAACCAACGAAAGCGTAAAAGTTGGTCGGTATTTGGACGGTTTCCACATTTCCATACCTGCAACACGCCTCAAAAAGATCCTCCTCGCTTGTATCTAATAAAACACATTAATCAACATGCGTTGAAGAAGAGTTAACGTCTATTTTCCGCTAGTTTGCTTACCGGAGGATGTGTTTTGGATGGCAATCGTGAAGCCTGCACAAAATTTACGATCATCGTTCGAGAGCAGTACGCTCAAACGGTGGGAGTGAAATAAAGTTTGATCCAAATTGCAAGCTTCTGCCGCTTGAATTTCATTTTCGAACAGCACGAAAGCAATCTTTGTGCGGCAGTCATTTCGATTTTCACGCATAAAAGCAACACCGATCACATTTCCTGAGGACCGCAAGAAGCTTTGCAGCTCCGCTAGCGATGTTTGCTTGGGAATGTTGGAAATATACACTACTTCGTTTGGATTCATTTGGATTGTAGTTTGAAAAGATTGATTGATATATGTATTGCAAATATAGTGATTGTATTCACAGAATATGTATTGACTGAAACAACGCAACAGGAAGCTGGTTTGCTACGTATCAACGATTCTAAAATTTTCACTTTGACGTTTCTCAACGTTACCAGCCACAGGGTGACTGAGATGGAGTGGTCAGATTCGCTTTTTATACGAATAAATGTGCTGTGGAACAGAATGGAAGCGTGTACACACCATAAAGATATACAATCGTTTACCTAAACCGTTTAAACGTTATGAATCACGATAAAAAATTCTTTTCCATATTCATTAAAATGCTCCAAAATAAGAGTCACCCGTTTTTCATTGACAGTTCGGACAAGAATCTGAAGTTGTTTATTTAGTTTTACCACCGACAAAAGAGCGTTTACTTCGTTAGTGAATAAAAGTATCAAAAATAGCAATATCTCTATCGCTTCATTTTCAAAATCGTCATGCGTATGTATATTTTCCGAGGGTTTAAAACACGTTAAGGTCATCGCCTCTTATTTCCTTACCTACCACAGATTCCGGCACAAACATGTATTATGTGGGTAACATTCCCAAAACAGCTTCGGATAAGGAAGTGCTAGGGGCATTGGCCAACTACGGGGATGTAGCTAGCTTTGAGTTCCGGCTGGAGCAGTGCAACTATTGTCCTAGTAAAGTGGCCTACGTTGGTTTAAAAAAAGAACTAACTGAAGAGCAGGTTGTGGAATTGAATCGTATAAAACTTCTCGACAAGCGCTTGCTTGTGGCAAGTGCAAATGAAGAACCGGTGTTCTCTCCGCAGATGTCAGTCGTGATACGGTATCTCAATGAGCGTAAGTAAAATCACAAATTGAAATGATGAAAATGCGCTTAACAAAGTGGTTTGACTTATTCGATTCCTTCCATTCACAGACATAACGGAGGAGGATGTTTACAATTTCTGCAGAGGTTTTAGTCCTGACGCAATTGTACAAAAACCAGCCAATTCCTACGCGTACGTACAGTTTAAGAAACGTGAACATGTTAACTATATGAGCACAATGACACGACCGATGGAAGGTGTCGACTTGTATGTCGTTCCGGTGAAACGGAAAATAGGTATGTTCCTCGAGAAACTGAAACCTGTACCGTATGAAAATATCAAGCAAAAATGCGACAAACTGGGACTCTTCTATAGCCCGGCAGCAGAGAATGAAACAACGTGTGAGTTACTTTGTGTGCTCTATCAATTTCATATTCTCCTAAAAGCATTCTAAATTCGTTTTCCGTAGTGCTAATAGCGAATATTCCGCGCGACACTGAAGAAGATGAGTTATTGGAGTTTTTGGGAAAATTCGGAAAAATCGTGGATTGGGAACTGCAGAAATCAGCCAGCTGCGTCCTCACGAACATCGGATTTGTAACGTATCAATATGCAAAAACTGCCCGCATCGTGTATTTGTGCAGCCCGCTCTGCTTTCAAGGCGTTGGTTTGGATGTTTACAATCATAAGCTGCAGTACAGCTCGGACAAAACGACGTCAACCTTCATCCTTAAACATACAAGTGTTTGTAAGTATCTGTGTGGGAAACATACAAGGATACACTGTAATGATGCGGCTTTCCTCTCTTTTTGCATCATCCTTCCACGTCCCTTGCGAACTTGCGAATGATCACATTATGGGCTTTTTGATTTTGTATAGATCTTACAACCGATGAAATATTCGAAGTTTTTTCCAACTGTGGTGTGGTGGAATTCATACAACGCTTGGACACGGTAAACTACCACACAATTGTTCGAATGGACTCTAAACAGTCTGTCGATAAAGCGTTGAAAGTTCGCTTTATCGAGGGAGAAAGCATCTTCACCTGTTGGTATACCGCCAACCAGTATAATACACCGTTGGATATACCTATCGAAGAGGATAACGAAAAGCCCAGAAAACGAATGCAGAAGGAGTTGTTACTGTCGAAAATTATCGAAACCGAAGATCAACGAAATGCATACGTGTTGCTAACGGAGCCAAATCCGAACTACACCAACCCAAACCCAATTTTCTACCGGTGTGAGGTGCAAGTTTGGAACTATCCACCAAACACGGTATTGGCACAGTTTCGGGAGCGCTTCAGGAGCTACGGTACCGTAATCAACACGCGAGAAGTTAAAGAATTCGCCGACTCGCCAATCAGTGTCGTATATGTGAGCTTCGAAACCAAGTTGGAAGCCAAGCGCGTCTGCAAGCTAAACCAATCATTTATGGGCTTGCAACGGTTGCTCATTTTGCGGGCGGATGAAAATATCATTCACTATCCTGAAGTTTGCGTGAAAGTAAGTAATCTGACAGACGAAATTACTTGCGAGGATATTCACGATCGATTCAGCATGGTCGACAAAGTGAAGTACGTCTTCCGGCCCAAGATTGATGAAGCGATCGTATGTTTCGTTGACGGTAGCAAACATGAAAAAGCGCTTAAGGTTCTGTGCATAGGTCGTTTCGTGGTTTCGGTGGGTCCTCTGGTTCCTCAAATGCCTAACATCGGAGGTGTAATTTCGATGTACCCATTACCTACCAATCATACCGTGCCAGATGCGAATTTTGCGTGGAACTCCAGTATGGCTGGTATGGGGTCCGTTCCAACAGCAACGCCAAACATGACAAGCGAATCTGGAAACGGACTTGGCCAGAGCGTTCCATTGCCTGTTCCGGCACCCGCAGTTCTAGCTGGCCCGGTTCCGATTCTGCATCCGATGGGAGTACCAGTAGCGCCCATTATTCCGATGGGTGGTCTCTCTTGTGGACCGATGTACGTTGACCGACCGTTAAACATGAGTGGTACTCCTATAACACCTTTAATGCGACGTTTAATGCAGCATGTTGAAGCTGCACTAACTAGATTTGGAAACTTTACCTCTTGGCCAATGATGGCCCAGTTCAATTTGGTGCATGGTATCATGCGCCAGTGCCTACAGAATCCATCGTTTCTGTCGCTAGATCAAGATGGAAAGATTCGTTACCTAATAGGAGGTCAAAACGGGTTTAATTATGTAAATCTATGGACGCTCTGTACATACCCGGAACAATTGGTAATGTTGAGAGTAATTCACCGATATTACACTGTAGTGAACCCGGGCGTTATACAAACATCGAATAACCCATCGGAAATGCAAAATCAAATACAAATTGAAACGAATGCTGATTCAGCAGAGACTCAAAATCTACAAGAGATTACAACGGATGCACCACTAGCAACTAGCACTAATTCTGGGACTAATGAACCAAATCTGACGGAGGTTGGAAAAAAGTCATCAACTATCGTAATAGAGGATTCTGACGACGACATACCTCCGGCGCCGTCTCCTCCGCCCATTTCGTTCCGTTCGCGGTCGCCTTCCCCTGATCCTAAACAAAAATCGCGGAAAGGATCTAACCGCAACTGTGAAGACTTGCGACGTCTGGTAATCCACATTTCCAATATACCGAACGCTCTGGACGATCGGAATCTAAAGGACGTTTTCAACAAGTACGGCGTGATAAAATCAATAACGACGCCTAAACAGCGTCCCTCGTCGGTGGTAGCGAACACCAGGACCGTTTTGATAACATTTGCAACAATACACCAAGCTACACGAGCATTGGAAGCAAATCTAACCATGCTAATGGGGCACTTGATAAAAGTAAGCAGACACAAAGAGCCACTTTCACCGCGTCCTGGATATGCTATTTCAGTAACTTGCCCAGATCGTAAGTATTTACTATTAGTTACATTTTATATCAATCATTTATCAAACTGTGACTGCACCGAAGTGTAGATTGCAGAGCGTGTTGCACATTACATTTCACAGTGATGGTGATATTTAGCTTGTCCTTCTCGCCTAATCTCTTTTTGGACAATAGAAACAATCTTTTCGGAAGTAGCCATCTTCGACACCTTCAAAAGCTGCGGTGATGTGCGGTTCATTTGGACGCGCAAGGAAAATGGCAAGCAAACTTGTCTGATCGACTACAACAAGACTGAATCGGTGGCAACGGCGCTTAAAATCACATACCTGCATAGCGGCGGTCGGTGTCGGGCCGTTGCAATTCAGGGTTAATAAGTTTGACGATAGGAAACTAGCCGCCAGTAGTAGTTTCAATAAAAAATGTATAAATCCGTAACATAATTTAATTACTTGCCCTGAGAAAGAACGTCCTGGACATCCTGACAGGATGTCGTCATCGGTTTATTTTTAAGACAAAAAAAACATTGCTAGATAGTACTCTGATGGTAGGTAATAACCTGATGGTAACCTACACCTGAAACTGAATAGTGAGTTTCTGAAACATAGAAAATCGTCTGAAAACTTAACGAACAGCTCAACCCTAACCAGTGGACAAAGAGGACTAAAACAAGAAAAGTGAGTTCTACAGACGAGTTTGATTGAATCATGGTTCAAATCAAGGAAAGAATTTATTACTTTAAGGTAAACTTAAGCACAAAAAGTGGAAATAGCAAAAGAACGTTAATAGCCGCTGCAAGGAACTACTAACACTGAGATGTGCAACATGTAATTCATAATTCATTGACCCTAATAAAGTTTATACTCGACAGTACTTCTGCTCTATTAAACAAATTTAAGCAATAAGGAAACCAATGCTAGTGGCGAACATGTAGTTGAGTGAAACTACCGGCAGAGCTGAAGTCAGCTGATATTCTCTTGGTAAGTATGAAATGTGATTATGTATATCAGTTGGAAATAGATAAATGGCAGGTTCAACTATGTTAAGGTAGACATTTTAAGAAGAATAGCTGCATAATTTTGGAAAGGATCTAAACAAGCCTCCTGGTAGTAGGCACAAATCTTCCGCATTCCTGAATCCGGGCTGACTGGGCACCGGCGTCGAAGTCAACCGCTGCTTCTTCAAGTTTGCGTCAGTACGATCGCTCAACATTAACTAAACACCGTATGTTCTTCAAGTTTATCACAGTGACATGATGAAGAAATTGTTCAAAAAATATGTTAGTTGTATTCGAAGACTTCAGTCTCTTTTATTTCTTTTTGAATTGTTTTGTTCATTTTTTCGTATTTTATAGATCACACAGTTAGGTTTTATTACATTTAAAAATGGATTAGCTCTAG
This sequence comes from Anopheles bellator, assembly GCF_943735745.2. NCBI lineage: Eukaryota > Metazoa > Arthropoda > Insecta > Diptera > Culicidae > Anopheles > Anopheles bellator. The sequence goes on from NC_071286.1 coordinate 42,568,493, forward strand.
ATAACTTTTTGCACTACTTTTATATACTTCTTTTTTTCGCTTTGCTGTGGCAGCACTAGAATTACTTGTGTCATGGCGCTACGGCTAGGTTGCTGTTTGGAACAAAACCATTATTTTCTAACAGACAGTTTTACGCCAATCGATTCCGATTTCCGGTGGCTAGTATCATTTACACGGGCACTGAAATTTTCCCGAACGTTCGATCATAAATGCAAACGGAGCATCCATTTCTCGTAGATTGACGCAACCATACACGAGGTTAGTGAGATCGAAGCGTGCGGCACGAACCAAATTAGATGATGCTCGTGCGCATTTAGAAAATATCTTGAACCGGATTTACGATTCACAACGAACACCACGACGGACATCTTGTTTTAACAGAAGAGAGATTTAAAAACAAGTGCAATAAAAATGACAAAGAACAGAAACGCAATACAAAAAATCTTACTGGCTTAATTCAACGCTATGGATATGAATCAACGATAGTTGTATCACAGTTGACGCATCATCCTTTCTCTAGGAAAAGAAATGTTCTACCACTTGGTGTTAGGCAATCCAACAGTCGCCTTACAGCACACCACAGCCTTTGACACGCACAATCATAATATTAACACATACAGCAGACTTTTTTGTTGACTTTTTATACATTTTTTTGTGTTTGTTTTTCGACGGGCATTTACCCAGCTTACGGCTAATCACTAACAGTAATCTAGAAAGAGACGATCGGCGCAGAAGGGCCGAGATTTCCTGTTGTTTGAAAATTCGTTAAACGTAGCCGCTACACCGTGTGTATATTTCTATATAAGGAGCGCAAATGTAGATATTCGTACGGCAGACCATTCATTATCGTAGGCGCGGGGCGGAGGGAAACAACAACTTTAAAAGGAACTTGTACTACTCAACTAGCGAACTTTACACATTAATCTGTCGGGATGTATCCTTAAAAACAGTAATTTGTCACCAAACTCGGCAAAAACGGCTTTTGATATGCAATTCCCTTGGCCGCAGTTATAATGCGCCTCGAAGTGCACGGACTGAAAAGTTCTAGATCATCCTCTAGACCGGAGCATGAATAAAACCTCTAAGGCAAACGCAGCAGCTACTCACTGAACCATCGCCATATGATTTGCGAGTGATGGTCATGAGAGCAAAAATATATATTCGTTGACTTATAGCACACATTACGATGCGTGTGCTATAAAGAGTGGTCGGTATTCGAAGCATAAGGGTGGTCCGGACGTTTTCCGTTAGATACGTTTTAAGTACAAAAGCAAAATATAATGAAGATTTTCGAAAAGCTAGCATTATTTTGTGTTAAGTGTTTGAATGAACGGTAAAACTATATAATGCCTTACTTTTCATGGAAAAGTAAATTGAAACTTGTACCATATTTCCATTGGACATCTGCCAGACTGTCTTGTGTAGTTCTTAGGCAAAAATACGTACTGATTTGGACACTTCAGACAAACTCCTCGGGGTTATAAAAATTTCCTATTTTCCCTCCCTTGGTTTGCTTTTTTTGTTGAGTATTTGCGTACCTTTTAAGATGATTTGTGTGTTTACATAGCATGGCTTCAGTAGGGTATCGGCGCCACTAGCGAACGCAACGATGGTACAAACTCGGCGGCCAGCGGGTTCAACGTCGAGGTCTCCACATTTACGTTCTTTGCCTTTGCCAGTAGCTGTTGCTGTTCTTTATCGTGCTGTAGACTAGACAGAATGTTCATCAGGCCGCTAACAGAAAGAGAAAACTAAGTCAGTATCGGACAAACAACAGTTCGCAAAAGTGAACTGGTAACTTTGACGGTACCTTTCCCGCGGAACGTTGCCCATGAATGCTGCGCCGGCCATCCGCTCGGCCGCTGCCATTTCGTCTAACATCATCGCCTCTATGCACTGGTCCATAAGCTCTTCCTCTTCAAGGCGTTGCAATTCCTGTTCGTCGAACTCGTCCTCGTTTTCCATCCACATATACTCGGCGAAGTCATCGCCGACAGGACCAGAACTTTCCTCGTGCGAGTGCGAGCCGACACTGTCCGCGTCAGAGTCATAATGGTCGCTGAAGTAAGCTGACCCATTGCCGCCGCCATCGCCATCGCCTCCACCTCCACCGTTGTTCCTTAACGCCGTGGTTGCAGTGTTAATGTTGACATGGTTGTAGTTGTTGGAGCTGCTTCCACCGATGCTATTGTCAGGCATCTTCATTTTCATTTGCTTCGCTATTTTATCCAGGGAGCGATGAAGGGAACGTTCGGGCTTCAACTGTAAAGCAGACAACATTGAAGATTGCTCAGTACAAAACAGACAAACGAATAACACTCCATATGAGACACATAAACCCCAAACCGTCACATGGCACATTTGCAAATATTCGCCACCAACTGCCTTTCACCAATCAACAATATTCTCAACATTTCCTAGTTGCCGATTCTTTTCCTAGGTATAAGACATGGCGAGTACACATTCAACTGTGTGAGCTAAACGCCTACGAAGACCCAATCACTTTCGATACATTGTATTGCGTGCTAAAGATCCGTTGATTACACCTATTTGCGTGTCACTGGCCTTTTTATAGTGGATACCTTCACGACTCGACTCGTGTACTATCTCAAGGTGATGCACGGAGGCGAAGGACGTCCGACGACGACGATAAAGGCGAATCGCGGAAGGCACAGCACACCATAGCGATCGAAAAAGAAAACAGTTGCCGCGGTTTTGATTCGAATCGCATATTGAGAAAAAATACCTCCACCTATTCACACTATGTTGCAGGGCACCATGGAAATACAGAAAAAGGCTAAGCCCGGTAGTGGCACCACCATCTTTTTCTTCAACCCATTACCTTGCAGTGGAAAAGTGTTGCCGAACAAACTCTTAAATGGCGTAGTGCGACACGAATGCTGAGACTTTAGGCACCGAAAAGATTATAACGCTATCCACTGCGAATTTCTAAAACACCACAATTTCGTGACCAACAAATTAGGCGGCTAGTAACAAGAAAAAATACTGAAGCCAATTTGGTTACGAGCATAAAACGTTCTATCTACGACGTCTTTACTGGATTGCTTTGTTATTTTCTGTCGGTGTGTGCGGAGACCTCTCACAGGCCACACACATAGCTGCCATTGCCACACGTATAGGGTGCCCAGATTAGTCGGCGGCATAACTGTCGAAGGTGGCGATTTCTTTTTATGATGAAAGGTTTACATCAGTATTTTAATTTACATTGACTGTGCAAAATAATCGCAAAACGTTACGCGATTTTTCCAATAGCGGTTTTAAATAGTTGAAAGACGCATCACTGCGCTGCTGGTAACACTATTAATTTGACAGTTTGCATTTACGCCTAGTGACGATTGACAATGTTTGACGTTGTTTTCGCTGGTCGTGCGTGTTCAAAATATCAGCAACGTTAA
>NC_071286.1:42572008-42769939 GCF_943735745.2 Anopheles bellator
TTAAAACGTATTACGACTGGATTTAATTAGATCTTCTCGTCCACATTAAAAAAAACGGTTAATTTTGCGTAGCTTTCAGATGCAGATTTTCGACTGTATAAAGACGGTTCTAATTATTAATTCCGTTCTAAAGACCTAGATAGAACTCGTTTTACAGGGGCTGTTGGTCAATATATATTTTAGCTTCTATTTCTTCAAAGTTATTCACTCTTTTGTATTAGTTCCACGGTGAGTGAAAATCCAAATGTGCCATTCGATTTATTGCAATTCAGTAAAGAAACTTTTGGCAGCGTGGAATTGTCTTGCGCAACACTCCTACAATGTGCAAAAATATAGTCTACAATTGGCTTCAACATTGAGTAAACTTATCATACATAATTTAGAAAATGCTGGATCCTTAAAATGAATAACGTTTTAATATGGCCACACAAAGAAAACTGTAGATGTCACTTCTCGGCTTCACGAATTGGTCCGCAGCGACAAAAATCTGAACCATGCGGAAAAGACACCATAACAGGTGGCAGCAATCTGGCCATCAAATCCACGTGGCGCGGCAACTGATAACGACATCACACCCCAGGCCAGCAACGGTTTCACTTCCGGGGCGTCGAACCAGTTTTTCCGCGCCTTCCGCTAGTTCGGAGCAAAAGTGTACGGAACGGCCCAGCCAGCAGCTAACCCGTTAAGCAACCCACGTGCGCAACTTGTTTTCCCCGAGCCGCGCCCACGGTACCCACACAAACTGGGTGGCATCATTCCGACACATAGCGCCTCTTTCCCGGCCCAGTGTGCAACGTTCATAAACGCACACACTCGCACCTCTGAACGCGTGATTTTCGGGGGAAGCAGCGCATTGTTGAGGACACACACTACCGCGGGCGCGAATTGCTGCTCGTGTGTCGTGTGGTCGGAAAAATCGATAGCCCCACCAAGTGTCACGCACACTGGCACACGCCTGCGACCGGGCGCGAGCTTGTGGAAAATCTTGCACAGCTCGCAGTTGCAGATCTAACGTTGCCAAGCTAGGAGAGTAGTTAGCCGTACCCAGGGAGACCTCAGGTTGCTCCGGGAAGGACACCGTTTCTTCGTAGTGCCAGAAGTTTTTCGCCAGGATTGTCAGGCGAAGCGGAAGTGGTGATTTCGGTCGACCTCGTCCAGCGCCCGAGCGGGGTGAGCTTTCATTTCCGGAATCGCAATTGCATCGGCATTCGTCCGCAGCTCGTCCCACGGTTGCCCGGGAAAATGAACTTCGAGCAAAGAGAGAAAGAAAGAGAGAGAGATAGAGAGAGAGAGAAAGAGATAGAGAGAAAAAGAGAGAGAGATTGGATTGATAATTTTTGGCGGGTTTGGTGTCCCCAGCCAGTCGGTGATTGAATGTGTAATAACAGTGAATTTATGATGAAGAAAGCGGGATACTTTTCCGATGGCACAACAACGGATCAGTTGTTGAAGCCCCCGGGAAATGGACAGTAGATAGAAGAGTTTAACAGCGCAATGATAAGCGAACGAGTCCTTATCAAGAAGTTGAATACTGTGACTACCGAGTTGAAGTGAAAATAATTCTTTACAACGAACCTCGGGTGTATTCCGGGCTTTTCCGGTCTCAGGATTTTCGCGATGAATGAATCGCTTATGCATCATTTACAAACGACAAGGAAAAATCGGTGACAACTTGGCTACGACGTCAGCATGCTGTCGTAGTAGTAGTATTGCTGTGTGTTGTTTGCATGGAGCGAAGTGTTTTATAATTTTTTTATTGTTTTATCGTACGCTCCCATGCCGTTTGTGTGGTACTGTGCGGCTGTGCGACGGTCCTGTAACTGCCCTGCCCCGTGTCCGTGTTATTCGGCAGTCGGCGTTGCGTGTGTTTGTGGAACCGAACGCCGAAAGGAATCGCCGAACCGAGCCGACCACCCGACCGTCCTTAAACAGGCCCCAAAGTAAACGCACCAAGGAGCCGGAACAGCGGCAAGCCAGGGCTTTAGGAGTCACGAAGACGTCCCGCAGGTGTGCGAAAGCGAAGAATCGAAAAATATACAGTGAAGTTTATATGCATAATTTATTTTTAGCTACAGGACTGTTATTAAATCGATAAATACTTTTGGCTTTGGGGTCGAGCCGTGCCTTTTTTGCCTGCCCGCTGCAGACTACGCTATTGTGCCCTCGGTGGCTGAGGGTCTTCGAATTCCACCTATCTATTACATTTAACCCGTTTTGCGTAAAAAGAAAAAAACAACTGTGCTTCAGCTACAATCATTGGAAATCGAACAATGATTAGTTGGGAACAGATTTCAACAAGCAAGTCGACAGTCTCAATCACGCCAGTTACGCCATCCTTGTGGTGAAATCTGCGTCTAATAATTGCACTGTGCCGCTTTCTAATAATAACAGTTTGCTGTCTTAAAGTCTACCAAATTGGCCAAAATCGTTAAACATCCCAGAGTACGCCGCTCGTCGGATCTCATGAACTTGGAGTCTTCTCGGTTTTTTCAAGAGCGATTGCGATAAAAGTTTGCAAAGCACCCAAAACAAGTTTGCTTCAGCTGGGACAACACTTGTTAGCGGATTGTATGAGTATTCGAAGCGTAAGCTGTTAATCGCTCATCTCAAAAGTTATTTGTTAAACATCGTACAATTCGTTTTGGGAAATTACGATCAGGTGTACAGCACCATCCCGAGTGGACAACACAACCCTTCAACAGGATATCAACATCTCCATATTCAATTATTCCGTCCGGGTACGGGTAGCCGTTGACGGGCAGCGTCCACTTTGTCAACTTCACACATCGGTTGACGTTGGTTGGTTTCAAATTCATCTCCGGGGTGTGATGCTCGTGAGTCATTCAACTTCAGACCGGACTCGAGCTCCTCGAACGAGCTTATCAATAATTTGAGCCCCTTGTGCCGGAACTGTGCCAAAAATGGTTCCGATGGCTCGATCAGCAGCCGAATGCTTCCAGGGAGAGAAAGAGAGGAGGAAGGGCCGACATTAGAGTCCCCGTCGGCCAATTATGGTTTGATGCAACGAGGTGCTTGCTGCTTAGGAGCACGGTCATTTTACCTGTGGGGTTGCATAACACGCCAGCAGAGCGCCAGAACAATGTTGGGACAGCGCGCTGGTACTTCCGGGGCTGCTGTCAGCAAATGAAACGAAGAAAGCGGGCGCTGAAAGACGTCAGCCACGGCAACCGCCGCCGTCATCGCCACGCAGGGACCGCCCGATTTAATGTTGCGGTAAAATCGATGATTTATTGGAGGTTCGTTTTGCGCGGGCCGACTGTGTCCGTTTGGGGCCCACGCGGCGCAATAATCGCTCATCGAATCGACGAATGGCGTCGGCTCGCATCTCAATCCGCCGCCACCGCCATCAACGTGCCAAGAAGGGAAAGTAAGTTCATTACCATATTCCACGCTAAAAATAGCGGACGACCACTTCGTGGACGAGCGCAGACCCGATTCGCCCATCTTGTGGATCATGATTACGCAGCGGGGCGCGCGGTCCGAGGGCGAAGGTTACATCGAAAGGAATTTGACATCCGCCCCTCATCCGGTTTCGCTCGCGCCACCGCCGCGATGCGAGAGTTTCCCGGGCCCTGCTTTCAGTTGGAATGTTTTATCCTGTGTTGGACATGTCAGCAGACTTGCAAACATCCCGCACCAAGAGGGTGGATTTACACATTCTGTTTTGGTGGTTGTGGTTGGTTTGGCTTGCTCGGAGTCACGGCCCGGCTCCCCGAAGGACGGGTGGATTATTTTGTAAATCTGGCGTGAAAAATTGTCCCAAACCGAGAAAAGAATCAACGCAGAATGCGGGTTAAGTGCATCCGATGGAGGCCAAGGTTCGCCATGAAATCATACAATATAATGACCGAATGATCGACTAACAATTCTTTTTGTTTGCCTGTACTACGGAGCAGTAGTGGCTGTTGAACTGTTTGGAGATTACACAGTCCCAAAATATTAGCATTAAGAATTTAGGTCTACCTTATAACGTGTTTAGCGGTTTGCACGCGACCAGCTTTGTCCAAACTTATCACTGGGTGTTTGGCTGCTTTTCCAGTAGTTCGTAATGAAAAAATTGAATCTATCTATGATCTTTGTACGACTCTTCCCATGTATGGCCTACCAACTACACCACAAACCAAGATTCTTCATTCCACCCCTTCCGGGACAACTGTTCCCAGTTTTACTTCCTAAGGGGCAAGTTCCTTTTCCTGGAGCAGGAAATCATCACTACAAAATAAGTTTTAGCAGTGCTTGCTTTGAAGATGTGTTTCATTGAGATGAAGCAGCTGAAGAATAACTCTGTTCAGTGATGTTTATTTGAAAGTGATAAGTACACTAAAACCTTAAGTGAGCACCGTTCGAATGCGCACCCGGCGTATTGAATAAGTGTACATCCTAATATTAGTGGCCATTTAACAGGGTCACGGGGAGTATCAGCCCAACCCGCTGTTTGAACCGAATAAGGTTAGCAGGTTAATGGAATTTGGGTAGTGGTGGAGGGTATCAATCATTCTAAAACAAGCCAAGGCAACTCTGCAATGCGTTCAATAACCGCGTCGGGATCGCACGGAAGTGCCACTGAAGTGTCGATGAAGAGCTGAAAAAGGTGATTCCGCAGTTGATAATCGGATGTATCACACAAAATGCCTTCCGCCAGATGTCTGTCAAAAAATGGAATAGATTTCTTGCCATTTTGACCACATATCAGATGGTATTCTAGGCGCTCCATTATTGGAGCCCCAAAGCTTACTCGAACGCAAATCTCGCCGTATGCTGTCCTCCGTTATCGGATTATTAGGCGAGCTACATAATTACGTTTCTTTTCCCTTTCGACCTGTTGTCTTCGTGAACGGATTATCCAAGGATGCAGATAATACTCGATTGTCTCCGGTTAGTACTTATTGAGTGACTCACAATCGAGCAAGGCGAATATCAAAACTCGTAAGATGGCTGGCCAATCAGTTTTCGATTGAGCGACCTGTACTGTATGATGACCATGCGGTTGTATAACCATGACAAATAAAAATACCATGAGCAAACGTAAGTTACCATTCCGACTCTTACGTGGCTTTCGTATATACGCCATTAAAAATGTATGATACTAAAAAGGACATTCGCTTAGTTAGTCATTTGTGCACACGTTTACAAACATCCGCACGCAAGCTGCTCTTATCTGAGTGGCCTCACCAGCCGTCGCCCACGTCAGCTACGACGCTACGACGGCGTCAGAAAATGATACGGATCCGGTTGCCATTCATTCTTCGACAACAAAGTCTGTTCCGGATGCTTGGGTCGTCGCCACCGAGCATCCCGGTCGCTGCTCAATCGGCTGATGAACTCTATTTTATCAGCCTCCGCTCCGGTGGCCTGTCTGGGCTAGACTAGTGGGCCAGAGCATAGGCGACTGTGTGGGCCCACGCAAAGGCACTTTGGTGCCCTAACATGGCGCGAGACGAGAAATTGATTTTCTCGCCCACCCAACACTCTCCCATGCTGCTGGATCAAGACTAACGTAGCCCATAGAGGTAATGGTTCGGGTATGTGAATTTTTGAAGAATACTGCAGTATCTGCAGCCTCGCACCTTTCGGTAAGACCTACAACACATACGGAAATCAAAGCAAAAAAAGCTATATACATTACGGAACAAATGGAGCCGCATGGTGGCTCAGGTCGACATTACCTTCGGCTTTGCTGTGGCTTTGTCACAATTCTTTACCGAAACGAAGTGAGTGTGTTGTTTTACCCAAAAAAAGGAAAAAGGAAACAAAGCTCCATGAACTGGGCACATCGTGACAGCGCAGGATCAGAAAATAAGACCCTTAACCTGGGCTCACAGATATCGACACTCCCGGGCGGATATTGGCTTTCTATTGCAACCGAGGAAATCATTGCAGTCGCTGAAATGGAGAAAAAATGTCGGACCCCGACAGTAACGATCGGCTTTCGTGCCTTCCTTCTGACACTCTTATCTGCTTTGCCTCGTCTTCCCTGAATGTTTTTACCTTTTTTTCTGGGCCAAGCTTGCGGATTATTTGACACTTTGATCGCCATGCACATCCCCCGGTCGGTTTAGTTGGTGGTTGTGGTAAACGTTTTTCAACATCCTTTTGAATCCAGCCATTCAGCCCGCTTCCATGCTTTGGCGGATTTTGCGCGCGGTCCTCTTGGTTCTCCGTTGCGGAACTTTATCGCCAGCAGGTACGGTCCATGTTTTATGGAACCAGGAAGGTGCCAATGATGACTTCAAGCGAGTACGGTGGAGCGGTTCCATTTCTAATGAATTGTTTATAATGCACACGGCAACGGTTCAGACTGTAAGGCGCGATTGAAGATGACGGACACGATGTGAAGTCGTACTTTATAAAGCATAATTTTCGTCTGCTCGGCTCGTTACCATCCAATTGGAGGCATGGGGTGCACAAATTATCGTGACACGATACACTAAAAATAAAAATTACAACCTGCAAGTGAATGGCATAGGTGTGCGAAATGAAACGAGATTCGAGCCCGTGCGCGACCGACGCGCGGTAAACCTTCGATCAAGTCAAGGATCGCGCTATCACGCGCGGTGAACAACAAATTAGCAAGGCTTCGTTCGTGTGTCGGTACCAAGAAAAGGGTGACCGCCCTCCTAGTGTGCAGTAAGTGAACGTCTAGAATAAACAAAACGTGACATAATGGCCGCGATCAACAGATGAAACAGTGACCGCGTGGTGTTGGTCGGCTTGGACTGCTGTCAACAGCGCGCAGTTAGTCTCTACGTATATCGTATCGTGTCTTCGTCGACGCTCAACCTCTTCGTGTTCCCACCATTTTGTGATAGGTTCTTCGTTTGCTTTCCCGCCAACACATACTCACGTCCACACGTGGTCCACGAACGGCTGCGGCTCAGGGCTCAGGAAGATCAGTGCAGTCTCCCCGAGGCTGGCAGTGAAGTGAATGAAAAGCTGCAACGAGTGGGTAGTGTGTGCGAGTGTGTCCGTGTGACTCCGTGCCTGGTGATGCTCCGTTTGGTCGTCGTCCCTGTCGTAAGCAGTTGTTGAACGCGCAGCCCTGCCCACAGACACAGTGTACATGTGGGAGGGAGTTTAGCTTCCGTACGAGCGCGCGCGACCGACATCATGCATTTGCATTTTGAGAAAAACTCCAACACAAGATGCGACTGCCCGATACTGTCGTTGTCCTGGATGGGGAAGGTACCGGATGACATCCCGGAGGTAGGTAGCACTAGGTATTCCCCCTTTTGCGGCTTTCGCTGCATTTAGTTCCTAAAACCGTTGATAATCCTACCCTAAACCATCTCATCCTATCGTATCGGTACAGCTTGTGGCATATTTAGGGCAAAAGGCTTTGGGCTAGGGAGCCACCATGTTTTCAACTGTGAACGAAAGAGTAATTGAATTAAATGCTGCTTCATTGTCTGTAAGTCCAGCCGTTCCAAACGGACTCCATTGTTCTTCGAACAAGGGAAGCTTTCGTGAAAATGATCATGTTTTTTCAAACTATGAGTGCTAAGTACGATTCGATCCTGTCAGAATGCGTTTACATAAATATGATAAATTGAAGGGTGTAGCCTACGTCCGTTGGGAAATGATGTTGTGTGCATCGTATTCCTAAAGGATAAACTTCTTGACTAGCTTTGTAGAAAGCTACCCTCCGCATTTAAGAACTGTGGGACACTTTGGAGCCAAAGGTAGGATGTTCCTATAAGCATAAGTTTTGGCGAGGTTTCAATGGATCCCTCAAACGAGGTCGCCACAAATTAAACGCTGGTCAACGTACGTCGGTAATGATTGCATGAAGAAGGTTTACGTGCTCAAGTAAGTGTCACACAGGTTGTCGCCTTCCTAGGACCCTTGGAGATGCGCACGTGGATGGAAGCTTTCAACAGGGCAACCTTCTGGCAACCATTGTTGCCAGCCAATTATGTCCGTGAGGAAAGCTCCCTTGAGCCAAATGCTGCATGCAATGTTTGTTTTCTACTCACCAACCCTTGTCTTGGCGACAAGGGAAAAGGATGGAAATTACGAAAAACAACAGATTTCAACTTGTGGGCATTGTGCATAGGTCGATGTGATAATTAGCAATAACATAACATACAGATAAATTATGACATCATACATAAAGTTGTTAATATTTGAAAGATCCTCACTTCTTCCATAGTTCAATATGATCGCATGGTCGCAAAACAATCCCACCGAAAAGACTCCAATAAATAAATATCCTTACCGAGCGGGGCCGATATTGGTGTCGTTGCGGTGACTACTAATCGGATTACGAATTCGTTCCGTGCGTCAAAGACAGTAATACACCGGCGGCAGTCCTGCGTCTGTTATGAGAGCAGCTCATCACCATAGTCACGTGGTCGGAAGCTCCCTCAAGCCTAAACGCAGACCGCGGTTGCTTTGTAATTTGTCGTAACTTACAACACAAGATTGCCTTCATTCGAATAATAGCATTTGCCCCGAACGGCATATTGTATTCGACAACCGAATGGAAAAAACGTGTCCCTACCATCCTGGCGACCTGTCGAATTGATGGCGGCGAGAGCATCAAGGGGAACTGGCGATAATGAGAAAATTTCGACGCTTACAAGTGATCAGCGCAAAGTAAACAAACGCTTGGAGCGCACTGATTGAAGTGTTTCTGCCTTTCGCAGCGCGCCTAGCACGGGGGCGTTGCGTCGAGTGGCCACCACAGGGAAGGTACGCGCTCAGGATACGGCTCAGATCGGCACTCCAGTTCCGTCGATGGTGTGGTTTTTGCCGATTGGCACGAAAGGGTTCGCTCGCTCGAATAAAGCACTTCCGTTTGCCTTCTTTGCCTGCTCGAAACGTAATCCTTAACGGTTGAAGCAGCTCTCTGCTGTTGCGATATGCGTGAATGCACTTGAAAGCATTCGGGCCGAGCCATGGTATGTTCCCGTTTTGTTCGCAGCACTGCACGGTGCGCAAATTAGGAAAATTATTCGACAACCTGCCGGCTCCACATCGTGCAGCTGACAATGGCTTTCCGAACTTCCCGTAAGTGTTCCACGGTGACGCGGTCTCGGGCCATGTTAACATTCTGGTTGACAGGCGAGTGGGGACCGGCAACAAGCGGGGCGGATGGAATGTTTTTCACTTGTCTCCCGATGACGACGGTGATTAAATTGGGGTTGTAACGAAGTATCCTCCGGTGCAAAACAGTCTGGCCAGGTGGACAGTGGTAGTGGTTGTGAGCGGCGAGAATTTGCATTTCCCTGCGTTAGGTGTGTGCGGTTCGGCCGAGTCAACAATGACACCCCGGCTAGACAGCGTAATGAATGCGGACCACTTGTGCCTGTGATGCGGGAAATTCGTAGCAGTCTCGAGAGTTTTGGATCCTCGCTCTGGTGCTGAGGATTCTCGTTTGGTACCTGATAGCGTGCCTCGAGAAGGATTGTTGTTCGTGCTTGCATAACACGTGAGATGTACGTTGTCCTAATGATTCCCGGGGACGGTGGAGCAGTTTTCCGTTTACTTTTCGATCTGTGTGCCCCCCGGCCTTCCGTGAGACGGGTGATCCATCACACCTTTGGCGGGGCTCATCAATTCCCCAAGTTCCAGCGGAGTAATGTTGCGCTATAAATTTGTCATTAATTATTAAAGCACATGCATCTCCGGTACGTGAACCGACCTGCCTGGATAGACCGTTCACGTCCGGACCGTCGGCCGGCTGTTCTGGAGCTCTTTCGATTCAATTTACTAAAACGGATCGCAGTTCCTTCGTGGTGTTTTGGTCTTCTGTTGGCGGTACCGCCATCGCGCCAACGTTTCTGGCCCAATCATTGACGTTACCACTTGAAGTACTTACTCAGGCGAAATGACTTTCATCCTTCCATTTGCGACAGCCAACCGCCAGTGACACGCGCGTGCTTCTGGTCCGAACGTTCCAAAGTCATTACCATTTTATCCACATTCGACGTGTTAGCCTGTCCGGCCGGGCTGTCGACTATCACGGCTCCCGTGAGTTGGTTCTTAGTCCCGTGTACGTAAGCCCGACTTGGAGAAACGAGCCTGTGGAAGCCTAACGTACGCTTTACGACGGGTGCGCTTCGGAGTCGTTACAGCGAACGGCTTGTTGATTGTCCTTCCGACCGCACGAACGAGGTTAGACGGGCTGCCCGTGCATATGCACAATGTAGTCGATGGGATAACTTATTCAGCACATGCCCACAGGGCGCAGCCATCTCTCTGGGCTGGGCTGGGCTGGGCTGGACTTGCAGTATTTGCTGGTGCTCGTGACGGGACGGGAAGTAATTTACAGCCAAATCGTCAATTCTGGTCGTCTTTTCTTGTTTCCTCGCGGTATGCTAACCGTTCGTACTGGCGCTCGCTGTTCCATAATGCACAGACACACATCCTTTGCCGGCCGGCAGCCACAGGAGTGGCTGAACAACGGCCAAGAATCCATTACATCATCGCGTGGCCGGCAGCCGAGCGCATATCTGTCGACTCCAGGCGTCTTCACTTCTAGTGCGATCCTCTGCGCACAGCTCACGGAGCCTGCAAATGAATTTGATTCGGCGTTCGTGGCCGGCCGTCGGAATCCGTTGTAATGCTTTCTACGATTTTCGCTCCGTTCTCCGCCCCAGACCAATCACGATGGTGGCGGTTGGTTGTCGATGGCGTAAGCTGGGCTGTAGTGCGAGCGTACTAACCTGCTAGGCGCCGCCGGGATGAAGCGTGCTTCGCTTGAATGTTCCTTTTTTCTTGTCCCGAGGTCTATTGCATCGCTGAGTGAGAATCGAAAAGTTTTATTATTCCTACCGATCCTTCACCAACGGGTGGAGCAGATCCTATGCAGAACGGCGAGGCAAAGGTGAGATCATCGTTTGAATATGGGCTGCCTGCTGTGGTGTCCTCACCCATAAATGTCACCGGCACACACGCGGACACACGGATTTACGTTATATTAAAGTGTGTCTCCTGCCGAACGGTCGTTTGGTGTGCAAAAGCACATAAAGTGCTGCTTTATGAACTCTCATCGTTATTCCTCAATTTCATTTTTCTTTTTACATTACATTCAAACACAGCATCGGAACAATGAAATCGCGTCGTTTGAAGAGTGAAACAGTATTTTTAGCGATGAACTTGCGTTTCTTTTCATTTTCAAGACCGTGTTTTGCGGTCATTGGATTGGCTACCGAATAGTTACATATTAAATGGTAGTCAAATTATACATATCATAACCTTTTTTTTATAATGTATTATAGAGACTTTGCGCTGTATTAGCATAACATTCGGCTCTTGCATATCATAAGCGAATCACAGAATTAACACTATTCTATTCTATACCATCCCTAAGAGGCTTGAATTGATCAAAGAAGGGCTCCGGAGACTTTTAAATCGATTGTACGACAGTAATTATTCGCAATCCTGGACGTCATGGTATTGTTTATTGTTTGGTGTCATTCCTCGAGTCGTTTGAAATTTTTCTAGAGCATGTTTCGTACCTTCAAAGCGCTGGGCGAGCACGCCAAACTGTTCTGCCTTTTCGCACTAGATTCTAACCAGTAGCAAGTTGAAAAACCTCGTAATACCGATGACGGCAGGACTTTAAGTATTCCTGCTGATCTGCGGCTGCAGCCTTGCGTTATGTCACGTGGTGGTGATAGAGCGATAGCCAGAATTGTCCTTTTTCCAAATATGCACGATATTCTGTTGCGCGTAACGCATCTCAATCGTAAGCTGAAAAATACCCCATTGATAATTGATAGCCCATCAAAACTCGTGAACCGTAATGCTGAACCCATTATTATCTTTTCATCTAGATTATGATCTTATGGCATCTGTGTGACGCCTCATATTCGCATTTCGTTAAAATTAAAGATCGACCAAATCAATCCGGAAACCGGAGAAGTCAGTTACTAGTTTCATATTCCCCTTCGCGTATTGCAAGCCGACATTCATCAACAACAGTGGCCTCTAAGAGGAACTCAGCGGCACATCAGCACATCACATGGCACTAGAATTTGGCTCGCGTGTGTCGTTAACTGTCGTCATCAGCGTTCGTGTTGATGGGTTATACGTTCGTCACTACTCGGTGACCCTCCAAGAGGCCGATCCCGGTGTGGTTGTTGATGAATTGTGAATCAATTCGTCATCACCCTAAACGGAGCAACAATCCCGGTGTACGGTGACCACAGATTGGCACCGAGCCAAAACTCGCAATCCTAGAATTGGCGGCAGCGCTCCTAATGAAACAGAAATTAGACCACTCTATAGTTGCGTGCTTCATAAAAATTGTGTCACCGAAAGTCAAAGTGGGTAGAGTGTCTCGGAACAACAGCACAAAAACCCCAGTCAAAGGCCAAGAGAACATTCGACCGGGCTGGGTCAAATTTGCCGGAATCTGCTTTCAAGGCACGTGCTCGCGGTTCCGCTTTTCGCAAGTAAGGCTATGTTGTCGCCGGCCATAAAACTGTTTTCCAACCAACTCGTGTGGCCAAACTTTCACTTGCTCCTTGCTGTGCGAGGAGCTTTTCATTGACGAAAAATCTCAATCGAGGTGGAAGGATGTGTCACTCTTATGTCATGCACAGTGCGCCCAAAAAACTAGGACGATGACTTGTCCAATTCCAAATACCTACCTAATTTTCATGCTAACGTTTGATAATTCAATACGTTTTTGTGAACTCACAAATTTAACGATTGTTACCGATCTAGTAAAGTAACTTTATCAGTAACGGTCTAATCAGTTTATCAATCAATTCACAGAAACTTCTATTGCAAACCAAGAAACTCAGTCCGGCCCACGCCGGAAATGGTTCAATGATTCAGAAACTCTTTCTCAAAATCGCGAGCGTTCAAACTAAACTGGCCAAACATCGTACCTAACGTCTTTCGGTGTCAAAGTAGATGATCGTTTGTTGCCACTACTGCTTGCAGATATTTTGGTCCGCATGACACGATTGGCATCGTTAAAAGGTTAAGAACTCCCTGCTGTTAAATGCTGCCTGCGGACCATTAGCAACCTTCGCGACACCTACTGCTTCGAATTACATTTGAAGTCTGTGCCCTTGCCTACCGCACCGTATGTGTGCCGTACACCGAACCCTTCATACACCAGATCGCGATCCGAAAGTGGATACCAAATTCGGCGCTCAGTGTCAGCGAGTGGAATAATTAAATTTCCATTGCCGCGCCGGGTGGCCCCTTGTAACGAGGTGATAATAAATTCAGCAAATTGAGCGAAATGTTCAATTAAAAACCTTCCTGGGCGCAACGTTCCGGACAGTTCATTTGGGGGTGGTCGGGCTGGAATGGATTGAAAATTAGCTCCGCAGCTGCGCACTGTCATGCGAGCGAGCGGAACCATAATCAAGCTAATATCACCCACGAGCGGTCGGCTATGCCCGCAAGGGGTTACACAGGCACCCCTATTTGTGTCGGAAGACGCACTTTGTATGTGGCAAGCCCGCTCGGAGTTGGGAGCGTGGCCCGCAATTTTTTCAAAAACATTTTTTCTACTCCTACAGGCGTCTCTAGTGATAAGGATTAATGGACGTCGCAGTCAATGGCTGGCGGTAGTTGTTGTAAAACTTTCAAACAATATTATTGAATGAATGTCAGAGAAGGTTAAAAATGGACGATGATTTATCCATTTTCCGCACAAGAGGGCGGCCTTCGACCCTCGTTAATGTTGCAACGTTTTTCTTCTTCTTTGCTGCAAAATAGGTCAATTCGTGTTGACACAAGGCGCACCAGCTGAACAGCTGAACCATCGTTCCGGGGCGCCCCCATTCGGAACAATTCGTCATCAATCTTGCCAGTCTGTTTTTCTTGCCTTCTCCGCAGCATCGCAAAGTGGAAACTAGTTTCTTCGCTTTATCCTTCCCAGGATGAATCATCGCCCGTCGAACGCGTCCTACGAAGCGACGGCGACGCTCTTGCGTCCGGGCCGAGAACTTTGCGCGCGCCACGTGCTTCGCAAGGGCTGGACGTTTTCGCAGTGCCCCCTACTGGGTGCCCCGAAATCGCATTGAATTATGGAAACATAAACATCGTTACGCCCTGATGAACTTTTCACTCGTTCGATATTCGGCCACGCTCTAGCATATTCACGAGATACTTTTCTCGAGCGGTTTACTGGTATCCTTTTTATTTCTTGGTTATACTTTCACTTTTTTCGGACACACTTTCGGACCGAATCCGCCCATGTTTCCGGATGTACCAGAATCGGGCCAGGGAAGTAGTTGGAAAACCGTCTCAGAGTTGTGTGTTTTTTTTCGTTAGGGCAAGAAACTATACAACCGCCATTACGGTGAAATATTGGCATTGGGTTCGCCCCACAATGGCCGATTCGATGTGGCAACGTTTTTGCATCGTAAAGTGTGTCGCGGCCTGTTCTAGATTTCCGCCGCGAATGATGCGAATGCGAGCAAGAGGATTTCCATTTGAGATAATTGTGTCACGGCGATAGTTTTCGTTCCGCTTACATTGTTTGACGGCAACCCCAATTCCTCGGAGGTACTGTTCGAGTAACAACGCTCGCCTAAAACGGTACTGAAGCAGGTCGAAATGGATTCTTTGAGATACTACTACGCAGCATGATACTACTACTACGCATGTAGATTGCTTACCACTACTACTACTACGATAGATACTACTACGCATGTAGATTGCTTACCACTCTTAAGTGATGGAAAAATATTCGATATTTGTACACACAGGCGTTGGCTTAAAGATTAGGTGGGTGATCGATTGCTGAATAAATTACTCAACCGATCAGCGTTTGCATAAATCCAAAGGTGCGTTTAATTCAGCCGTTTGCTGTCACTTGGGCCTGTGTCACTTCTCTGAGGTCTGACCCTTGCTCGCCTTGGACATAACGTGCGGTTCAATCAACCGTTTCTCATGTCAACTCCCAAGAGAACCTCTTGAGAAGGACAACAAGAAATCGATGAGAAGGCGGCTCGGCATCTTCGGTGCTAGGCAGCACTTTCAAACCGAAGTTGGGCTAAACTTTTATTTATTCATGTAAGAGATCAAACAATCAATACTGTTTGGGTAAAATAAAGCTGTCATATTGAAGGCGATTGGGAGACATTGGAAAAAACGGAATATCGGCCCAAAAGATAGTTATCAGACCGACTTGTGACTAATGCTTTGCGTAATGCTAAGCAACTGTAAGCTGAGGCTGAAAAGAGTCATAATCGGGCTATCGTTCAGACATGGGATTTGTAATCGTTCCACGCCGTCACAGAGCCCCAATTGCCGGGCTGATAAGATATGATATCATTGTTAGGTTTGACAAGTTGCTATGCTTAAAAAACCCGAACCTAACACACCGGTGCGGGCCAGTACAGAGTTTGATCCACGATGAAGCTCATGTTAGCGGCCGTTATTTCGCTCGCTTTGCTGATCGGCAACCTTCCAGCTGGAATCTGTGCCTGTAATGTTGGCATAGGACAGCGGGCCATCGGTGAGTGTGACTACCATCTCATCAAAGGATTGTCAATCACGAACCACGGACATCGTTTCTTTAGGTGACACCCTTCTCCAGACGATTGTGGTTACTGCGGGACCGGTACAACAGCCAACCACCGACTTGGAAGTGACAATAGACTACAAACCTAATCCGCTACGAAACGAGAAGATTACGATGGTAACCGTTGTGAGCCAGTCCACAGATTCTTGCTCCTTCAGCCGCAATCCGCAGCTCGACTTCACTAAACACGTGTATGGGACGTTGCGAAGCACCGTACCTGTTATGGAGCTGAAAGTGCAAGTGGAAGTATACGGTTACCACAGTGTTATTTAATTGTTAGCAAAGTAATTGAGGCAGCGCCTGCGGTGACACTTTTGTTGAAAACTCATAACGTTTCGTTCAGAAATTCGTTTTTTAATAAACTTCCAGAAACGAGAAGAATTCGAATGCGTGAAAATAAAAGTCTCCATTTAAACTGCTCAGAGAAAATCGAGATACAGTTTTAAAATGTCGAAAGGTTCGTTACGCCTATGCACGCCTGTGATCGTTATGAAGCCATTGCCGCACTCTTTGAGTCTTTCATTCGCGGAATTCATATGGTGTCCCTTGCTGGAATGCCAAAATATTTAAGAAGTCGATTCTATTTTGACAAATAAGGCTTAAAACTCTAATTCTACGGCTCGCATAAACCGTATATATTTTAACAAGAATATTTACATGAAATGGCTAATCGATCGTGAATAGCAACTGATTATTAACATTATTAATATTGTGATGTTCGCTTTGATACGCTTATTACGACGACCTTAGTACGACTAGCCAGCTTAGCTGTCCGAGAACCAAAGGTCCACTATATTCAAACCAAACAATTGAGAAATAGTAAAAGCCCACTTTGTGGCGTTCTCCTTTGACTACTCCTGTCGATTGTACCTAATCATTGAGTTTTAGGCCCGTAATTTGCCTGATGTTTCTTATTGACAAAACTGTTGATCCAGAAATGGTTCTCATTACAAAAATATGTTGCAATTAATAAGCATCGATAATAAGTTAAATAAGCATCGACAGTGTCATCCGATTCTACGATTTTGTTAAAGAACCGTGACGGGGCATGTCGTTTCATTTTTAAAGGCCAAAACAAATTAGGTACAAGCAAGCAGTTAGTGCGGTTGTCCCGAAGACCCTATGTCAGCGATAGATACTCTTAAAACTTGGATCGTCAATGTAATGTAACTCACCTAAAGGGAAAATACACTTTCTAACAGACCGGGAAGCATTAAATATTCAGCCAGAAAAAAAGAAGTACAAAACTTGTCTGCTAAAAATAAGAAACATATTTATCTCTGTTCGTGAATAATCTATTTCTCTCATCGGACCCTTGAAGAAATTGTGCTTTCGAATTCAGCGTGTACATATACGAGTGTAAACGCATCGCAGGCAGTTTGCGATGTCGACTGGGCAATGAGGGAACCTTAACATTCATGACAATCCAGGGCATGTACACACGTTAACACACGTAAAATAAGGTTGTCATATCTATGACTAATTTGTACCATAATTTTGATTTGTTTCAGAAGTAATTCCAGCTCTGGAAAGATCACTGCAAAGGGTTTTTTTTATTTAAAGAACTGGTCGATATTTGTAGCTCGCAGGTTACTAATCACAACAATCTACCACCGATCCTGAAAGTAGCTTTTGAGTAGATTACAACAAACGAACACGCGCCATTCTAACCGCAATAGGGCATTCTAATGTTAAAGTCCCGCGGTGCAGGTTTCGCAACTTTGTCTAGTGTCCGGAAGATCCGAAGCGTAATTATTCGATTAGGAGAGCTTTGCTTGCCCACGTGTCAAGGCTTGGGTCTTGGGACCGCCTTCGCGGGGGGGACTCGCGCCTGCGCAGCTTTCGTGGGTTTACTTGAATAAACCCATCGTTATTTGCTGAACCCGGTTCGATTTCACTCATCACTACTCTCGGCCTCTTCGCGGCTACTAGCGGATCCTCTCTGCTTTGGATCTTTTGTCACAGTCGCAAATGCCAGTTGTCTTGCCAGCCATTTGCAGCAGTGCAAAAACCTTGTTGCTCCATTACGACGACGCGCGACAAGCCATCCCATGCTGCTTTTCTTGGCAGGCAGAACCACATTGCAAATGCGAAGGTCGTAATGTCTTGGCCTCGCGTCGCGCTTCGAATACTTTTCCATAATGGTCGCTTAGTCGGCACCACAAAGCCTGATGATAGCACGCACGGAGGGACAAAAAGGCAGATGGGCCCACATGGACCTATCAGCAGGCACATTCTTCGCAGAGCAGCTCATCTGGTCGGTGCTGCCCATTGCCATCATACGGGGCCGTTTCGTATTAGTACAATGGCGTACGAAATGTGGTTGCCAAGGACTCGGATGCAGCAGTAAGTCTAGTGACCCTGGGGGAAGATATCCTTGCGCCTGTAAGACCCATCGGTAGATTCTTAAACGTTTCTTAATCGAGCGAATCGAGCGAATCGAGTTCCTCGTTCCTTAGCGAACCACCGTTTATCTTCCAATTTGGGTGGCGACCCAAATGCGCACGAAGAAAAGGGGGACGTAGCATCTATTCTGGGCGCCCAAGGTCACAGCCTTACCCGCCCGTTTGTAACCCATGGGCAGTAGTTACGGCAATTGGCCAGCAATTCGATGTATTTTGTTTGACACGCTGCCAACGGGAGACTTGCTTCTTTCGAATTTGTCAATCGCGCCATTACTATTCGGCCTCACTTGCCACGGAGAATGTCACCACGGTGTTTGGACCAAATTCAAATCTTGGACCAAATCGAATAGCTCAAACAGATTTGACCGATGAAGGTAGTTGTCGGGTCACGATGGGAACGATGACTGTAAAACCGGAACCGGATGTTGTAGTAACTCCGCTAGCCTGTAGATAACTCAAATTGGTGAATGTGTTTTCTTGTCCGATAAAGCCAATCGATGTTGGAACAATAGGACGGTTTATTGGTGCAGCTGGCTTTATGCCAGGTGAAAGCACCGGCGTTAGTACACGAATTGGGAAGGTCTTCAATGTACTGCCTGTACTCTCTCTGTAAGCACTTTGGATCTAAATCTAGTTACAAATGGCCTCCAACAAAACCCTCTTCCTGCAACTGTTTCCGACCGTGCACGCAATGTGCTGTGATGATAAGAAATGGAAGGGTGATGATTACGCCGCTTCGACGCTCTACCACAATGCCGCCCAGTGCCATCGCTTTCCGTTCCGGATAACTGCAAGAAAGTATGGGAAAATCAATACTGATAAAAAATGTAACTCCAATTCAAGGTAGAAGCAGTTCCCGTAGCGAAAAAACGCGTGGAGAGGGTCAAATGTTAAAAAAGCAACCAACGAAGGAAGCACATTTAGCTGAAGGTCCTTCCCAGGTCGTGTGGAAGTCGGGCGTGTGGATTTAGCGGCCACGGCCTTTTATCCATGCATTCAATATCGGCCTACCCGTTCAAATTTTCCTCCCCACCGATGGATGTTTCCGGCCGTCGGTTGTGGTACAAATAGACTAAAAACCCGCCCGAACCCGTCTCGAGACATTGCTTGGTTGGCTCGCGAGGCACGACGTGCGCACGGCTTCAACGAGTTGGAGAGTGTTCTGGAGTTTTGCGATTTCTACCACACCGCGGGACATTCGTTTCGTTCTGCTCGCCGGCTACCATTTGAAACCGCCCGTAGGTCCCGGTGGTTTAATCGACCACTACCGCCAGGCAGCCTCAGGTGATGTTTTCGAAATGAAAAACTGAGACAGACAGAGAAAAAAAAGGAAAATGAATAACCATACACAGAAACTCATCGACATGAAAATCCAATTACGCCGGATACAGTGGCCAGCAGCATAGGGCTACGTCACTCGCCATCGTCGCCGTCGTAGTGGCGAGGCGTACTGAAATTCTATACGGCGCTGGACAGCCGACACTCCGTACACACTTGCGGCGGTCGATAGAAGCGAGCGGAGGGGAAAAGGACCGGAAAGGCTCGAAAGGCTGTTTCGGAAAGCAGCTTTTGGGATCGGGAAACGGAAGCGCCCGCGCACAGATGCTGGCGAATTGTTATTTGACTGTTGAAGGCCTGGTGCTTGTCAGGTTATTTAAAAAAATCCTCGTGGAACACAGAAGTGGTCTCAGTGTCGCAACTTGACGTCTGCCCACGGCAAACGGACGGCAGCGCAGATAGTCGCTGGGTTGCTGGAATGAACTATTGAAATGCCACACCACGTTGTGGTTCTCATTTATCTTGCTCTGCTCCCGAGCCCATTGATTATTTATTCAAATATATTCACAACTTTTGGTGCGGAAACATATCCTGTTTTGGGGAACGTTGGTACAATGTAAAATTTTATTTTCGCAGAAATTGGAGATCTTAAAGTATAAATGAGAAATAAAGATTGCTGTTTACACCACAGAAAAAATGCCATACATTCGTAGGTGCTAGTTAGGGGATTATTCGAATTCAGTCATGTGAAAGGCCAACCCCTATCTTCGAATGAGCGTTGTGCTGGAAACATCAAAACGGTTTACGAAAGAATTATCACACTTGCCTAGTTGATGCCTTTGTAGAGCGGCATGGATTCTCTAAACATAAAAGGATTGCCGGCCCCATGTCAGGATTTGCCTGTCAAAAACAATTCTGTATTCCGGCATGATTGGCTGGCTTGTTTTGCCGCATTATGTCCCATTTGAGATTTCATATTTTCCATCGAGACGCTTTTGCTCGAATCGTTCCGACTGACACGCAACGTGTAATGTGACTCAGGTTCTACGTATCACTAATCAGGATCCGCAACTTTTTAGACACGTACCGAGTTTGCCGGATCGACAGGCGCTTCAAAATGCGATCGATAAGGTTTGAGGCCCAAAATGGAACGCACTGAATATGTTTTGAAAACAAGAAACTTTCGATCTGTTGGGGTCTTCATCCATCATCCATTTCTTTTGATTAGTTTTAAACGTAATTTTTTGCGTCGAAACAAACTTTTTTGAAAATTTGCATTGGAGTCTAGCAGTTGTGTAGTTAACTAGTTTTGGACTTTCAGAAAATGCGAGCGACTTACATGACTGCAATCAATCTTGGTTAATTTTTAGTATCCCTGAGGCTGCATTCCGTGGTTTTATAAATCGACTTCTCTCTCAAGGGTTTAATGTTGTAAATATTGAGGATTAATTTAGTATAGTAGGTAAAACAATGTGTGCTCCAAAGGATGAAAATTAGACATTAAAAAACAAGAGCAATCAAATGTGAAACTAATCAAAAATACGTGTAGTAACTAGGCCAATTGATGTAACACGTGATTTCGTTAGCAAATACGAAGACATGCTTTATGGCACAAAAACGTTGTTTGCACAATGATACAACTGAAAGGAAAAGGGCACCACCGAACGCGAATAAGTGCAGGAAGGTTTAATTAAAGAAAAACTGTACCCTGATAGGAATAAAGTTGCGAGCGAGTTTTCTTTTCCTACCCCATTTTGCTAACGGCCAATTGAACACAGTTCGAAAACCTAACTTGGCATATAACTTTTGCCGTTCCGTAGGTTTTTTTGTATGCCGAATTTCCACTATTTAACACACAAGTTACCTACCGCATGCCTTATCTGTGCCAATGCTCGGCACCATCGGGGACACCCTCGTACGTGCGGCAAACTAACTTTCCCGGAAGTGGGTCAGTTGGAAAATGTTATAATGGAAAATTATTCTGCACGGCTGAAAAGTTTACCCATCGTACCGGCCACCGATGGCCGGTGAGTCCGGCTCCGGGTGGTCAGCCGATACGATGTCAACGGCAAAGAGGCGTGTTATCACCTGACAGCACCCTTCGCTGGGCTACGTAGTGTACCCCGATTAGAAGAGGACGTGCAGTTTGAGAGATTCGCCGCCGGTAGCATCCCTCCGAGGACGGGCCGTGACCGTGGGCGCCATCTGATGCTTGTTGCCGGTCACTGTGTCGGAGCACGTCATTGCAACGAGTGGTGGTAGCCCGCCGGATGAGAGGAACGGATAATAAATTTTCCCTCGCAAACAAACAACGGCCAATAAATTTCAGTTTAATCAGCGCCGAGTAATCGACAATGCCCGGGGGGATGAAAAAAGCTCGTACCGGAAACCCAACCCAGCAACAGCTCAGCGTGCCTCCTGGCGTCGTGAATGTGGCCTAGCAAGACGCCTGGCGCGGTGACTCACCGAGCATGATGCAGAAATGAATATGCGCCGGGTTCGAACGACAATGTAGGACATGTTTGCTACAGCCCTGGAAACTAGAGATAGTTTCTGCAGCAATTACACGGTTTGTCAAGCCAGAGATCATTATCAAGGATTTATTTTCCGAACGCTCCGAGCCGGGAGATATTTCAGCTGACAGTAACGCACGCGGAGCCAGGAAATGGTGGAACATTAATTGGCCCATGTTTGGGAAATTCCTGTCGAGTTTTTAACAAATGTATACTGCAGTAGGTAATGCCGTGTCGTGCTCCAGGAGGAATTGCCAGCATGCCACGACATTAGACATGATCAGGGATCATGATCATGATCGAGGGATCAATTCGTCCACTTATGCTCGGGTCACAGCGATGAAAACGATCATTCCGAAACCGGATAATCCACAAATACCACAAGTACCCACAAGACCCACAAGTACAACAAATACCAATTAGATGTATCTATTTATTTATGCAACCTATATGGCGTTTTTCCATCCAATATCTGGCCCCTGCAAAAGTAACAAATCAGGGATATTCAGAAATTCACACTGTACCAAACTTCAAATTATCGAACCATCAGGGCTGGAGAAAATAGATCCTAAAAGCACCAAACGCGTGCCAATGTGAAGGTTTCGCTAAATTGTTAGATGTAAAACTAAATTAAGGGAAAAACAATCATTCAGTTACAAAACATTCATAAAACGAATTTACTTTAACATCAGAAGTTTATATATAGGTCGAAAATTCTATATTCGACCATTACAGTTATGGATCACACATACAAAAATCTTCCTATTGAATGATTCAAAACAAATAAACAGCTCCAAAAGCAATTACTGAAGCACATTTTCTAAACGCAGAATTTATGGTGGAATTTTATCGAAACGCCACCAACTTAGAAGTTTGGCAACGATAAAATTCCTCATATGGCCAGATTTCGGGTTTTAGCTACTGTTGCTCGAGTTCAAATACAGAACAAGAGGGAGCCTAATTCTTAGTTGTTTGTTTTAATCTTAGAAGAACGGACCGGGCTTATTAAATTTTCTTAACAAGATTAGCTTAAGAAACATGTGGCGTTTCCTCCACTTCAGAGTAGCCTTATTCCGCGCTAGCTCGGCTTAATTCTTAGTTGCTTCCAGCAATTTTATATTTAATTTGAGTCTACGTCTAAATAGTTTTGACAGATCATTTTTATAGTTTAGTAAACTTTTCCAGCTGTCTCAGTCAACCATCTACCATCAGTTCCTTGCTTTTGTGGCTAGTAGTCATCAAACCTACCCATTTAGCGTCTGTTTACTGAACTACATTTCGCGGCACGTTAATTTACGAGAGACACCGAAATGGGAACGCGTCTCGTTGCTGCTTTGGGGAACCATCGCCACAATTATCGCCAGTCCAGTCACTTTTCCCATTACCGGTCCACTTAACTTGTCCGGCATTCCGTTTACGTGATTTCGGAGGTCAATTTCGATGTCTGGGTTGCTGGGATGGTCCCTGCCTTTGCTGTGTTAGTCGATTAATTTGTTTGTTTCTCCCTTCGGTCCCTCCCTCGTGGGGCACACCTGTTAGAACGACCTGCGCCGCGTCGGACACAATCCCGGTCGGCGATGATTCATTATGGATCCTATTTATAGTTACTTAATCGAATTCTCCGTTTTCCCCGAGCCTGGCGGGGGCTCCACGCCAGCGACGGCGGCAGTTCTTCTGGGGATTAACTGACCAGAATCGTAATGGCGACGCGAACATTCGAAACGCGAGTCTTTCTTCCATTTCCTAGCGCAAATTTGATAGTACTTCAATCGATTTTCTATCGTACCACGGCCGGCCCAAACATCCGTGGCGGAAGGCCAGCTTGGACGGGCTAAACTTGGGCTGTAGGTGCTCGGTCCAGTGTAACGGGATACCGTTCGTTGTTTGTAGGTCAGCCGACCAGTCGCCGCCAGCAGCGAACACACGGGTTGATTCCTTTTCTATATCGCGACATTATGAAATACGCCGATCCGGTGGACAGAATGAGGCCACGCGATCTTCCAGAGGAACCCGGTGGCACCGGACAGTCATTGTAGGTCGAAAACAATCGCCACGGTAAGGTTTCTAAAATAACCCCGAACCGGTGCGGTGACGGTCTAATGGTTTCGGGAAATGAATGTCCTCAATTAGCGACATGATATTGACGAAGCGATTACTGAATCAATTGTAGCGATATAACCCAGCACGTTTGTCTGTATTGTTGGTTTGTCCTTTTTTTGGTCCTGTTGGTGCAATCGGTTCGATACCGCCGAACGTAGAAGGTTTCATTCTTCAGTCCGCCAGCCGCTCTGCAGAAATAGTTTCTTCGAGGGTGACTAACCCAAAAACCAGCGACGGGACACTCTCGGCGTCAATCTGTCACGGTGGCGTGCGTAACGGTAATTTGGCGACGGACAATAGTGGAGTAGGACCCTCCGTTTGATTGGCCTAAGAAACGAGGTAGAGTTTTCGCTACAAATAAAACGTGTTTGGCTTAGTACAGTCCTCCATTCGTTATAGTTTACCATTCCTTGGGATTATGCCTCTTGACTACGTACGCCGCATCGCAACAGTACAGTCGTTGCTTCGTATCAAAATATTGATTCGATTGATAGACGATAGTTCCAGCCGGTTGATACCCAAACAATGCACCTCTAGGGGCACGGGTACAAAGCAGCTTAGAACCGACGATTGCAACCAACCCGAAACACTTTGGCCAATCAATTTGGCCGTAAGGCTCTTCACTGCTAGGTTCTGCCAGGTAGAGAGTCCATCATGGAAACCCTACCATCCAAGGTCCGTGGCTGGTAGTGAGGCCTAAACACCAGGCTGGCACGCAACTTCTAGTGACTGAGCTGAACAGAAATTGAAGGATTGCTCGTAGGTTTCGCTCACGCTTCCTAGTCTGCAGGAAGTTGCATGCACATCGTCAGGGCCCCATGGCAAAGTATTGCGTGTTTTGCGTGTCGCTACTTCCCGGCCGATTTGACCCGGTCGTCCTGTGCACAAACGGTACTCCTGTTTGTGCACCGTCGTCCCCGACATTGCAGTGGCACACCGTCAGCCTCAGGTCGCCTAGTGGTCGTCTTGATATGTGAAGGCAACGTCAATCGCCCGACACGGTATGCCGAATGTCACGACGTCGAATGTGTGTATCAAGCGCCTGCCATAGGTGGCCTTTAAAGTTTAAACGTCCCTGCATGTAGCCTTCACCGGAGAACAATTTACACAATTTACTACAATTTATTGGCCCGACGGCCTCGCCGCCAGGATGGCGCACCCGGTCCGAGTGGAATGTTTTCCTCATCTCTCACACTGTGTGCTCCCTCTTGCTTACCTTGCTTGCAGGAGGAAGGCTGGAAACTGAATCGCACCAACTACTACCAAGAAGGATGGCTGGCAACGGGGAACGTGCGTGGTATCGTCGGTGTTACGTTCACGACATCGCACTGCAAGAAAAACGTCGATTACCCGCTGCGGACAAATTATAACCTTCGGGGCCATCGGTCCGATGTAAGTTGCCGACCATTCACGGGCTGTGCTTTACGGGTACTGATGGCTAGTGTCGTTTCACGATTTCCCGTAGGTGATTCTGGTGAAGTGGAACGAACCCTACCAGAAGCTGGCGAGCTGTGATAGTTCCGGCATCATCTTCGTCTGGATCAAGTACGAAGGCCGGTGGAGCGTGGAGCTGATCAACGATCGCAACACGCCGGTGACGCACTTCTCCTGGTCGCACGATGGTCGCATGGCCCTGATCTGCTACCAGGACGGCTTTGTGCTGGTTGGATCGGTGGCTGGCCAGCGTTACTGGTCGTCGATGCTGAACCTAGACGCCACCATAACGTGCGGCATCTGGACGCCGGACGATCAGCAGGTGTACTTCGGTACCTCCCAGGGTACCATAATTGTGATGGATGTTCACGGCGCGATGGTGTCGCAGGTACCGCTCAGCTCGGACGTCGGCATCACGGCGATGGCGTGGTCGTGCGAAAAGTTCAAGATGGAGGAAGGCGAGGATACCGAGCCGGGCGTGACGAACGCTTCGAAGCGTAGCTTCGTGCTGGCCGTCAGCTTCCAGAACGGGTACATCTATCTGCTAAAGTCGTACGACGACATCACGCCCAACCAGCTCAACACCGGCATGAACGGGGCACTGGGCATCGTGATGGAGTGGAGCAACTCGCGCGAACTGTTGGCCGTGGCCGGCACCGAGCACGGAGCCCCGCACACGACCGACGGCAATGGTGCTACGGTGTACAGCAACCTACTGAAGTTCTACACCGAGTCCGGAAATCTTCTCTACACCGCCAAAATCCCCAACAGTACGGTAAGTGGTAATGGAGCTCTGCGGCCCGACCAACGGTATGATTAATTTGAGTTCCTCCCCGTTATAGTATCCCGTATCGGCGCTCACTTGGGGCCACAACGATAAGCGTATCTTCATCGCCACCGGAACACAGGTCCACATCGCGTGGGTTTCACGGCGCGTCGCGTCACTGCAGCTGTTTTGTAGGCTGAAAGTTCAGTCCTCGCTGGCATCCGAAGCCCTGCTGCCCCGGTTACCGCTCCCGGGGCGAATCAAGGCGCTGATCGGCAACCTATTTGCTCAAACCATACGAGTAAGGACGACCTCGTCTCGGTGAAAGACCGATCGAAGAACAGCGACCAAAGCGTTTGACTCCGTGCTGTTCGACCCTTTCCTTTCAGTGCTGCGTTCCGGATTTGAAGTCTCTGCGAGAGTTTGTCTCCAGGCCACCGGCCTGTTCGACGCGACTGCACTGCACTATGATAAGACATGACGACGATTCGAACCAGAGCTCAGGGACATGCTATACGCTCTATCTGGAGTTTCTCGGAGGCCTGGTGCCTCTGCTGAAAGGCAAGCGGACCTCTAAAATTCGACCGGAGTTTGTGATATTCGATCCTCAGGTTGACGGTAGGGTAACCGTCAGGGAAACGCAGCATTCGCCGGTCTCAACTGTTCCTTTACTTCCAGAAGTTTCTACTTACTGTACATACTCATCCGATTCGACGACTACTACGACGACCACGAAAAGCTCGTCGACATCGAGCCACTCGACGAACGGCACGAACGGTCGCTCTGACAGCTCCGAAAGTGATATCGACGACGAGTGCCGTAAGTTACGGTCAAGATCCGGTAGCACCTACCCAAGAGTAACGTTTGCCAATTTGTGTCGCCCCAGGGTCACCTCGTTTGGATAGGAAACGGAAATCTGGTAATCCCAAAAAACGCGTCCCAAACGGTACCGACCGTTCGCCAAACCAGAATTCCGACTCGACGGAAAACAATGAAGATCTCGCGTATTTGGACACGCTGCCC
Organism: Anopheles bellator; assembly: GCF_943735745.2. Taxonomy (NCBI): domain Eukaryota; kingdom Metazoa; phylum Arthropoda; class Insecta; order Diptera; family Culicidae; genus Anopheles; species Anopheles bellator. The sequence goes on from NC_071286.1 coordinate 42,599,048, forward strand.
GAGGTAGGCCACCTTCTATAGTCACTCGTCACACTGTACCCATTCTCTCCCCTCTCTCGTTCGGATAGCACGTAAAGCTGGTGGAAGTTACCTCCAACATCTGGGGGACAAAGTTCAAGATACACGGGCTAGCGAAAACGCTTCCGGCTAACCTTGGGCAGGTGACGTACAAAACGTCACTGTTACACCTGCAACCGCGCCAAATGAAGCTGGTCATAACGGAGCTGCGAGATGACTTTCCCACCGGTCCGGATCCGAGCTTTAATCCAAACATTTTCTCCGAAGACGAAGAGGACCAGCAACAGCAGCAACAGCTGCTGCTTCACCAACAGCAGCAGCAGCAACACCAGCAACAACAACACCACCAACAACAGCAGCATTACTCGCAACCGCTGCAACCCGCGCACAGCCACGGTGGGCCGGGCCTATCCGCCCGGGACGGTGTCACGTCGGGGGTGTTGAGTAGAAAGCTGCTCACCGAAAGTGCACCACCGATTGCGCCGATGTCCCCTCGGCCGAACCGGTTTCCGTCGCGCCCCCGGCGACAACCGTCCACCCTGGCCGGCTGCGGATCGTCGGCTGGCGGATCACGCGGCGTAACGCTGCCCGGATTGGGACCGTTGGCACGGGCGGAGTCGTACGAAGACGATACGGACACGGCCCCGGACTCGACGGTGACGGTCGTCGGTGAACTGCACTCGGTTCACGCGACCACGGCACGTACCCCACCGCGGCAAAGCATCGGCTACAGTCTCGTCAGTCGGCCGTCGTCCACTTCCAGCAACCAATCGAGGGTCGCGATAAGCCCTCTGTACTGCGAGGGTTCCGTACCGACGCTGCAGTCACCGAAGAATGCCGTCGCACCGAGTGACATCATCTTCGACCGTCCACCGGCCGGGCAGACCACCTTGATGAGCTACTCCAGCAACGCGGACTACATGACCAGTGTGGTGCAGGTGAAGAACTCCCTCATCTCGTCCTCATCCGACCACAGTCATCACCACAGCCACCATCTGCACCATCACCATCATCCGACGCTCCGCTCCGGTGCCTCCGGGCCTTTGCCACCGAACCTGAACCTCAATTTTGAGCGATCCGATCCTTCGCCGCGGCCACCCGTGTGTGTCGGTGCGAGTCCGAGCCCCGGGAAAGATTTGCAGCCCAGTGCCAGTGCCAAGGGTACGCCCAAGAAGCAGAGCCTCAAGTTTATCGATGAAGAATCCACACCGAGCAGCTCGGCCACACCGTCGGCCGTGGTGCCGGCTGGAGCGGGTGGCTCTTCGCCCGCTCCGGAAACGAACCCTGGCCCGCTGGAAACTCCGACGCACGGAATGCACCGTACTCCGACCGTGGCGTCGATGATGCCGTACACCACCACCGGTGGTGGTCTGGCGTCCGGATCGGCCCGCATTCCCGATTCCATTACGCGCAGCTGCAGCGTCGGCTATCTGGACAACATGGCGATCGTGCCGGGTGAGGAGGCGCTCTCGATGATGCGCCGCGACGCACCCTACAAGCGGTTGGTGCTGGTCGACAAGAAGCGCCAGAAGAAGAGCAAGCGCAACTTGGACGACCTGCGGCGGGTTGACGCGCGGTTGCGCTCGGACGCGAAATCGAAGAGCCTGGACTCGTGCGACGTGCTGCAGGACGTACCGAATCTGAACCGCGATCTGATCAACCTGTTCCGTCAGATGCCGAAGGTCAACGAGCTGTCCGAAAACGAGACCGAGTATTCGTCGTCCGATCAACTGTTGCCCAGTGGCAAACCCCGAACCACCACGGTCCGCAAGGGAGCCCCGATGAAGTTTGGCCCGGGCGTTTCCGGTATGGGTGGCTCCAAAACACCCATCCTGAACCGGAGGGAAAAGCCAAAATGCTGCTCCGTATGCAAACAGATCTCGCCGACGGTGAACTCTACCGAAACGGTGTGCGTCAAGTGCCGGAAGACCAGCACCGTCCACGGAGCAGGTTCCGGAGAGGCGCTAACGAAAGACAACAGTGCGTCCGGGACCACGAACGGTGGTGGAGTGGACGGTGCAGTGGGGGCCTCGAAACCTCCACAGGTCCCACCGAAGACTAAGCGTACCACCCTGGGGCAGTATCTGCGATCGGCCTGCAGTAACCACTACGGTGACCACTCATCGAAGGAGTCACAGGCCGGGGCAGGCACTTCCGGTGGAAAGTGTGGGTTCTTCGATCGAAGGTCCACGCTCAGCTCGGGCACTAGCAGCGAAGGGAGCGCCTGTTCTACCGATGGGCCGGTCCCGCCTACACCGTCCCGATCGGTGGCCCGGATCGTGACCAGCTTCACCGACAGTCCGCTCTTCTCCCGACGCAATCGCCAAGCCAAGGCGGACTCCGGGAAGCCTCAGAGTGAAAGCAACACTCCGATTCTGCTGCGCTGGAATGGCCGGCAGACCCGCAAATCCGATTCACTTGACTCCCCGAAGAAACACCGCCGCAATGGGAGTTGCCCTGGACCAAGTAAAGACTCGGCGGCGGTCGGCGGTGAAGCCGTCGTCACGGCGTCCACCTCCTCCCAGACGGACGATGGGCCGATGGGCGGCGGGACTGTTCCTTCGTCGGGACCTTCGGCGGCAGTGCCGCCCGCCGTCCCCGCCACCATTATCAGCCGCTGGCGGGACATGGACGATAGTGGCCGTCAATCGACACCACCCGCGTCACCGGCTCGGCTGGCCCGCAGCTCGCCGGCGTCGCCGACCCCCAGCAAGAAGAGCAAGCGGCACCAGAGTGCCTCGCCTATACGGCACATCCTGAACTCGCCGCTCCTCAACCGCCGGCAGCGCAAGAAGCAGCACACCGAAAGCTCGGACGACGAGAACGGTAGCGGGAACCACAACAACAACAACCACAGCAGCCCCAGCAACCACACCGATGACAGCAGTGGCAGTGGCAGTGGCGCGAAGCAGTACCGGGATCTCGAAACATTCCAGAAAGCTCAGCTGCGCCAAAAGGTACCCTGGCCCCACCCTGGAGCTCCCATATCACCACCCGTTGTAACTGATCGTTCCCCATTTTCCCCCGAACAGCTGAAACGTGGTAAGATCGAGCCGAACGGAGTGGCTAGCACGACGGCGTCGCCGGCCCCGGTACGGCGGGAGTTTGTGATGCACAACAAGGCCCCGATGTGGAACGAAAACAGTCAGGTCTACCAGCTGGACTTTGGCGGCCGTGTTACCCAGGAGTCAGCCAAGAACTTCCAGATCGAGTTCCGTGGAAAACAGGTACGTGCTGCACGCGAAGAACCGCGACCCCAAGAAGTAGACTAATGGAACCTTCTGTCATTCACGGTTCCCGTAGGTCATGCAGTTTGGACGCATCGATGGCAACGCGTACACGCTCGACTTTCAGTATCCGTTCTCAGCGCTGCAAGCGTTTGCGGTGGCGCTGGCCAACGTTACCCAGCGGTTGAAGTAATGGGGGTAGGCACCGTGCCCTCTCGCGCCTTACTTTCTAGGTAAAATAGCAAGTGTAGCCAAATAGGATGGCGGTGAATGGCGCCCAGTGGCGCGGCATGCTCTACATATCACATCGGAGAAGGAGACCACGCCAGAGAACGAATCGTCGGATTGTCGGCGCATTCCGGTTGGTGACCGGCCATTAGCTTGGGTGCGTCTACGTAGTGTCCCTGTGTGCCGCCATTTCATCCATCATTTGCATTGTGAAACATATCATTGAAAGCATCACCGCAGCAGGCAGCGGCAGCTGGAGCAACCGAGACCGGGTTCGGTTCGGGTTGAAACCGTGCCGACGGAGTAGAACCTCCCGCTGTGGGTGTACATTCGCTAGGAACAACCAATAGGATAGGATCGAGAAAAACACAAATTTATTCTGCGATGGCAAAAGCCGTCCGTAACGAGGCGCCGTCTGGAACGAACTTCACGCAAAGTGCTTTCGCCTAGGCCCGTGGGAAGCGTAGCGAATGTCAAGGACTATACACAACTCAACCGGCCGTGGGTTGTGGCTGGTTGCAGCAACGTGTGCGACTAAGAGTTACTAAAAGTTAGCTAAACAAAACCGCAAAAACCCTGAATCGGTCTGAGTGGCCGATAAGTCTTTCCGATTAGTAAATATGAATACCAATGCCAATGACAAAACGAACCGATGCACCGCCAGGCAGCCAGGCTACTAGAGTACCATGCAGAATAGATCTATTGGGAGGGTCCTCTTTGAAGACATCAACAAACCACGGCCGTAACGTACACAGAGAAAAACGTCCACAAAGTGCGTGCGCTTTTACCAATGTGCAATATTGGAACTTTTTTACCAGTTCAAGTTTCGTTTTCGAGTCTCCCGTGGGCCGTATTCCGTGGTGTCTTCTATATCCTCCATGTCTAGTCACGCCCAGCAAGGACCGTAGTAGGCTTTTATCGTTGATGTAAATAGGAACGTAATTTCCTGATATTATTTCGTACATTTCGCGTCCGCGCTAGACTATAAGAAGCTTCAGACACGAGAATCCAGGTTACCTAAACTTACACTTTTTACCCTTACGTCTAGTCAAGCCCTTGAACGTTGTCGTGTGTGCGTGTGTGTGTGTTTGTGTGTAGTTTAATTTCTAACGCACGAAAGGTGCGAGATCCCTTTCCGTAGGAATCCGTTACATGTTCTGTTTGCATTCGAAGTAAACTCACGTTTGTGTTAAGAACATAAAGTTACATAAAACGGGCAATGCTTGTCAAGTTTGTTGATTTTACCACGCCAATGGCTCGCTTGTTTTGTTCGTGCAATCGTTTTATACGTACCATTCCTGCCTCATCCATTCGCACTGTCCGCATCAAAGCCGGTGGCCGTTCCGATGTTCATTTTGGGGCGAAAGCTGTGTCAGCCCCGTGTGGCTTCTGTGCTTGCAGCTCTGCTTCGATCACAGTAGCTAGGCGTCGAAGCAGTATTTCTATGGTGGAATTAGACTGTCCAAAGTACGTCAAAAAAGGGCGGTGCATTAGATTTGGTTTATGTTCGGGCGCAACATCGCGGCACCGCCGGACAATAAGAGGAACGTGGCCCGATTTTAACCATTAAAAAAGCTAGCGTAAGACAATGCACACATTCAACCAAAAGTCGCACTTTAGGCAGCAGTTAGAAGAAAATTAGAAGAAAGTGAACAACAAGCAAACGCCAAGCCAAGTTCACTGTCTTTAAACCAAAACAGAAATCGAGCGCAGGAACGCACCACCATACAGGAGAGTTAACGCCAAAAGCCAAATGCAAAATTCCATCCATAGTATTGTTTGCATCGCGTGTATGCATCGCTAGTTTATTGTTTTAGCTTTTGATAACAGATATTCCATGAATGCGGCCGCATAGAAAAGTACACAGTGCAACAATATTTTACACTACCGTTCGTCCGCCACACGTTCGTCAAGTGGTGGTGGCCATTTGGAGAAGGGATTGGTTTGGAACGGAACGATGACCCAGCGACTACTAGTTCGATGTGAGGATAATTTTGTAAATAGTTTAGTACCGGCTGCTGCGAGTTTATCCTAGAACTCTCCCAGACAGTGGGACTACAGACGGGAAGGGCACTCCGGTATTGCTCCGTTCTTTGGTTGGGCTTATCGCGCGTACCGAGAAGTACTTTGTGCAATCAGACTTTCGCCATTTTGGGTGCCATTTTATAGAACAAACGTATGTTTGAACAGCGCGCGCGACTTTTCCGCAACAATGTGGGAAACGGTAGAAACCATGCTATAGGAAAATTGTCTAGAAGACGCGTCACATTGTTTCGTTGTTTTTATATACAAGCAAAAAAAGGCCACGAAAACCAGGAACGTTCGCTTAAGTGTATGGAATTTTGTGATGAAATTGAATGGCAACTGCTTTCGATTCGCATCAACTTCTGGTGTACGCGACTGGAGATGCTGCAGATACAGGGGCCGGCGAAATTAGCTAACAAATCCTGGTGCGTATTACTCGTGAATTTCGTGCGGGCGCTTAGAGAGGATGTAGGAAAATTGCATTGCACATTTTATGCCCAATGCCTACCTATAAGTGAAGCAAACAAACACATTTGCAGGTGGACACGGAGGATGTGTGGTGCTAACAGTGGACGGACTGGCGTCTGCAAAAGCCCACATGGTTTGTTCTACTGAACAAACGTTGTCTCAACCGGCAAAAGTGGCGCGTGGTGGAATGAAATACCGTAACAATTACCAGCATCGTAATGCGATAATAAAGACATACCGTTCAATGTTCGTGTACGAGTTTGATTGTTTTCTTCGACTGCAAACTATGATTATGTAACTGTGTATGAAGGTTAAATGTCTGACGAATCTTAGAACCAATATGAAATTTGCTAATGGTAGGAATTTTGCACAACGTTCAATTCAATGCGATCAACGAACGGGCTCGGTTCACGCACAACGATTGTTTTGATTTTGAACCATCAGAAACGTCACACTTTTGACAGCCGGTTATACGAAAGCAACTTCCTTCCTTATGATAAAAAAACGGATAGGAAATATGCAAGTAATAAGAGATTACGGTCGATTCTGTTTCCGACGTGCCATTATATCTACCGTTAACAGAGAATGTTCTACGACAAGCGAAGGTAATCGCCTGGTACAGTACTTTAACTTCCGCTTCTAACATAACAGTCCATCTTCCATGTTCACTTTCTCAGGTGAAACCAAAATGCTGGACGAAGACTCGATTGTAGTGGAGAAAGAACACAATATCACTCTGATTGGCATCAATCGACCGAAAGTGAGGAATGCTGTCGATGTTGCCACAGGTGTTAAACTCGCTGCAGCGATAGCTGCTTTCGAGACCGATCCAACGGCGGACGTTGGCGTCCTTCACGGTATCGGCGGCACATTCTGTTCCGGTTACGATCTGACTGAGCTGGCAAGGTCTGACGATGGAGACACAGTCCGCTCGATCATTTCCAATCCGGAAGGAGTCATGGGACCGACGAGGCGCATGATGAAAAAACCCATGGTCTGTGCCATCAGTGGTTACTGCGTGGCGGGCGGAATGGAACTTGCGCTGATGTGCGATTTACGTGTGATGGAAGAGAACGCTATCCTGGGGTTCTTTAATCGACGTTTCGGTGTGCCACTGATTGACGGCGGAACGGTGAGGCTTCCGGCTCTGATAGGTCTATCTCGAGCACTCGATCTTATGCTCACCGGTAGGACGGTGTCCGCTAAGGAGGCCCACGAAATTGGACTTGCCAATCGCGTGGTTGCCGTCGGTGCTGGACTAGGACAGGCGTACAATCTGGCCATGAGCATTGCCAAGTATCCTCAACTTTGTCTTCGACACGATCGGAATTCGGCATACTATGCATCGTTCTCCGCTCAATCCTTCGAGGACGCTATGCAACGAGAGTTGTTTACTGTGAGCGACGAATTGCTGAAGGAAGGGAAAACAGGGGCAACCAAATTCCGGTCCGGGGTGGGTCGAGGTGGTAGTTTCAGTGGCATCAAGGAGCGAGAGATTGCGGATTGGGAACGTAAGGAAATGGATTTCGAGTCGAAGTTATAGAACAATGCTTTGGGTGATAAGTTGTATTTTTTACTTGGAATAGAGCATTTTTTAAACCTGTTATCATATAATGTTCCAGTTTCCATTCTTTAAGTAACATCTGTATTATTAAATAATTTCTTTCCTCGAAATAGATAACAAAAAAGAAGATAATTTTATTTCTAAAAGCTGTGAACGGTTTGAAACTTTGCTAAATATGAAAGCTAGCGACAGGACTTTTAATAAGCATGACATCGAAACAGCATAAAATTTGTTTCTACCCGACGGGGAATCGAACCCCGGTCTCCCGCGTGACAGGCGGGGATACTTACCACTATACTATCGAGGACATTTTTATTTTCGCCTTGTCGCCGTTTTTGGTTAGATAATGAAGTTTTAGAGGAAAGAATAAACCTGTTTGTAAATTATGACACCAAAAAAGAATAGACATTAAATCAAACGAGTACAAATTTTCTAACAATTATTTTACTAAAATTATTTATCGCTTATTATTGGGGTTCGATTATGTCTTCATTACAAACATTTCATTCCGTTTGCTCTGTGGTCTGATAGCTGATGACAAGCGTACCAAATGTTTTAACACATCCTGGGAACGGCTTTGAGTTACATTCAGTTAGTTGATGCAAAATGCATCCCCTCGATAGTGGCAAGTTTAACCAGTGCTCCCAGAACCCTATCCTCCCGTGTACGAGGACTATTAACTTGAACTTTTACGCACAGGTAGGTTTTCCACCACCATTCCATACATGTTTGTTTGTCTTGATGTTTCGTAGTTGGTTTTGTTTAGGTTCTGCGTTGTTCCTTAATACGCTTTTACTATTTTGTGCTAGTAGCGTGCATATCTAAACAGAGTTAGGAATATTTATTCTGCCGTACGTTCAAAAGTTTTGTTATCGTTTCAACATTCGACGCAGCCTCGGCTTGTAACATTCCGTTATAGTGCTGTCCTTCAGAATTTCTCGAACCGTTACATTTTTGGGATGGAGATTGTTTTGTAACATAAAGTGACGTTAAAGTGGATTGCGTAGGACCATACAATCGTGGCGTAAGATGGAGGAAGGTACCGGGATAATTAAAAAAGTACCTTGGCTTTCTTCGGTAACAATTGGATCGGATCGCAGAGGGACGACTCCACGAAGTCGAATTAGGCCCCATTTGCATAGCTTTGTAATGATCTTGGTTCTATATTTACGAAGTATTTAGCATGAGATAAAAACATTCATCAGCTTTACCGCGTTCTTGCACTTTATCCCCCTTTAGTGTTTCGTTTTTGATCCACTAGAGTAAGGTTCTGTAAGTAAGTGGTTTGTGCGGTTGGTTTTAATAAAATCGTTAGTATTTACGCCGCACCGTTCTCTGCACCGGCGGCTCACCATCGCTCGTTTGACTATTCTCCAATGGACGCCTATGTTCTGGACCAGTACCGTTGAGGGTGGTATTTTCCAGCTACGGTGTTTCTACGTGTTTTTAATTCTGCTATCCTTGCGTCTTAGTGCAAGGGTACGAAATATAGAAGGTTAGAGTACTTTTCCTTTATAAATTGTCCACATTGTTTTCTGGAAAATTGTTGATGTTTATTTTTCACCTATTCACCTAGGAATGCATTTCTTTAAGCGAGCAGTAAGAGAAAGGGGAAACAATACTAGATTTTGGCAGACCGCAGATTGGCGGTTACCGTTTCTTTCCATATTATGATTCTTTGAAGTTTTGAAACACTGGAACGTATTTTTCCTAATCTTCACGTTCTCGAAAGAGTACCCGCGTATTCTTATGACGAATGCTCTAGCAGTTCCCGATCTTATCCGATTTGCACCGCACCTGGTCATCAATTCTATCAGTCCTATGTGTTATTCAGTCTCCTCATGCTCAAAGAAGCGCGCTTTGCCAACATCACCAATCCAATTCAATCACTACCAGGACCATTTCAAACGATCTTTTTTCCGCCATTCAACTTCCGTTGCTTTGAGATTTGCCTTATCAGAAGATATCTCTGGAATAAATTGGAAACATTGAGATGTAGCTTGCAAATTGTTTGCATTTCTGCTACACTTTTTGCAGCAGCTCCATTCTATAAACGATACCGAATTTCGGATAAAGAGCCATATTGTTGGCGCACAGAAGACAGAATACCAAAAAACCGCAAACGTTTATCTTTTACACTTCCCGTGTCTGTATATAGCGCGGCGGCATACAATTTCGATGGGCTATTGGTTTGTATTACTATCTTTAGTGCCGTCTAGTCGGAGCTGACCAGTGCGGTTCCAGTGTATTACACTCCTAAGTTCCATTGTTCCGTCTCTCCAATCCCTGTGTTGCTGCTATCCATGTACCATGTTATTAGTTTGATATTTTGACAAAAGTTGCATGTTCCGCTAGAGATGCATTAAACAAAAAACCTCCCGAAACCGGGAACAGTGCGCCTCTTGGCAATAAAATGACAAAACATTATTCAAACTTCAAACTGAATTGCAACCACGGAGACCCTCCGTCGTAATGAATCGCTCGCGACTCTTTGTCTCACCAATGACTACTGGAAATTATTATCTGCCGGCAACTGTTAGAAAGTGCGCTAAGTAACGAAGAACAACCGGAAAACAATAAATTACTAACTTATCTAACAACGGAGCAACACTTCGGTGCGTACACGCTGGTCTCCTTGCTTGTCCCCACACACCTTCTAAGGTCTACACAAACCCTGACCATACGGAAAAATTCGTATTTGTCCCCGGTTGAATGCGGCACAATGGTGGTTGGCCACCGGAAATCAGTCAAAGCGGGACTGAAAATTGAGTAAAAAAAATACATATTTGCATGCACACATCTTATTCAATTTTGTGAGGAGCTCTGCCCTTCTTTTGTAACAAACTACAGCCTGTCCTAAACCGCACATCGATGTTTTTGGCACCGAACCTTACGTTTACGTAGAACGGCCCGCGAATTATCATCCGTCGGAGTGGGTTTCTTTTTATATCACTTACTGGGACGCCTGATCTAACCTATATATATCCTGTTTCAAAAACCTCTCTTTTCATTGTACTCCCATCAATCTATCGCTTTCATCACTTTGCATTGCCCTCTCTCTCTCCTTCTCCGAAGACACCGGATCACGACCCTGTGTCGTATTCCGGTGGAATGCGTCCTCAGCAAAATTTCGAATTCCTTAAACAAAAATCTACATTAATAATGCTTCTCGTGCTCATGAGTAAACTACTTTTGTTCATTAGGTGGCGGATGTTATCAGTATGACTTGTCTTGGCTCATCCACTATAACTCGTAGTCTGTTCTTTGAAGTCACCACACTCTCCATATATTCTTCCTGCGAATATGCCTCTATTTTCCCTTTTTTCTTACCCATTCGATCATCTTACATTCAGAGGAGTTTACTCTTTTGTATCATTCGAATTCTTTCCTATCACACGAAGCATCAGCCCTTTCTTCATCAACGGATGCCGGTGCGACATTTTGTAATCTCTGCTTAGAACTTCCATTTGGGTGTGGTTACGGAACAAAGGAAGGTTAATCCAGCAAATTGGTGAATGATGTATGTTTTTGCGATGGTGGCAACACTCTTATCCACTTCCTCGCCCGACTTAGTCCTCTTTTTGGTTGATGATGGTGGCGTGCTTGATCTCGTACTGATCCTGATCCTTATCACCCCAGCCCCATGTCGGATGGCTACCGTCGCCGGTGCGCTTGACACGCTTCTCCACGATCTCGTTCGAAACCGTCTTCAGGTCGTACGCCCAGCCGATTTTGGAGAAGAAATCAATGAATGCCGTAGTCATGTTCATCCGATAGTTGCCCAGCTCGGCCGTTTTGTAATCCCACGGGAACACATGATGATAGTTGTGCCATCCTTCGCCGAATGCGAACGACGCCACCGTACGGTTCTCCGATGGCGAAATGCTCCTAAGGAAAAACGATAAACGACACAGAACAAAGCAAAACATTAGCTGCTGTCGCAACGAAGATCCGCATCGCCACTGCAACACCCAGATTTCCGTCCCATCCCGTGGTTCAATTACTGGTTGGTGAACTTACTTGTCGTACGGCTTATCGCCCCACTTGTGGGCAGCGCTGTTCACCAGCCAGGTCACGTTCAAAATGAATGTCCAGCGGAACAGGGTCGCAACAAACCAGGCATTGGTCCAAGTTTCGTTCCAGAAGTACACCGGAGCGATTGTCGGCAACACGAAGCAGGCCAGCGGCATCAGAATCATGTAATGTCTGCGTCAAAGGCGAAGGTAAGCGTTAATCGAAACAAGCACGTGATCGCACAACCTCTACCGCGTGAAAGTGTTCAACTTACTTGCGCTGGAAACGCAGGACGGGATCGCTCTCCAGGTCACTGATGTCAAGCTGCTTACCCTTGGCAATTACTTCCGGATGTTTGCGACACAACAGCCAGCCGATGTGCGAAAAGAAGAAGCCACGAGTCGCGTTGTGCGGGTCGGCATCGGTTTCCGAGTACTTGTGGTGCACCCGGTGGTCACGGGCCCAGTGTAGCGCACAGTCCTGGAAAGCGATCGTGTTGAACACGGCCAGTATGATGCGAAGCGGCAGCTTAGCTTTGTACGATCGGTGGGCCCACAATCGATGGGCACCGGCCGTGATGCCCAGGCCGGACATTACGTACAGAATAAATGCTGTAGGAAAACAAAACAATAGGAAAGGACAACGGGTGTTAACAGCGCGGCAGGCGACATACTAAGAACACTCCTTTGAGTAAGGGATCCGAAATATTATGCTTACCAAATGCGATCGTGTACAGGCGAGCGGATGTCAACATCAGCCACGCGCCGTAAACGGCGGCCAAATGTAGGTACCCGAAAGCAATCACGTTCCTCCAGACCAGCTTGATCTTGCGCTTCTCGGCTCGCTTCAACGGTGTCACGTCCTTGGCCAGTCCACCGTCAATAGTTTCGGCGTCCACCTCGTTCAACACGCCCGTCGCTTCGACCGTTGCGTTTGGTGCCATTTTAAATGGTGTTTGTGTGTGTCAGATCCCTTGGTGCACTTTTCTGCACTGACGTTGTTGTGTGAATACTATTTTCACCACACTCGACTGTGTTAAGTGCACTACAATAGAGAAGAAAAAACGTTAGACCTTTTCTTTAAATCTGAAGTGCTTCATTTGTTTCAAGATAGCCTTTATGTGCTTCGTGGAGAGCCAAGCGCTAATGTTAATCATTCTGATATTGGTTTGAAACAACGCAATTCAGCGTTCTAGAAATGACAGTCTAACTGTGCCTGCGAAAGGTCACGGACAACAAGAATGAAGCGAAGAGCTTTCCACTTTGGGGCCCTACATGGCGGCCCACAGTGTGGTGGTTAATCGATAAACAGTGCCCTGCATAACGCAGACAGCCCGAGCGAGCCCCCTTTCGCTGATAGGTGCGAAAAGAAGCTTAATACCATCGGCGCGTGACTGTGCTAGAAATTGCGTTTCGTTTTTCACGTTGAAGCATTCTGCTCAAGGTCCCAGAGCAAAAAGGATCGGAGCATCGTTTTCATGATGCGCCAAATTGTTCGAAGGACACTGATACACAAACACGGTAACGTTTCGTGTCACTTTGAGTATCCTTTTCGATATGCAGCATAACGCGAACGTGGTCCCTCGGGATGCACGACAACGACCGAATCAGTAGTGTTGCCCTGTTATCCAGGAGCAACAGATGGTTCCAGTGCGGCACACGGGTGCGTTGGGCAGTTGGTGTGTGCATACTGTACACGTTTAGGAATTCCCAGGGAAGTAAATCGACCGATAAAGAAAATGAAACACTCGCTCACGGCATATGCGTGTGCTGGAAGGGAAACAGTAATCGATTGCAATTTTTCGCACGCACAGAAGAAAAACATACACCACTTTGCGCCACCAATCAGTTGATAATGATCCAATCACAGCGTGATTACTGATGGGTGATTGGATGTCCGTTTATTTGATTAAAAGTGCAAACTAATTTTCCATCCCACTTGGGTCTGCCACATTTGAGCTGTTGCACTAAGAAAATGAAGATTTTACAATCATATACCAGATGTAATATGCGCCCCACCCGAATTACTGCACAATGGCTCTTTGCACTAGAATTTACCAGACTGAGAATAGGTTTAGGTTTAGTTGGGCTTCAGCAGACAAAGATGGTGGCACAGCAGAAGCGACGAAGGAAATTGTGAAACTGAACAAGCAACAATTGTAGACAGCCGCCTGAAGTATTTGTTTCCACCCCGCACATCCAGCAGAGAACCGGACGGATCCTGTTTTCTCTCGTCATGATAGGTGATCCCGGTATGCTGAGAGAACTGGCCCACGAATGAGAAAAATAAACCAAAGGAGACAAGAGGTTCTCAAAGTCGAGACGAGGACGTCTGGAAGCCTCATACCTTGAGCATGCTTGAGCTTGGCTACTCCCAGAAACAGGACGCGATTGAAGCAGATTCACAAAAAATTAAAGAATCCAACAACTACCGGAAAAATGTACAGTGCGTCCCCATTGCCTTTTTCTGAGCCCGCTTTCCTTAGGAGCAACCAAATGGAACCAGTTATGGTTTTCTCTGGGAGAGACCCTTTCGGTTTTGGATTCCGATTGGCGTTCCCTGCATTCTCTCTCGCACCCACAGTCTGGATCGATACGAAGAGGAAACACAAATAGAGAGAGAGAGAGAGAGAGAGAGAGAGAGAGAGAGAAAGAGAGAGAGAGACCATGCCATCGTCAGCGGATAGTACTACCAAAAGAGTACGGCAAGGCTCCGCCATCGAATCGTCCTGCGGAACCATTACGGAATATCCCACACCCTGTTGTCTGGGTGAAGGCGAGCGACGTTTCCATGACGTGGGAAAATATCGATCGGACGGCATAGAATAATAAAGGTTAGGTGGTGGCAAAACCGGGAATCAAGGGAACAGCTGATTCCGCTGGAACTCTAACGCTGTACTAGCGAAGCTGTCCTTCCCCATGCCTGGGTTTTCGCTAATGAGCAAAACATATTGAAAGTCTTTCGATGGCAGCCAGGAACTGGTAATTAGCAGCTACGAGATTAACGTGATTTTTTTTGGCGTACGTTTGGACAAAATCACGCGGCTCCCTTTTAGTACCAACATCAACACCACCAACGTTCATCAAGGTCTGAAATGACGCATTTTATACCCGCGGTAACAATTTGACGTGATTACGCGGCTGTGGAAAAAGCGACGTAAGTCCTTTTTAATTGATACGCAAAAAAGAGGAAACTGCGTAAATCTGTCGCTACAGCACCAGCATATGATCGCCCTCGCCATAAAGTGCTGTGGCCAGTGTCGTATTAAAAAGGCAAAGTGCCCATTCGGTGTTCTTGGCAGTGTCCATACTTCTCATTCACTAACCAAAACGTATCTTACCGATCCACACTCTAATTAAAATTCCGTGCTGGTCACCGTTGCAACCCGCTCTGTCTCACCAACCCGTTAATGGGTGGACACGCAAAATAGTTACATTGTGCAAGCAACTGGATGGAGAGGAGTTGGGAATAAGCAGCTTTTGCCTGGATGACGCAAATACGTTGCTTTTCCTTGTGCGATTAGAAGAATCAATTAACTCAAAAATATTTATCACTACCATACCATCATAGCTGATGCACATGAAAAGGAATACACTCTGGATGCTGAATTTAAAATAAACAATTTGAAAGCAACCCCAAAAGAAACCATTAATCAGAGGGTCTGGTCTGGTTGAAGGTGTACTTGCTTTTCTCAGTCCGAAAAAAACGTATTGCCATCTAATACGCAGAGTGATCGCCAAAAATATCGATCTCAGCTTAACTTACAGTCGTGTTGGAGGAGGACTAATGCAAAACGGTTGTACACTGTTACACACCTTTCTTACAGGTTACACACCGCCATACGACCCTCCACAAGAATCCCACTACCGTGCTCTATGTTTGTATTAGCTCTAGCACAGCTTCGTTAACATCATAATCCCTGCACACGTCTTCGGCGGTAACGGGTGGCGCACTGCTGCCAAAACTAAAGCAGATTAGAGTGCCCGAAGAGTGCCAAGTTGGGCACCAAACACTGGCCAAGTGATGGCTACAAAATATCGCGATCGAAAATAGCCTCCCCTTCACAACTTGAGAACTTTAACAAGTTATGCGCGTGCAGTTTCGATCCGTAGCTGAAATAGCCCCAAGCACCTACCTCCGATTCCGAGATCACTTTCACACTGCACAACATTGGCAATCAAACCGCGTCCGGTCTAGCTGGGAGTCGAGAGAGAACTGCGGTGTGATTCTACCGTTTGCTAGGGGCAGCGCAAAATCACGTTCCGTGCGCACGTACACCGTCTGGTTCACACCGCGCAGTGATAGGACGTATTAGTAGGAATGATTAAAAGGCCCGTCTACCGATAAGAAAAACACTGACCGAAGAAATTGCGAACCTTAAACATTCCCACAGGATCGTGTTTTGCTGACCTTTGCTGCCCGCCGCTGCCAAAGACACAGCGGTCATGCGGACAAATAGAGGCTACCATTTGGGCACGTTGCGAGGCATCACTAAGCCACGCCGGCCATTGGGAACTTCGCGGCACTGTAGCACACAGCGATCCGTGAAATTGATCAACACCGGTGCTAACCGGTGAACCTGACGTAAAGATAGTGCAGTGAAGATCGGCCACAATACCGCTCCTATTACTGTCCAATACTGTCTTATTTGGTTCAATCAAAACCGGCACCGGTGACCACAAACAATATTTGACCACAAAAAGTGCTTTTCATGTTTGCGCGTGCCAACTCGGAGCGCACCATTACCGATCGGAAGATCGGTCCCGACTCGGGATAGGTTGCTAACGAACATATAATCCGAACGCCCATCAGCTCATTGTCACGTGTTTCTCGCGCCACTCGAACGATGCGCCCGCGACTTTAGAGAGGACGTTGTGGGGCAGCAGCATCGTCTTGGGTCGCGGGCATTATCTCTCGCGAACGAGCCTCTCACATGCACAGTAAGCGGAGTGGTTCGCAGATGGTGTCTGCGACACAGCTGACAGCTTTTCGTTCGCTGTTACAGTTTCCAATCGCGTCAGAACGGTTCTCCATAAAAACCGCACTCGGTGACGCGATCATGTTGTTGATGGGACGTGCGGTGGCAAAACGTGAAAGGACGCCCGTTGAGGATGACTTCTGTTTAATAGAGAATCTAAAAAGGAATAAACAAGTTCACAAAGAGTGCTCAATTCTGTTTAGTACCTGGACTATTGTAGTCTTGTTACTGGGAAAGTATCGCAGCACTGTGAGCTCCTTGAACGCACAAACAAGCCTTGTTTTGAATTGCAAAAACGGGTTGTCCTAAAATGTACGATTCATTTAAGCGATACACAACGGCGACTTGAGAGATCCGGGGACATGTCTTATCTCTCGTGCGATGCGACGAAAGACAAACAACCGCAGAAAAACTAGCAAAGACGCACATAAAAAGGTTGCTATGCTCATGTCGTGGAGTTTGTGTTGTTGCCGTTTGCATTTGGCAATTGAAGGAGAGGCTGCCGAGTTTTTCTGGTGAATTAAAACAGCAAACTGAGAGCGGTCATGGCACGAAAAAATGGACTGACATCATGCATGGGCCAATTCCGACATACCGGTTGGCCAATATAACGCACAACGATAGCAAAGTACAAGAAGATTAACACGAAAAACTAAGTACGTCAACGTAGTTGTCAGGGAGAAGCTAAACGGTTGATTTTCGTTAGCCATGAAAAATCACAGCCCCTGCACTGTGCTCTCGTTGGACCGATAGATTTTAAATTTCCCTACTGACGAGCGATATTTTATTAAACAGTCTCGATCGCCCGATTGTGCATGGATTGCATTTAACAAACCCTTCGAATCAAGACACTCGCAAGGCTACGGCGTTGCGCAGTGTTGCAATTGGAACCGGCACATTGCCCACCGAATGGTTAAAGCATATTGTAACATCAGCTCCATTTATAGTCTACACGCTGGAGTAACACGTTCTGTTTCGCTTTTTCTTTGCATTTATTATTGTAGACTTTTTGGCGTGTTGAGCCCTCATTCCCTTCAGCCTAGTCGTTAAGGTCCCCCATAGAAGCCAGGGCGGATTCAAAAAAATGTTCAAGGTTGGCTCCGAACAGAAGGTTTTTCGGTGAAATTCATTAATCTCCTTTCACGTCGATTTCCATCACCAACGCAGTGCCGTAGTGCTCGCGGAAAAGGAAAGCGACAAAAGCGGTGCTCCCAGTGGCCAGTGGACCACCAAATTGGCACGCATTTTCTCCCCAAAGAGACACGATCTCGCTGCTGGTCTGCGGCGAACTCGGATGAAGCGGTCCAAAAAAAGTGGCCACCAACACAACCAAAGACCTTACTAACTACATCGCTGGGCGATTTTGTTGGTGGTGACTGGTTAACACCTTAGCAACGTGGAAAGCATCATGTCCCTTGGTCCACTGGTGGCTCTTGCTCATTTCCTACTTATTACCCGGAACACACCACCACCACACCCATTGCCAAACAGTCTTCAGTTCAGAGCTACCGCTCCTCGCGGTCTCTTTCGCAGCTGATTTCGGTGGGCTGGTAGCAAAAATGTACAGGAAGCAAACGTGGCGCTCACAGCAACATGAAATAGATAGTTCCAACGCCAGCACACTTGCGTGTTCGGTTAGGTAAATCTGAGAAATGGTACTAACTTTGCCTTTACGAAAGCTTACCGGCAACTTTTAAACGGGCCCTGGGTACCAACCAACTGCAATGCAGCCGATCAGACGAAGCGCAACCTGTTGATTATGTAACGTACGTCTATGATGCATTCAAAGTCTTTTTGCGAACGGCCACATCGGCATGGGGTTGCAGGTATTTTTTTGCTAGACTACCAACGGTTCCCAACAAAGAAAAAATAGCTTCCAAATTCGATTCAGAGCTTCCGTTCGTCCGTTACATCAAATAACATACATAGTATTCCCCAGAATTCTGTCCCTACATTTTGCGACACACTCAACGTTGGAAGCGTCTCCTGCGAACCGTCATAGAAGATGATGAGGTTGGTGGTAAAATTCCATTTGAAAAACCGAAACGAACTACGCGGGAAGATCGTAAAAATAAAAGCCCAAGCCGCGCGATTCTTGCACGAACCGGTATTTGCAGCATCCGCCGTCCCCGTTCGGAAATGTAATAGTGATCTATTTTTGCCACGTGTGTACGGAACCATAGCACCCGAGCGCACATGGCCGAGACGTGATCCTGTTCGTGCACCCCTTCTTTCCCTGCGTCACGTAAACACATCAGTTAATGAGTTCGTTTTCAACTAATAATCAATGCTCGGACTTAAAATCTTGACTTTCAATTCGGACGCCATAATCTCGTCAGCTGTGTGCAGCGGATGTGAAGGCAATCGATGTATCGATACGAGAAAACTTGAACCCTCGCACCGTACAAAATACATCTCCCCGAAACATTTCTTATCTTCGTGTGGTTGGTCTATCGCACTGTTATTGGCCCTTGGTAACGGGAACCGGTGACAATTATAGCGCATTTTTCGGAGTGAGAGTGATAATTGCAACTGCACACCTCACGTCGTATCGGTGTGTTCGCCGTGAGGGACAAATATGTTTGAACTTGAGAGTTCGTGGTGTCTGTCGCGAACGGTATGGCCTTGTAGCGGATTCACGGTCGACTTTTCATCCACTGCGCGATGCAAAACGTGATGAAAACCGCTCAAGCTTTTTAATATTATTTAGCAGGTAGAATAATAACATCAGCCTCCTTTGGATAATTTTTCCATGCCAACTTGACCAACTTGTGGTTGTTCTGCTGGCACGGGGCCGCAATTTACGTAACTTTTCATTTTTCACACATTGTCCTATAGGACAGTGGAGCGTCCCACGTAGAGGTCCGTCCTGGCGGTGGATCCGATTGACTACGCCCAATAAGCGTGACCTACAACTAACCTCGGGAGGGTGAGAGAAAACCGTGGAAATATGAAAACTCATCCAAATCCAAACCACGCATTCGCATGCATCAAAAGCAATTTGGGTACAAGGAGCGTTTCCAAACATTTTGATTTGGAGAAATCGACTCTTCCCACAGATACGGGTCGCCAAGAGCAATCAAGAACCATTCGCAAAGCGGTTTCAAGGTTACGTTACGGAACGTCCAAGATGAGTTAAAACTCATCCACCATCATCATCGATATTGATCGCCTCTCGCAGTACGCAACTTTCGTTTGGGGCACGCTTAAAGGACTAAAAAAAACTGGTTCACAATCGTTCGGGGCGTTCTAAGGACGCTTTGATCACTCAGTCGCACGGTAAGCACACCAGCACTTTAATATGCACGCACCTTTTTATGTAGTTAACACACCACTCGGCCTCGATTCCGAAATTGAAGGGCCAGAATGTTGAAGCAACACGAACAGTGTCCAAGCTGTCTTCGGGGTTGAAGCCAAGCCGCTTGGGGTTGGTATAACTAGCAGCGCAGCTAGTTATCGCCTACTTTTCTCCGGACCGAGAATTTGACTTGCCTACTGTTTGACAAGTGCTCACTGAACTGGTCAGAATGGCCGACGGAAGGTTATATATAAAACGCGAACCACTCGATTCTAATGGAGTACACGTTCCACCCCGTCCGTCCCCGACGCATCCAACCTCCCTCACACCCATACATGTGTACCGCATAATCTCCCCGCGAACCCTATCCGCCCCGGCGGCGAGAAGCGAGAGGGTTCGGCGGTTTGGCATCTGTGCTGTGCATGCTCATTGCGAAAATCGACCCCAACAGCTGCTGCGGCCGCCAGGAAAGCCGCCCGTCGCTCGCGGCTTTGAGCCGCGTGCTCGATCGACACCCCCTGCGACATTGTCCTATCGGTGGGTCCGTGGGTGCGTGATGCGTTGTGGAGATTACGAAAGGCAAAATACTCTAAAAAAAACACAAACAGCCAAAGTGATCCTGTGGCCCCTAATTCTGGGGGCATCTTCGTCGGGCATGGGAAAGCGTGCCGCGTGCGAACACGTCAGCGAGCGAGATGGCTGCCGCCATGGCTGGAAAGAGACAGCAAATCGCAGCTTGACAGCACCACCGACACTTTTTCCGCGAACGTCACTCACTAACTTATCACACTTTCGTCCCGCGATTCCCCCTTTTTTCTAACCGATCCAAAACAGACTTCCAACAGTCCGCGTTCTTATCAACAACGGAGAGATTTGCGACGATTGATCAACGCTTTCACCAATCGTCAATTAATGCGCTTGCAGTCCCCGGTCGATTGTTCGCACTGGTTGCTCCCGCTGCTTACCTTTAACAACCACGTTCCGGGCAATCCTTCGTTGGAGGACGATGGTAATCCTGCCGGGCTGCCGGCCACGAACCGGTGCACGTTTGGAGCTTTGCAGAGCAGCCCACGGGCCACGCGATGGGCGTTGGATGATTTCGGTGAAGAAAAAGGGTTTCTCTAAAGCCTCTTTCCTAGCCCCAAGGAGCGAGCACACCGAGAACAACGCCAAAGGCCAACCGCGAAGCAAAACTGAAAGCGGCTGAAAGCGGCCACATTGGAGAACTACCCGGTGTGGCGAATATCGTACGATGCCGGCTAGACGCGGCGATACCACTAGTTGGCCCGTTCTCTCGTTTTTCGTTAGCCATCCGTTGCTTTGATCGCTTTGCACCATTGTCTCGCTGGCGCAAGAGTATTGGAATCGTAGCATCCAAATGAACTGACGAAATTGTCACTATTTTAAACGTTTCGACTATTTTGTTATTGCTTCGTTGCAGACATTTCATTTAAAGTTTAAGGGACCTCGGAAGTGTCATGCTCTTCGCATTCCATCGTGATTTGTTGGATTTACTATTGCATCATCCAAACCAAAGGTAAACATCCACAAATCTTGTGCCGGTTGAACTTTGTACGGCTGCAAGGAAGTCCAAAGTCTCAAGTCCGCCGCAAATGCAAGCCCTAAGCGCTCCACGTGAGTAATTCGAATTGTTAACGGCTGAGCCGATAAATCGGTGTAATCTTTTTTTCGGTACTGTCTCTCTTATGCTCTGCTATGACGCTATTTTCGTCTGATGAAACTGATCCATTGTAAACCGTTCCGTCCGTTGGTGAGTGTATTCGAACTCTGATTATTTCTCCACAGCACAAAAGGGCAACAAAACACTTGACCCTAGCCAGCTTTACCCCTCGACTAAGGCTAATCTCCCGCTAATTCACACATTGCAAGGAACCTGTTAAGTCCGCGCGCAGACATTGGCAGACCGAAGAAATTACGATAAGAATGTGTTTTCATTTACCTCTATCGCGCCGGCCGCCCGCCCTTAGCCGATTGGTCATGGCCAGGTGCACGTTATCGCTGGTAAAAGGTGTGCTGGCTGGCCGCGATAAGCCAGATTGGTATCATAAATTAGTGCTAGAAAACCGGATCACGCGCCACATGGATGGAGGAATTTAAAAATTGCATTCCAACTGATAGAATAAATTAGGAGTTTTCCAGAAATCGAATTAGGACCAAAGGACTTTTCCAAAGGATGAATCTGCGGCTGTTTGTGTCAGAACGCGTCAGAACTACGCCGCGCAGTAGAGTACACACTCGAACTATTTATAAACAACATAGTTTCTGTTTGTGATTGTTTTTCAATTTCCATCCTGTGACGCGCAGAAAATCGCCCTGATAGTGCGTCCCGCCGGCATGGTAAAAAACACAGTCACGTTACAGCTTTCGCGCAGTGGCTGATTTGGATATGTTTTACGCGCGTTCGCTGTTTTACTTTTCGCATACCCGGCCCAGAATGCCGGCTTTGCACGTTGTCAGCGGATGTGCGCGAGAGAGAGACCAACGGTGTCGCGCTTCGGCATCGGCTGTTGTTCGCTGGCCGAATGAGCGCAGCGCGAGCGAAAACGTGGCCTCTGGCTGAGCGGAAACCGCGAAACCGCGAGCGAATCCTACGTGTAGAGCGCGAGAGAGAGAGCGCCGAGGTATGAGCAAATCGGGGGTGCAAGTTGCGTTTTCGGCTGGCACGCTTTGGGCGCTTTGGTGTTGGTGTGCGCGAACCGTACACGCGGGAAGTGTGTGAACACATCACGCCATCCGTGCCGGCCACAGGCTACAACCCTGGAATACTGGCCGCCACGCAAACGAATTCAAATCCTTACGGCCGAGGCCGAGAAAGAGAGAACGCAACTGACTCACCGAACGCAGGGCCGCGCACCGACGTTGCACGTGTTGAGCAGCGACCCGGCGTTGTCGCGTTACCACGGTTGCTATTGACCTTGACCATTTTGTTATATGCTGCCGTTTGCTGGCCCCCACCGCGCACCTCGCCCGTCGATGCACTTTGTGCCCAAGATCGGATCGGGGCCGTTTTCGTTCGGGGCATTATCACCAACATGACGCATGTTGCGATGGCGCGGGCGCGTCGAAGCAGTCTGTGCAGCCGTGTGGTTTAGTTGGTTAGTATTGCATAATGTTCCCTGGCGTACGTGGTAACACGTGGAACAAAGCGGTCGACTGATGCCACATTGATGTTCTGATTTTGAGTCATACCAAAACATTATATTGTTTGCTTATGATTTAGCGAGCTGTGCACAATCGGTTTTTGAACGTTGCTGTAAAGGAATTAAATTTGTTTAAGCCACCTTGTGTGATGTTATCGTTTGTATTAGGTTAGGTTATTCAATATCGTTGCTCCCCGAAACTGCCCATTTACAAAATAGTAATTATGTTCGTGTTCACTAAGTCCGCTGGGTTCTCCAGGAAAATCAACTGTTGATGCATCATTGCTAATGGCAGCAACTAAAACAAATGCTGCCGTTAATCAACGGCACCATTTGAAACGACTTTAAAACGAGCGAGCTTTCAACAGTCACTCGAGTTTATACGTGTTTTTTGGGGGTGAAGATACAATCCGAAACGGTTGAAAGCTCGCGGCGAACGCGTCGAAAGCTCGTCCGGCGTCGTACGCAGTTCAAAAAAAGTTTATGAGTCATCCATGAACCATCGTTTTGCAGACAAAAAAATAGTCTAAACTTGAAAGTAAAAATAAAATCAAATTTTGTTGTTCCATTAAATTGGGGGTCAAACATTGTTTTAAACGCTGGAAATTTCCATCCTCGGGCGAACATTCTATATTTAATTAGCATTAAGATTTATGGTTGAAATGAATTCACGAACATCACCAGTTCGTCAATCAATATCAACAATTCGCATATCAAACCACATTGAAGAGTGTTGGCACGGCTGTTGACCGTCTTACGAATTGCTGAATGAATCAATGGCCAATAACGATGGGTGATTGCCCGTATAAAGACATAAAAAACGCTCCGGTAATGACGCTCCGGTGGCTGCTGGGAAACCGGTTCCATGTAGACGAGGTAAGTACCGAGTAATAACTTTACGACAAGTGCCGTTACTTCTCCACTTGGTTGCGCGTGGCCTTTTTCGTGATCTATGTTTTCGGCAACCGTGTCCGACACGATTCTTGCTAGTCAGCGTGGTACTCGGCCCTAGTCATCGATGGCCTCCAACAACCTACCCTCTCCGAGAAAGAAGGTGTTTGGCTCTATTCAATTGCTTCAAGCGGTAGGTAGATTTTCATTCATGGATACATACGCTCTTTCGGGGCTTCGGATGCATTGCATGTTTTTGGGGAAAAGTGCCGAGAAAGCTGTGACTGATCCGTGATGTTGAAGACACGGAGCACCGTTTTGATGATCCGTGTTCCGTACTGTTGTTTTTTTAGGAAAAAATGTATTCTGTATCTTTAAAAACAGATCCATGTACAACTCATGGCTTCGTGTTGGCCGGAGCAGCTGTGAGCGTTTGTTTTCCACATGATCTTGATGTCTGTTAAGCGGAACGTAAAGGCGTTTTACGTAAAAAATCTTCGGCGAATCACGAACATTTGTGTTATGTTTTCAACCGAAACCCAACGTTACCACGCAGTTGATGCAACCGAAGGAATATCTGAGAAGGTCACTCGACACGACTGTTTCGTGGAAAGCCCCACTCCGGTAGTACCGAGGGACAGCAGACTCCGGCGACTCATTTCGACTCATTTCGGGCGGCGACTTAGCCGTGTTGGTGAACGTTAAGACGTTCACTGTTCACGTGGTCGCGACGCGCTCCGGGTCGGGCTGGTCATTAGTAGAAACGGACGGGGCTCGGAAAAGACGTCGGGCTTTCGGCAGCACGATTAATGTGTTTTGCGCAACACATCAACCCCAGACTACACGGTTACGATTGTTGTGCGGTGCCAGATCAAGAAAAGAAACAACAATATTCGGGCGGCAGTTTCTGTTGTCTCTTTTCGTTAAACCGAACGCTCCGTTTGTTTTGTTTGTCATCAATATCAAGCGAGTGTACGAAGGATTGTAGGCCATCAAGCGAAGTGAGTAAAGGCTTGCCCTGAAACCACAGACTCAAAGGCATTTACTATACCGCGAACTTTAGCTGCCTTCAACGTACGATACCATCACATGCCAGTCTATTGGTTATTTATTATGTATAACTTAGAGACCCTCCCTTTAGCCATTCCCCATTGGAAGCGACCCACGAGTAGGCTCTGCTGATCGCGCCGAATCCGCCTTCGAGCGCTTGAGCATCGCCGTGGTGGGGTCCCTCCTCCTCTTAATTTGGTTCGCTTGTGCGTTATTGTGCTGATTGATTGTTTTCGTTTCCTCTTGCGGACGATCAGCAGTCAATTTCCGCCACTGAAATCGATCATTTCACGATCCTCTGCTTCGTGAGCCCCTGTAACGAAGCGGCGAATCGACTTTATCGACTCTTCCCCGACTCCTCCTCGGGAACCTCCGATAGGTGCCCGATAGGGGTCGTGATGTGCGTACCATCACCTGTAACGATAAACGGTAGTAGAACGAGTTGAAGTGGTCGAGGCGCAGGATGGCCAATGTTGGGTACTTACCGTACTTCAGTAACGTTCTTCGTACAAGATCCTTCGAGGGCTGCTTCATGTCGTACGCCCAGCCAATCTTGGAGAAAAAGTCCAACCAGAATGTGGTCAAGTTGACGGAGTAGTGGCTCAACTCGGCTGCCTTGTAGTCCCACGGGAATACATGGTGGTAGTTGTGCCATCCTTCGCCCATGGACAGTATCGATACGGTTCTGTTTTCCGCTGGTCGAATGCGCCTGGACAGAAGAGAATGCATTTGGAGTGATGTCAATCGGTGCACTACAAGCTACGGATCTACTACTTACTGATCGTACGGCTTGGGTCCGTAGATGTGTGCCGCACTGTTGACCAACCAAGTGAAGTTGAGTGTTAGAACGTAGCGTAGCAGACAGTTTGCCAGGAAGGATAGGTAGAGTGGTTCCCCAAGGAATAGCCACGGAATGAACGATGGTATGAAGAAAGTGAAGACTATCTTCAGCAGCATAAAGTACTTCTGATGAAACTGGATGACAGGATCGGCCAGCACATCGGACATATCTATTAGGCGTCCCTTCTTGATGCATTCCGGGTGCTTACGCAGCAGCAGCCAGCCGACGTGGGCGAAGAAGAAACCACGGTTCGAGTTGTGCGGGTCCGCGTCCGTTTCGGAATACTTGTGGTGGATGCGGTGATCGCGAACCCAGTCGAACAGACTGTTCTGCCCCGATAGACAGTAGAAGCACATCAGGATGATGCGCAAAGGTAGCTTGGCCTTGTAGGCCCGGTGTGTCCAAAGCCGGTGTGCCCCTCCGGTGATACCGAATCCGGCACAGCCACCGACGAAGATGCCTAGGACAAAGAAGTCGGTATAAAATCAACCACTAGGACGTCATTCACAATGTCTGCTGCATCATCGTTGCGCTGCCAATGAACTTTTCTTCAAAAACCTGAACAATGCATCTGCAGTCCCATTCAACGAAATCCTTCAATCTCTCTAGCACGGCGAAAGGCTCAACCCATAACGAAACCATGAAAAAGCGTCAACATTTGTTGAGCCAGATGGATCATGCAATCTTGCCGCTGATTGGATATTTATACACAAGCTACACAAGCTTTCTTTAAAATCCTTCAATTTTCAAAGTTTTCTTGTGAAACAAATTGTTTTCGGTGACCAGATTTCATTTCAACTCCGTTTCATTTTTTTCTTTTATCTTTGACTTGAATTCGGTTCAGAATTTCGCTTGACCGAACGATGGCAATGCATCGTGAAGGCTTAGAAGTTGCTAACCTAACTGCTTCTAAAACTCCTTCCAGCCCACCCGGTCAACCTTGTAAATCCGTTGCCGCCTTAAGGCTGTCGCCGTTCAGTTACTACGCTGTCCACCTTTACTGACTGTATAACACTTCCTAGCCACCGAAACGCTCCAAGCAGCCACGAATAAGCTCAAGAGGATGTAGTTTTTATCTGTTGATAGGTAGGGCCATTTCGTAATGTCGAAAACTAGACGAATTTGAATTCGCGAATCTAACACACCGATTGCTCCAGGCGACGGCGGCAACGACCGACAGTTTTGCGCGTGTCGCAATATATAACTCTAATTTGCATTTGATGCTACATTTATTGGTGGCTCGTGTACGGTCCGTTTTCGCGTCTTTGAATGGTATAGGGTTTTTATGTAGTCAAAAGATAAAAGAAAGTTTCTGCGAAGCAGCTTCACAAGACGGTGCCGTATAAACTTGATACTTAAATGGTGGCTGTTTGGCTAACGAGTTGAAGCCTTGGACGTAAGCTCCACTGATCGTGCGAACGTTTGAATACGGATAGAAGGACGAATGGCGAAGACGGATATGTTTTATTCGTTTGGGTTTTGTCTTTTTGACGAGCTTCAGAGATGCGTAGTATTTTTGAACTTCCGCGTTCTGACGGAACGATTGTGAATTTATTTGCGATCGCGATTGTTCGTTTTATTGTCACGAAACTAGTTTCTTCCAAAGCGAATCCAAAGGTTTCTTCTACGGTATAGTTGGGTAGCAGCAGCATGACGTAACAAAATTTTGGGAACGAAGGTGACCCAAAAGCAACTTCAATAACCTCTGCTATGGCACATTATAAATATCTGTGTTTCGAAACTTATCTTCGTGCCAGTTGTAGTACTTTTGAGAAACTTTTTAAAACTATAACCGTGCAGCGACTGAACAGGGTGCTAACAGAGTGCAAAACTTACCCCAAAGCCACGTCGTCAGAGTCGAGTACCAGACATATTTGAAGAACATCACAAACGTGGTCAAATGCAAGCCACCAATCATGGCCACATTTTTCCATTTGATTTCGTTATCAAACTTCAGCCCAATGTGATCGGCGATCCACTGCTGGAAAGCCCGCCCGAGGCGGCTCTGCTCCCACTTGTTGTAGTGTTGTAGGTAATCATCTAGATCCTTCTCGGAGATCTCCTTGCTGTCGCCCATCGCGTTGAAGTTGTTGTTTAGGTCATTGGCTGCCTGGGCAGTCGCATTCTTCACACTAATATCATCGGCAGACAGTCCCAGCTCGGAGACAGTCTCCGTGTTGGTGGCGACGGTCATTATGAATACGTTCGCGATCACGCACTGCACACTGTTGATAACCACAAAACTTGGGCTCCAGATTCGTCAAGCATCGGGGGCCAACCGAAGAGCACTACTGATCACAGGGCGCCCGAATATCGTTCGCGGAACCTTCGCCTGACCGTCTTCGTCGTTTGTTGGGTGACGGAATTCTTGATTTTCCGGTATGCAAGCTCCGAAGTCACCCCTAAGCCCACTCACACATACTCGGCTCGGTATCCGAAATTGCGTTAGATGCCGTAGAAATTCCGTACGTCTCCACACAATCGCACAAACTTTTGGCCACGCTCCTTTGCCCGAGTGGTTTCAGCTGGAAACTGGTTGATCTTCGAGTCGCCCTTCCCACCAATAGCGTCGCGACTTCTTTCGTATTAGCGCCAAATTTTTCGCTGCATTTCACGGGGTGGCCAGGTGGCGTCTAGCCTAGCGATCGTCTAGTCGGAGTCGAGGTGTACCCGCTTTTATATATAACATTTCGTGGGGCACCCAATTTGGCCCCACGACAGAAGCTGCCGTGCCTCACCAACACAGTTTCTGGCGCTTTTTGCGTCACACCGTACAACTTTCGGCATTTTGGGCCGTAAGTCATTCGAATTCGGGTGAGAGTGGAACCACAAGAAAACACTACTAAGTTTCCCAACCCTGACGCCTGTCGAGTGAAAGAGCCACTGCGTGCCTGTGCTTCCTGTCTCGCTCTTTTACCGGTGGTCACCACGGGCAGCTTCCTGTGCGCCAGTGAGATCGCACGGAGCACGATTGTCACGCCGTGGTATGTTAAGGCACTCACCTGAGACTTGGTGCCCCGGATAAGCCAGTGAGATAGTCGGAAAAGTCGAAGAGTCGGTTCCGAAACCAAGCTACCGAAACGAAATAATGCCCCGGTCGACGGAAAATACTGATGGCCTGTGCAGAGGCCATCGGCTAAGGTTACACTGCAGGCAAGTCACCAGACAAGCAACCGAAGCAACTAGAAACCACAAGAAATGTATCCTCCACATCTGGCCTTGGTAGTAGAAAGCAAGCGGTTTTTGGTAGACCATTTTTCAAGTTCGATTGTAGGATGGACCACTGGTAATCGACCGGTTGGTAGATTTGTAGTGATAAAATTTATTAAGTAAAATCAACCATTGACATTTTAGAAAAAAAAAAACATTTAGGATAGATCGTCGACCTGATCGATCCGAATAGATCGATCTGACGAGACTTTGGAATGTATTGGTAAATGGAAGGAATTAATCCGATGGTGCTGGAACCTCCTCCATGTGCCCGATCCGGGCCGTTATGTGGGTACCGTCTCCTAGGAGGGGGGAGCAATGGTAAGGCAGCGCCAGGTAAGGATGTGTTTTTGATTTGACCGCGCCGCAGCGACACTTACCGTACTTTGCAATCGTCTTTCTTACTAACTCCTTCGACGGTTCCTTCAGATCGTACGCCCAGCCAATCTTGGAGAAAAAGTCCAACCAGAATGTGGTCACGTTGACCGAGTAGTTGCCCAGCTCGGCCGCCTTGTAGTCCCACGGGAACACATGGTGGTAGTTGTGCCATCCTTCGCCCATAGCCACCACGGAAACTGCACGATTTTCCGCAGGGTTGATGCGCCTAGTGGAGGTGAAGAAACGGTGCGGTACGGGATTCGTGGCGTTAAACACTGCTCAATTGCCTACCATCGGACTTGTCACTCACTTGTCGTACGGATGGCTACCGTAAAGATGGGCGGCACTGTTGACCAGCCAGGTGAAGTTCAAGCTCAGCACGTATCGCACAAAGCACTGGCTGAAAAATGCCATTCGGAAGTTTTCGCCCAAAAAGTACCACGGAATGAACGTTGGCAGGATGAAGCAGAACAACATTTTCATCAGAACAAAGTGCCTACAAATGGGGAAGATACAAAGGAAGATTAGACTGATAAAATGTAGTTCGTCCTGTGACAATTCCAAATTATTTGAAATTCAATCAGCTCCAAACACCGAGCATCGATTGCCCCCGGCCATACTGGAAAGGCCTTCAGCTGGGCCCAGCACTTTTGCATACGGACGATGCACAACTAAATGGATATTTTTGGCACTGTTTTCCTGCCTCCCACAAACGGCTGCTCAGCATCGGCTGTAGCTGTAACGACACGTTGACCTTGTCTGAGGCTTCTCTACGTCAAAGCACCACGTCATCGGCTGGGCACTGTCTTCTCCCAGACCCAGAAGAGTCCGCAAGTCGTTGCGGTCAATAGCGCTGGCGGTGGTGGTGGGCTCTCAATTATGCACGACAGCGGGCCGCCGAAGCCGAATGTGTTAGATAACACCTGAAAGCTCTTTCTTTCGGTTTCGGTTCGTTGTTTTGACCACAAAACCACAATCCCCGGTGGTGGTGGTGGTCTGCGAGAAAATCCCGCCGGCAGTGAGGGTAGTCTAAATTTAGGGGCTAATTTTCTGGTCGCTCGATACGCTTCGACCAGAAACAATAGGCGCTCGAAGCCGTAAAGGTTTTAACGGGGCAGCGTGATAATTGTGTCCGCGCACAAGAGCGTGACCTTGTGGTCAGATGAACCGGCCCAATGTCATGGTTCATAGATGAAGTTTTGCGTGATAGAGTTTGGTCGTACTTACTTGTGATGGAATTGTACGACCGGATCGCTGACAATGTCCGACATGTCGATCAGGCGCCCCTTCTTGATGCACTCCGGGTGCTTGCGTAGCATCAGCCAGCCGACGTGCGCGTACAGGAAGCCCCGATTCGCGTTGTGTGGATCACCGTCCGTTTCCGAGTACTTGTGATGGATGCGGTGATCCCGGACCCAGTCATAGATCGTGTTTTGTCCCGCGATCGAGTAGCAGCACATCAGGATGATACGCAGGGGCAGCTTCGCCTTGTACGACCGGTGACACCACAGTCGATGCACGCCGCCCGTTACTCCGAACCCGGCACATCCGCCAACGAAGAAACCTGTGCGCGCAACAGAAGGGGACGTTA
Organism: Anopheles bellator; assembly: GCF_943735745.2. Classification (NCBI taxonomy): domain Eukaryota; kingdom Metazoa; phylum Arthropoda; class Insecta; order Diptera; family Culicidae; genus Anopheles; species Anopheles bellator. Next base: position 42,629,990 of record NC_071286.1, read on the forward strand.
AAACGCGCGAGTTAGGAAATACCGCCGCACGACCAGGAATCGGAAAGTTACCAAGTACTAGGAAGCTAACAAACGGAGTTCGAGCGAGCCAAAGAGAGAGAGAGAGAGAGAGGCAGTGTGAAGCGAAACAAAACAGCCTATTAAACTACAATCAGTCTTAAGTCATCGTTCGGAAATGAGGTGGATTGGAGAAATGCGATCTGTTGCCGCCTTTCGAGATGCTGCAAACTGCTGCAATTGTCTGTTACCGCATCGGCCCGCTGGGCTGCCTCGGCCTATTGACGAGTCAGCAACGTGATCGATCGGCGCTGTCGTCATCGGACTATTGTTTTGTTTTTTTTGCCCGGTTTTGGGAAGATTTGGCACGCGAATCGGGGCTTGAACATCTGGTGCCGCAGCGAAACTCATTGAGATGAGTGCAAGGCGTTGTGCAATCCATTAACGATCCTATCTGCTTGAACACACCTATGGTGCGCCGTTTTTCCTATTGCTCTTTGGCAATCGCTACAAAGGCGACCAAAAACAGAGCGGCCTGAGTCGGTTTATAGTGCCTGGCCAAATTATGAGTGGGTTGCTTATTGGTTCTGGGGGTGTTGTTTTGCATGATTTATGCCAGATTTCGAAATGCGAACAGCGCCGTGCAATGCAGTTGCGCCCGTTCGCGTTAACATACGGGGGTCACGTGGAGTTTGTTATGTTGTTTTGTTAGTTGGGACAAAGGATCCGTGGCAATAAATGAAAGTTAACGAATCTGACCGGCCATCAATGGGTCGGTCGGTTCGGTCAAACAGGTTCGCTGGGCTGCGAGAGAGGAGATCGTTTCCAAACGATGGGCTCATGATACTGTGAGGGCTACGCCCGAGACTGGCACCTTACAGATTATGCATATTTTTTCGAATACCGAGCCGCAAGAGGATGTTATTTCGTAATGCTTGTTGACCGGTGCATTTGTTCAGGGTAAACAAATAAAAATGGACCCTAGAACCGGTGTTGGCTGAGAACACGATCCGACCACCATGCTCTGGGAGTGTTGACAAATATCGGCACACCCATACGGGACGCCAATCAGTCTGTGAGCAGGTTTGTGCCCTAGGCCTCACACTGCAACCGAATGTTGGTTTATAAAAATTCCAACCTCGGTCGTTGGGGCTGGTGGGCAACGATGGCATAGGTACGGCAGACACTTTTTCGAGGCGGAATAGATAAACGGTCGGCCAGCATAATGATTTCATCCCACTGCGATAGTATCAGCATACGCCGAGCGTTCGCGCATCTTCGATATTGGATAACTCAAGGTTGATATGGATAGGGCGCGCTTGCTCAACCTGGTGGCTACCAAGCGGCGGTGCGATGTGTGTCATTTGCCGTTTAACGATCGCCGAAATATGCGTCGATCCTAATGGCTGCGATCGATCTGAAGGATACGTAGCCATGGGGCGGGTTACACAATTTTTTGTCCGCCGGCGTGTGTTTGGCTCAGATGTTGCGCCGACGGGAGTATATTAGGAATATGATTAATTATACAGACGGTGGTGCATATTGACTTTTGAATCGCGTTAATACTTCTTGGAACGAAATCTTTCGCCTGGGAGCTGTCGTTATGCATACGTCCAAGATGGTGTTCTTCGAAAAGGCACCAACGTATGATTAGATCGCGTTTGGATGTCTAGCCAGGATACGCGTCATCCTCCAAGATAAAGCTTAAGCACATTAAAATAAAAAACAGGTAGATTGGGGAAGAGTCGTAAAGATGTCTACTCCTTTAAGTTGCCTGGTTTGCAAAGTTTTTGTTGAATGATTCAAGCAAAAAAATTTCTCACCGCTGGTAAGGTAACCGTTTTTTGTCTTTGAATGAAGCTTTTAATAGACAAATTGTCCTTTGGAGGTGGTAATTAAGACACATTTGCACTGCTTATGGGGAAGAGTCGTAAAGATGTTGTCTGCTTTGCCAAGTGTTTGCCGTAGGATTAACAAAAGTTTTGCGCCGCAATTTGCAATTTAAGCGTATTTGACATTAAGGTTTCGCAAAAAATCCTTTCAAGACTTAGGTCACTTTGGGGTCCATTTGCACTGCTTGTGTTTGAGGAGTAGTAAACAGCACAGCAAAGTGGTTTTGCGCATCCACTAGAAGGGTTCGTGTGTTTTTTGTTAGGTTACACCGGCACTACAACCTTTTTGAAGGGAAGCATTTCTATAGGTTTGTGATTCCGGAACGGTTGACACAGCCTAAGAAGGACTTCTCCACTTCTTAATGTGCAAACTGGTTCCATTATGAAGCATCTTAATTGCATGTTTTGGTTAGCGGCCGAAGAAAACAAAATCGAATGGGCGACCACCAATCAAAATCAAATCAAATCAAATTACGATCAGCGCTGCGTCGCTGGAGCCTGGCGTGTATCTGGCCCTGCTAAATCGCCCTCCCGCCAAGGCGCGTCACGTACGTACCCCAGATGTAGGAGACAGGAGTCGCCTGCCAGACGTAGTGTAGAAACGAGCAAATAGCGATCACGTGGAAGACGCCGATCATCAGCACATTGTTCCACTTGATCTCGTCGTCAAACTCGTAACCCGTGTACCGCTTCAGCAGTTCGCTCATGCGGCGGCCCCAGGCGGACTGCTCCCAACGGTTGTAGTGCTTGAGATAGCTGTCGAGATCCTTGCTGCTGACGGTGCTATCATCCTCCATCTCGTTGTTGTTGCTGTCGGCGTACTTGGACGCGACCGAGGCGGCGTCGGCCATTGTGTCGGCCGCGGACCGTTCATCGTCCGAGCCTGGCTTCATGTACTGCGCCGAGTTCCCGGCGATGAACTGCAGCGTGTTGGTAATGCCGACCGTCATCCTGAAGGGGGCCCTGTTGGCACTGTGGCCCTCACTCACTGTGCCTCACTCACTTGCGCTGGCGTAATGGCGTAAGCTGCACTATTCACTGCTTCGAGGCCGTACCACTTGCACGGGTAAATTCGGCCACCATTTGAACTTTCTCTTTCACGGCACACCAATCGCTTCCACACAGGCCACAGCTTCCTTGGCTTGCACAATCCCGGTCCGGCCCGGCACTAATCAAACGTTGCCGATTCGGCGGATCGATCCGCGGGATGGTAACGCTTTCAACGCGATTCACTGCACGGTTTCCACGGCGAGCACCAATCCGTTGCTGGTGCTGTGGTATTCCCAAAAACACGGCTACGAAACCTTCGACGTTCCCGCGATGTAGTCAGCTCGCCGTGCGGAGACCAACAAAAGCCTAGCGCTCCGCGCCCGAACACCTTTATATCGTTTTCCGTGGCGGTCCGTGACTCTCTTTCGATCACATTGCCGCCGACGGCTGGCCGAAAAAGCGCACCGTGGGTTGGTCGGCGCAGGAGTATATGGGTCTTTTTCGGGGAGGCCGTACACTCTTCGTACACCCGGGACCGTCACCGTGCGTGAATCGTCGGCACGCCAAGGCGAAAGTGATCGGTCGAGGATTTAGATCGCATTCGCGCTCGGACGAAGATCCCTCATCCCTCGAGATCCATGTGCGAGGCGCGAAAGAGAGGCCCCACACCAAGGCGCATCGCAATGTACTATGCATATGGCAGCTGTACCCACTACAACCAGTAGATCGTCGGTTTAAGGTGTGACACAGCTCCGGCTGGCGATAGAGGCACCCACCCGAAAGTGGGCTAACCCAACCCGCCAACATATCGGGTGATGCATCACGATCACGAGGTGGTACACCATCGCCGAGAAACCGGTTGTAATGTTTAATTGCCATTAATTAATGACCTTAACGAGTAGGGTGTGATTTTTTCTTCAGCTACCATGACTGATGGCGCGTAGTCTCGGGCCGTGGAAACGTGATCGATTGCGAGAGGGTGTGATCTGACCCCTAGTGGGCACACCGGGTGATACACCGGGTTCGTGTTGGTTCACCAGTGTCATGAGGATTTGTTTTACTGCTCACCGAGAAGGTCGAGATGGGCCGCGGCATGGCCCTGACGATATGACTCGAAGCCCAATAAAACGCGACGGATGACGTATCCGTCCCACTCGTATTACGTTGTGTGTCCTTTGGCGCGAAGAAATTGGGCGTGAATTCTCCGATTAGCCGAGGACACTTGCAGTGTGTCCGGTTGGCCAAACGTGTAGCGTTCGAAGCGCCTTGAAACACCGTTAAGCACCATAAATCTTTTTCCTAGAAAAATTATCGTGAAAAAAGCTAATTTAACGGCTTCATTCAATTGCCCCAGGGTCACTGGTTGAACTATTTACGGTTAAACCTGCGGTGCGGAGGTAGGAAATTTTATTCCCACCAAAATCGGAGGTGGGAAATTCGTACCAACGATCTTTTGAACGTTCGCCAAGATCACCGAAGGCCGATTGGGAAATTAGGTTTGTTTGAGGTTCGTTTTGTGGCCGTACCAAATAGGCCTTCTTTCTTCCTGTGCCTGTACGGTGAGGTGGTGTAGCTGTGTTAATAAGGATTTTCCACCTTCACGCTAAGCACATTCAGCACGACCGATAGTGAAGAAGGTGACGATAACGAACTCTTTGTTAGCCTTCCGTTGTTTCGTATCAGAAAACCAAATTGAACATTCCCATTTTTAATCGAACATGTTCTGTTTGTTTCTATTATTTTTTCGCTTTCCCTTGGTATTGTCTTCTGGCCCGCAAGGACGTCCGCAGTGAAGGTTTTCTGTTGCGAGAATTGTAACGGCAGTTACCAGTGGTATGATTTGTAACGGGGTGGTTAAACGTTGATCCACCTTGTTTCGTGGAACTTTTAGACGGAATTTGGACGTGCTGGGAAACCGCAGCACGATCGATTGTTGATCGGCTAAATCATCAAGGTTTCTGCGCACCGGGGGGGAGCCACTGGTAGGAGCCACTACTGTTTCCGTTCGCTTGTCGTGTACGGCGTTTGTCTGCAACGGATCTAGGGGTCGGCGACAAATGAGAAATGACTTGCTATAGGGTGCAAATGGCCTCGGGCCGGTTAGGAGATCGATTTCGGTGAAAGGCCTTCCCGCGGTGAACTAGGCGGCGCAGACCCCCGCTAGACCCGGTAACTTATTTGACAATTCTGAGCACCGTCTGGGTTGGAGTCTGGGACGCTATCTAAAATGGGTCCCGACGGGGCCAGCGGCCACATGACGAAACACATCGTCGCCCGGGCCCCTTGTTAAGGCCGGACGAACACACGGCGTATGTAAATAAACTAGAAACGCTAGGATATACGAATCGTTTGAAAATATTCGTAGCTTGGCAGGTTGCCGGTTGGTAGACGCTGTCCGGTGTCTGCATCCCTGTAGGTTTAGCATAATTTTACACCGATCCGTTCGATCGTATCGTTGTGTTTGCTACACGTCTCTTTTCTTCGCCTCGACGCCATTGACAGATAAGTGATGTAACTTTTTTGTCGTCTTTCGACGTAGAAAAGGTTTCCCCGAATTGAACGCAGGCAATAAGTTTCACGAGTTTGATAGCAATAAAACTAACCGGTCAGTGTAAGGGGGTCGAATGCTCGTTTCAACTACCGCCCAAAAGTGGATCATGCCATAAGGTTGGGCGCCTTTTTCGAGTTTCATCCTCATTATGGTTTCTATCGCCTTATCCGCTCGACTAACATTAAGAATATAAGTTCAAAAATGCAACGTTTTCCTCCATTCAAATGCATAATTGATATACTCACACGCTCGCGAGTCGATACTAATGGTTCTTTTGTGGAGTGTGTTCAAAGCAAATTATGAAACTGTTCAAATAAAGCAAGACAACATTTATCTGAAAACTTGTTTGCTGCTGGCGATGGGGATGCGGGATGATGGATGACATTCTCTACCGACGGACCGACGGCTTTTCGGGGATGCTAAACACTGCCCATCGGCCATTCATTAGGAAGGATGCGTGGCCTGGTCGCTACCCGGTTGTTTCCCACCGCTGGCAACTTTAACTTAACACCCGACCCGGCAGCATGTGGCTCGTGAGGAATCGCTTCGCTTGGTGTGGCCGCTTGGCGGTGTGCACGTTGACGCTAATTTTCACACCACGTCGGCAAGCGCTGGCGAATCCTGCCCGGTGACCGGGGCCAACAGGGATCGATCGATGGGCGATCCAGCTGATCCACAATTTTCGACGGCCGTGACGTGGTGGTCATGCACGCGTTCTTCGTTTAGTGGTTCCCCCAGGGAGTGGTGGGCTTTTGACCAATCGATCGACGATGGCCCGATTCCGCTGGCTGTTTCTGGCGAGCCCTTCATTGATTCCCCCAGTGTGCGCCAGTGTGGCGAACAGCGGCGCAGCCGGATCCGAACCTTGATGCTAACCTTGGGTGGCAGATTCAACCAAACGCGGCTCAATCCGTTGACCGCATGCAAATAATCTACCCGGAAGTGGCCCGCGTGGTAGGGAGGATCTGCTACTGCTACCGCGGGAAGGCCATCATCACAGGGACGCCACGTTCCCTGGTTGCGCCACGGTACGGCAGCTGTACTGTCTGTTGCGGGCACGCAGCAAAACGATCGACGTGTCCCCGGAGCTCGCGCCGGCGCCGCGGTACCTTGCCTTCTCTCGACGACCCTGTACGGTGCACGTGCCGATGGAATTGGTTTTTTTGTCGATGGGCCTAAAACAAATTAATCAAACGGAAAAAAGAAACCGAAAAGACGGAGCCAAAAAGTGAATACATAATCCGCCGAACGCCTCCCGAAAGGCGGGGACCTGCTTGGGCGGCTCTGGCGCAGGCGAAGCAACCCTAACGCGGCGCGAAGGTGAGCCGCAGCCGAGCGATCGTGAATGACGATCGTGGGACGAATGGTAGACGACGTGACTTTGGCGCAGAATACCGACGCTGGCCCGCGATCATGGGTAACGTCGAAGCCCAACGATGGGGTCGAGCCCCAGCCGGGGGTCTTCGCGGATGCTTTCACTCTCGAGTCGATCCTGGCCCGAGATTCGCTTGGGGCGGTTTCAGTGCGCTCACTTAGGGGTGTACGGCAAGATACTTAATGAGAGCCGCAAGCCGCAAGCTTTACAGTATCCTCACAATCCGTGACCGGGTCGCAGAGAGCGCCCCTTCTCCAACTGCCCTGGTGGTGAGCTATCGCATTAGATGTACTCTCCACTCGTTCGCTCGGTACTGATGTAACGTTCAAGTGTCGAAAACAGGCCACACACTTCAAGTTGGGCATAATGTGGGCTTGAATCATCTTCCATCGGCGTCCTAGATTCGCTGGGACAATGGGAGGTCTGTACCACACAAAGCCATACAGCAGCTAAACTTATGTTTCATTTCGTATTCAACCCTTGAAACCCTACCTTGGTTTGGCATCAACATTCCCGAAATGAGCATTTTTTATCAACCAGATCGTGGCTGTTAAAAATGTTTTAAATACAAATAGGTTCAGGTGAATCAGTACGAGCACATCAAACATCTTTTTTGAGGCTTTTCCAAATACTTCGAAATTTGGTGGACTGGTGAAAAATGTTTCGGAGTTCGGTGACTGAAGCTTTCTGAGAAGAGCCCGGAACGAAAGCTCTATACGAGGAGTTCTGACAATTTTGTATTTACGCGGGCTACGTATATCCGATTTTCGATTTTTGTGGCGTTATGTTGCTACTCATGTCACTCATTTATGGTGAAAATTTCGGCCATTTTGAGTAATTTGTAAATTTTTGACAGCTGTTTTACTGTGCGCGTGTGTTGGCCCATCGGAGATTTTTGTTTATTCCGAAAAATTGATGGCAAAGAATTTGTTTCAAATGTTGTGTAAAGAACGATATTAAAAGCTTGGACGAAATTGAAATGTTAACTGTGGCTTATGGTGATGCTATTAAGACCAAAAGCAGCGCTTATCGATGGTTTAAACTTTTTCCAGAGAGAACCTAGAAGATGAACGTGAACGTCGAAAAGCCATGTTTGGTCGAATGTGAACAGTTTAGCTTACAGTTGTCTTCGATTGCAGAGTTGTGGTGCATCATGAATTGTTGACAAAAGATAGAACAGTCAATAACGAATATTTCCTGCAAGTTATGCGCAATTCGCTCGAAGCAATCCGTCACAAACGCCCGGATTTGTGGGACACCCCAAATTGGTTGTTGCGCTCCTGCTAACACATCGTGGTTTCTGTTCGAATTTTTGACCAAAACAACACACTAATGATGCCAAAGCTTCTCTAGATCTGGCCCCCTGTTACTTTTTCTGATTCCGGAAACTGAAAGAGGCCATGAAAGGACGACGCTACGATACGATTTGGGCGATGAACACGGCATCGCCGATGAGAAAAATCTTGTCCAAGCAAAACAGTTGTCAAAAAATTACCGATTACCGAAAATGACCGAACTTTCTACAATCAGTCACTGACATGTGTAGCAATCTAACGCCACAAACTATCGGATATACGTAGACCGCGTAAATACAAAATTGTCAGAACTTTTTGAACACATCTCGTGTAAAACAATTTTGTAATTAAGTCTGTAATTGAACGTTAGCTCAACGGTCTTGTAGTGCCAAACAGCTCTAACGATGAAGCAAACTACCCAAATGATGAATTACTATTCGGGAGACTACTTTCATCACATGTTACCGTCTTTTCGTCCTTTACCGTGTCTTGCGAAACTAACCACCCCACACTCAATTGTTCGCAACAGAAACACCAAAGCCATCACAAGGCTATGTCCTACTGTTGGCGGATTTGATATCATATTATATCTAAAGGATTAACGATCAACGATCATCAACAATTAACGATCAATTTCCACAGCCCCACAGTCCCGAGCTGGAGAAACGGAGCTGGAGTATCTTATTTTATTTATTTTTCGATTCATTTTCCTAACCACTTTATCGACAGGTATTGGCGGGTTTTTAATGTAAGTAGTTTATCTGTAGTACACGCGTTTATGCCGTTCCAATTAGCGGATTCGAATTAGTAATTCCGAACGGCTTTCTACGTTCTTGCAAATGCAGATAAAATGCAATGAATAATGGATTAGCAGTACCAACGTGTGCAAGCTTATTAATGCTTATTACTGCTATTTTCCAGTTTCAAGTTCGTACAAATCTGTTCGTATTAAAATATTACGCCATATCTTATAGAAACGTAATACTTTGAATCCTAATTGCGACATTTTTACTACTTCAGTACCTCAAAGTACCTAGTGTCGCGATTTCGTCCCATTAGAGATCCCTTACTTGGTCGGTTCGCTAATGCCCAAAGGCACGAGGAGTAATTACGAAACAATATACAAATGGACTTTAGATTTGTAATTACTTTAACGATTCGAAAAGTTTATGAGCAGATGTAAAAAAAAATTACGAAATGAAGTATGGCCATCGTGCCGTTTTGTCCCCACATACTATCATGCTCTATTCCCGTGGGTACGGTTAACTAGCCTGGCCCACTTTCGACCCGTTGAACTCGTTGTCTAAGCCGAAAGGTTAAAGCCGATGGCACGTCGCACCGGACCTGGCTGGCACCGTGCGCGACCTTAACACTGCGTTACGGGGAGTGGTACGCAGATCGTCATCTCCTCCCGGGCACTATTACCCCGGGGCCGGCTAAGTGTACTCGCCGGTTGCGCAATCGCGTAACCTGATGGGCTGCGCGGTTCGCGATATTGCTCTCGGCGACCGCGTGCATTGACCGCGTGCGGGACAGGCGCTGGGCGACGCTGAGGTATTAGTCCTAGAGTGCACGGGCGGTTTCGACAGGACACGGCGGTGGTGGGCGTTGTACGGAGACCCCGACGCCGCAATGGAGCAATGAGAGACGCAAACCAAGCGGTGTGCAGTGCCATGGTTTGATGGCTCACCATTCAGGCCATAGGCCACTATGGCGGGACAAACGAGCCAGAAGTAAACAAAAGTCTCTTACATTGCGCAAGGGCGACACACGGTGTGCCCGTTTCTATCGGCGACGCCATTTACCACTAACGCTGACGGTGTGACCTCTGAGAGTACACTCCAACTCCGGGAGTACCGTTTGCAGTACGTTTGACGCACCCGGTTGCACCTCGTGCGGCGGACGACACTACCGGCACCAGCCAAGGTTAGTCACTTGCGTCGAACGTCGTCATTCCCTATCTTCACGTTTCTGGGTCAGAGTGATCCGATCGGGCGCGATAAGCTCTCCGTGATCGTGCACGTGACGGAGCCAAGATTGAGAGGCTGATTAATAACTTTCCGTTCCAACGCAGGGATGGTTGACCGTGTCGGAAGGATGGCACTGTACTGGCCCCGAACGGTCGAACAACACGCAATGACTTCTTCAACCTCGGACCGTTCAGCGTCATGGTGTATTTTGGGCTTCGGACACCCGATAGAACGTCGTTAACTTACTCGTTAGTGGATCACACCGTACGAGATCGGGCACAAGCTCAAGGACGCGAATTTCCATTTCCGCTTGGTTGCGACCAACGGCAGTAAAAATTGGAAGGATCGGAAAACATTGCCAGCCGGCTAGTCCATTCGGTAGAAGTCCATCGTGCGGAGAGCTGTCCATCGGCTAAGAATGTGCAAGCGATACTTTACCATGGCGGACTGATGGGAACTTTGTTCAGTTTGCCGCTTCATTCGTGTTTCTTCGGCATCTTCACCCAACGACTATGATCGGTCACAGCTTCTCCCTGTCTGGTCCTGTGTGTCGCGCATCACTTCCATCTTGCCGCGCGAACAGTGCGGCTAAGGACTACATCGGTTTTATTGGACATTTTAAAGACCAGCACATCGAGGTAAGTGCTAAGGAACTTCTTTTATGTTGTGCCGGAAACTAAACACCGGCTGCTTCAAGGCCACTTCAGCACCGAGAGTCGTTAAAATCGATTTGAATGTGGTGATGGTTTGTCTTTGTTGGTTTCTCTAACTTTACTAGCCACAAGAGTTGTTTTTGTTTTATTTCAATGCATTCTTTTTCCTTTCCTTCCTCGGTTGTTAGTCACCCGTTGGTTGGTTGTATGGTTAAAGTATCGATATAAAATAGCCGTTTTCCAGTTCACTAGACAAATATTGGGGACCCAATTTGCAGCAAAGCTTCTGCTAACAGTGGGCAAACGATTGAATTTTCGGTGATGATTTGATAAAAATAAATTAAATTTTAGGCATCTAGCGATCGTCGGCAAGCGCATCCACCCGTGAAACAACCGTGAAATTATGATAGTATCTATATTTGCTTCGGCTCAAAAGTAGCACACCACAAGCAGAGGCAGGTTAAAATGGCCTGTTAATTTCCGCTTCGCTTCGTTGGGTATCGCCTAATGCCGTACAGCTGTTTGCTGTACAAAGCACATATGAATCTCCATCACGTAAAGGATGTATTCAATCCGTGGAACCGAAACTGTGTGATCTGCACGGCACGATAAAATGGCGCAATTGCAAGCGATGGAGGAAGGATTAGATCGAGTTCTGGAGGCGAGTTCAAGCACTATGAAAATGAAAGCTGCTCGGTACGTAACGCATATCTTTATTAGAGATAGCATCATTAACGGAGCTGGCTGTATCTGGTGTCTACCAAATAATAGGAATTCAAATACAAATAAGTTATGCTTATAGGAAAATGATAAGCTAAGTAAGTGAGTTTGAAAGGACGGTTAAAAACACGACCAGGTTATCACGGTTCTGTGAATACGTTGCCTGTGTACGACCAACTTGTTCCAAATTTATTGTACCAGTTCTCAGTATTACTAGTTTTAAAACTAAGCCTCGTTTTTAGAAAACCTGTTGTGGTCGTTTGAAGTGACCTACAATTTGAACGTGCTTTTCGATTAATTTGAAACACTGCTGCTCACTAACAGGACGCTGCGGTGCTAATCCAATGGGGTGATCAATCGACTATAAAAAACATTATGTCGAAGGAAGCAGCGTGCATAGAAAACAAGAAAATCCACATTAACGGAATCTAAGAGTTAGATCATCAAGTGTTTGAAAAAGTGATAATGGTTGGTAGCTAGTCAGTTTGTGTTGGAGATGAATTGCTATACCTTATGCACATTCTCATAGTTTGTGTTATTTGCATATTTATTTTATATTCACTACAATAATTGTAATATATAAAAAATCACTAAAATACAGTATGTTGAGAGATAATTATCATACTCATATTAAAGTTGAAACACAAAAACTTGACGGATAGCGACATAAAAAATAAACATCTTCCATTCGCAACGTTACCTATCATAAAGATAAAAAAGCATGTAGTTCGAACTATTTTTGTTAATAAATAAAACACTGATATTGATTAAATTTAACACATTTTGGTTTATTTCAACTGACTCCCGATTTGTTGAACAACACTTAGCTTAGCTCATCTGCACCAAGGTCGATTTAGTATCAACGATACAGATCTAATCCAATTAAAAGAAACAGATAGAACGACGAAAAGCTTTGTTCCGCGGGGAAACGCAAATCGCAACACTGCGAACTGAATGTTTAACAAAGAAACAACGATTTTTCGCTAGAGCGCAATAGAAAAGAGCTGACGAGTTGGCAATAAATAATTCGCCCGAACCAATGCTCCGGCCTGGTGCGCGGCATGCAGCTGAGGCTGAGACTAGTGGAGTCGTTCGTTGTGGAGATAGTGTTCTCGCTGCAGGTTGCACATGTCCTCGGCTCCGGCCTGCTTCAGGCAGTCCACAATGGGCTTTCCACTGTCCACCGCCATCGAGAGGCCACGTTTGACGGCTTCGGTCGTCATGGTTTGCAGCTTGGTGGCCAGCCCAGTGGCGGCGCAGATGCGAATGAAAGCGGTTGTACACCCGGAACCTGCAAAGAAGGGTGGGGTCGAGGGTCGACAGGATTCACAAGAGTTGCTCAACAACTGCTCGGGCGGCCGTTCTTACCGTAGTTGCCAAACTCGCCGCTCTGATAGTCGAACGGCAGCAGATAGTGATACTGGGGCCAGTAGCTCTTCGTGACCAAGAAAACCATGTTCGAATCCGACTGTTTGTGGTTCTTATCCAGTCCCCAAACGAAGTGTGCCGAGTTGATAAGCCACGCCACGTTCAGCACGATCAGATAGCGCAACGAGAAGGAAACAAAGATGGCCGCCTGCACGGTGTCTCCCCAGTACTCGAGCGGAGCATTAATGGGCAGCAGCACGAACAGCACCGGGTACAGGAGCCAGTAGAACCGTTTCTGGAACATCACAAACGGATCGGCCTCTAGGTCGGACATGTCGATCGCTTCCAGGAGCTTCTCCTGCCGTGCGCTCAGCTGGCGAATGTTGGCAAAGACTTGGGCGTGCAAGAAATCCTTATCACCATAGTAAGGGTCGTCGACGGTGCGAAACTTTTCGTGATGGAGCCGATGCATGCGCACCCAATCGTAGATGGAGCCCTGCAAAATTGATTAAGATGTGGGGTAAGAACATTGATGAGCAATGTGATTTACGCGACGATACTCAAATCGAAATTGTTCGAAGGTGAGGAAGTTCTCATTCCTAGGATTCCGATTATCTCAACCGGAATACCGTTTGAGTTTAAATGACTTCAAATTTCCTATACGTCTGGCGAACTTCCTGTGTCTTCGAGAACTTCATCATGGTTTTTCATTTTATCCTCTTCTTAATTTTTAGATGATCATGATTTATCGTTGTTATTTAAAATCACACAAAGTTTAGACTGAACTGACTGACTGATTTTTTTTAGTGTGAAAAGAGCAATCCAAAGCTTTAAAAAGCTTTGTCGGTAGTTGGAGCTTTTTCCGGTGTCGAGCAGTCGAGCACCCGTGTAACCTTGTAACGTACCTGGCCGGCGAGCGTTTGGAAAAGCATCAGCGTGAAGCGAAGTAACGGCGACGCCTCGTACGATCTATGGGCCCATAGGCGGTGAGCTCCGGCCGTAACGCCCAAGATGCCACACAGCGTGAGCAAGAGTGCTGCAAGAACGTGGAAACATGGTGTAAATGGTCCTTCGACGCATTGCCCCGCATCATTGCAGTGAACTTACTGAAGGCAAACGTTATCGCCGACGTATGAGAAAATAAAACAAAAATCCCGTACACGCCAAGAATGTTGAGGTGGATGTAAAACAGAACCGAAGGCCAGCTGGCTTCCCGCTTGGTGTCCCTGGAGGAGCTCGGCTGGCTCTGGCCCTGCTTCTCTTGGGTCGATGTAGGTTCTTCTTTTGCCCTAGTCGTGTCCTGCCCCGCGGTAGCGTCATTCGTCGTCTGGGCTGGCTGGGCTGTGGCCGAGGCAAAGTTTTCGTTGTGGTCTGCCATCGTGAAGTGTGCTGGCGAGCTGGCTGGACCGTGGAAGTAATAGCTGGATGAATGTGTTGTCTGCAGAGCAAAATTAATAACACGAAAAATGAAAGTGCAGCCTGACGGGCGCATTTCACAATATCGCAGGGCCTTTTGAGTGCAATAAATGGAAGGAAACCCTCCACGAATAGCTCACGGCTGTAATCACGGTGCCAGTGTAATTGTACTTTCGCTCTTGCAGGCCAACCTTTGTCTGGGGCAATTGATCACGACGTTTTACAGCACGTAAACTCGTACTTTTTTGCTCGTATTGCTTAACGCAAGGATGGATCGTAGTTGACGCTGCGTGAGCGACTCATCGCAGCAAGGTCACGTGTACTACCTTACAAAATGTATCTTGATCGCCTCTGCGGACGGACAAAGTGGACCCGAAGAAACCCATTCACTTTTACGCGATTACGAACGCCAACGCGCAGTCAACAAAACCTCCCGTATATTATACGAATTTCCGCTACGAAGAATCTAGAATCGCTTCAAGTCCAACTGTAATCTTCCATTTACGTACGCGGTAGACATTGACCCCTGTGCGGTGCGGTTCGAAGGTCTTCCTTGGCTAAGGAGCTCGTCGAGGGTCACGAAGAATTGAACCGGGGAAATGGAAGCCGCCCGGTCCGACACAAGGTTAATTGTATGCACAATTTAATTAACTCCATTCCAAAGCCGCGATATTGAACTTCTCGTGATACTGAACCACTAGAAGCACCAGAAACGTATCGTCATTCGAGCGCATCAGAACGCACGTGGTCCGCTACGCATCACGCAACCACGCACGGCCATGTGGAAATGCGCATAACGCTAGAAAAGCTCCCCAGTTTGATCAATCGGGTCGGACAGCGTTCTTTTTTCCCACAAACTTGACCGACAAACAACAATCAATGAAAGATTCGGCCGCTGTTTTGCGTATAGAACGTCCAGAATTGTGAGCCAGTCACGAGCACGTGGAGCACGAGAATCGGGGGCATTCAAATGATACACACGCCAGGACCGGTTTGACGAGTTTCGCATTGGATGAGACTCGCCCATGTCTGCTCTGGAGGCGTTATGCTTCAGAACGTTTACATCTAAATGCGACTGGCGACGCCGGTGGCGGCGGCGAGTGGCCGGAACTCAAATTGATTCCGCGAACCGTGTGGTTAAGTGTGGAATCGGTCATCGACACTATCTAGAGAGGGTAGTGACTGATCAGCCGGAATGTAGGGGTTTGATCATTCCAAACTCATTCAACTCGTTGAAGTAAATAAGGATAAGGAAGGAGATAGGAAAATTTTAACAATTACTTACAACGCTTTGCTGTTTTGAATAGTTGTTCAACAAAGAAGACATTACAAGCTTTTGGTGTTTTACTAATGTTACGTTATAAGACAATTACAATGATCATGTGTTTAGCCCGTGCGTATGCAGCCATGACTAGCAATACGCCTGGCATAGTAATTTTTTAACGATTTTGCCGACCTCCAGTCTCCCAATGATAGGTCAGCGCTGTAGGCGGTTCATTATAAACTACCAACAGACCCAACACACATGAAAGTGAAGGTAATTAACTAAAACAATAACAGTGGACTCGTGCTTTGCTTTCAGTTGACCCATCGCTGTCCATTAAACTATCTCTTCGCGAGTGTTCGCTTCAAGAACTGCTTCCAGCGCACACATAAAATTTTTAATTGCTGCCCTCGAGCTAAATCCGCCATTTAGGATGTTATAAAACGAAAACTGTGCATCAAATAGTGCGAAGAATTGTCCACAGGTCGGCAAGAGGATTCGGAACACACAAAAAAACTGTCACTGTCACTTAGCTAGAGAACTCATATGCACGTTTTCGGAACGATAGACGACCTAAAAACCCTACTTCTATGTGACCCTGAAAAACTGGCGTTACATCTTAAATCCGACGCCATTAGTTTTGTTGTGTCTGGAGTTCACTCGAACGATAAATTTTAGAAGTTTCCTTGAATTCTGGCTGTCTGGTTTTGGGCTGCCAACTTCGCTTCGCTGCCTGTGCTAGGCTTTGTGGCCATGATTTTGGTCACCGTCTAAAGTGGATCAGCTGTCTGCAGCCTTCCCCCGTCACAGATAGGCACTCGATATGTGCGCAACCATGCATGCAAGTTGTAAAATATTCCAAATATACTGAAACGCCTGTTCCAGGCGCGAATATGTTGAACTTGGAAAATTTTTAAAAAATTTGCAAGAACATTTGAGAAACCTCACGGTTGCCGGTTGCGTGTAGGTGCATCTTGCCCAACAACGAACCGTTGCGTGATCAACGCGATCAGATAGTCCCGTCGTTCATTGTTAGAAGATTCCAAACTTTCCACTCCACAAGGCGTGTATTTTTCCATTCCAGCACAAGTTGCGGTGCGGTGATTTTTGTTGGATCGAATGTTCGACTTGAGTCACTCACATGAACACGATCAACGATCTGCGCAGCGATGTCGGGTCTCTACTACTTGGCGATACCGTGATGTCGTCGAAGGGATCGCAATTCCTAACTCCCACGTGCCGCCGATGCCACGGACCGTACACTTAAAGGCAGATGACAATTACGAAGTGATACTCGACGAATTCCATCCGCGAAGGGCTTCGGTTTCGGTTGCCCAGTCACCCACCGGTTTATTGTGCACCCCACTCGCCACGCGCAACGCTTCGCACAACACCCGAACAATAATAAAACCGGAAAATGTGGATCCGTCGAATGCGGACAGCTCTGTACGGGCCGAGAGCTCGATAGCGAATAACCGTCCACGGTCGGTGCGATCGCTGGATCATTCGAAGCCGGCTGGGAAGCCATTTTGGGCGCCATTCGCGGCTCAGTTGTGTTGTGTTGGGCAAAGGTCTTGCGAAAGGAAGGAGTGCGGCGTACGGGATCGGCCAAGAAGGACGGTCGGGCAAGGTTGCCCTTTCCTAGCGGCCCTGTTATCGTTGTAGATCGTTCTTGGGCTCCCCTGTCAGGATGACCAGGAAACCAATGAATTCTGGACGCGGCGTGTTTGGTATCATTTAGGGTCTTTTTCTATTTTATTTTCCTTTTTGCTTTTTATTTATGGTTTTGAAGTTTCAGTCGATTTAGGCAGAAACTCAGCAGAAAAGTGATGTTAGTTGAAATTGAACGCTTAATCAAAACGTATACAGTGTACCCTTTACGACCCGGAAAACTTGACCCCGTACGCAGGCTAAGTAAACCCAAAGCAGTGTCCTCAAAAAACATTTCGCACCATGCGCTCCGCCTCAGCCATTATCTGGGCTGGCGGCATTAAATAAAGACCATTTTTATTCAATCAAATGTAAATGTTATTCGCACACATGGTACGTTCGATTACCGTGAAACCGGCCAGCGCGCTCCGAAATGGTCGCGATCGCGAGCTTGTCGTACTTAATCCGGTTTACGTCATGCGGGGAAGACCAAACTCTACGTTGCCCCTATCCGACAGGAGCGTATGGCCGCTGGTACCAGAGGCACACTATCTAGAACCCATACATAATGACGGATTAGTCGTTGGAAATGGAACAATTTACGATCACGAACGAGTATTCATTTCGGTAGACAGATTTACTGAGCCACCTGACACAACGCAAAGTCGCTGTTTTATTCACTAACTCACGGCACTTATTTCGGACGATAAAAGTGCCCGAATGTAAGGCAACACTGATCTGTGCACTTGAACCTCTCATCGTTTACATGGTCCCTGGTGCTGCTGCTAGCATCTGCGCTTAGCGTGCGTGAACCTCAAGGATAGCCTCATGGACTACAGATTCCTCATTGACCGACAGTTTCGGTGCTGTAAGCTCCAAGACACGGGGCCATATTTACATTCGTTTTTATTGTTGCACATCGAAAACTGGATACGCAACTATTAATCGGTCGGTCAGTTGGGCACGTTTGGTCGTACGACTTGCGGGACCCGTGCGTCCGCTATTTTCTGGCAGGTACCGCCGTTGAGATCTTACTTTTTGGCGAGAGTGAAGAAAGGTCATGGTTTTGATCGGGTTTTTCTTCTCGGCCAACCGTATTACATACGCAACGAGCAGCGAGTTTTTTTATTATTCCGCGCAAATCCGATTGTCTGCCTCGTCTGATTGGTCGAATTTTAGCTTTGCTCTCTCGGTTGTTATCGAATCAAGCCCCGTTAGAGTCTGGATCCTGCTGCTTGTTGAGGTTTTCGCATTTCATCTCTTCCCTTACACTCGTTACCGAACCATTATTCCAGGAACATGAACTACGTAATTAAATGGTTAAAAAAGGTGCGTTTCGATGGCAGACGCAATTCCTGAGTCGTAATGCGTTATCGTTGTGCTAACGATTCCGTTCATCGCAAATACGGTTTCTGATAACTTTATACATTTGCTTGCCTCAGAGTGAAATGCTTCGGGACACATTCAAATACTACGCATCTAGGTTGTTACTGTACCTCTTTACGACCACATCTTCTAACATACGGAACAAGGATTCTTTACATTATAAAAAAAACCGTTTACATATACTCAATGCGCACGCAGGTTAATTTTGACTCCGCACGATGGCGTCGACGTCTTCCTTGGATATGTCCTGATCACCGTAGCCCCAAACCGCGTCCTGATGGGCGTACTCATCGGTCAGAAAGCGCGTTCCATCGCCACACTTTGCTGCCCTGCGTGCGATCACTTCCGGGGGAACCGACTTGCCTGTGTGCGGGATAAAACAATAGTGCGCACAATCGTACCACTCGTATCACGGAATACATACGCTCATAAGCCCAACCGAGGCGTGCGAAGCAATCAATGAAACCTGTAGTAACGTTGAACAGATAGTCGCCCAACTCGCTCGTTTTATAATCCCACGGAAACACGTGATGATAGTTGTGCCATCCTTCGCCCATTGCCGCGATCGCCACGGCCAGGTTTTCCACCGGGCTGATGCTCTTGTCGTACGGCCGGTTCCCAAACATGTGGGCCACACTGTTCACGAAGAACGCAATGTTGAGAGTGGTGGTGAAGCGCAACGTGAAGCACACCCAAAACGCCACCGACAAACGTTCCTCCCAACAGTACCACGGCACCAGGACCGGCATCCCGATGACTAGCAGTGCGAACAGTGGAATGTAGTATCTGCGCTGTGCCATCACGATCGGGTCCGCCAGGAGATCGCTCATGTCGATGATTTTCCGCTTCGCCACCACCTCCGGGTGGGGCGTCAGGAAAACCCAGCCGACGTGGGCGAAGAAAAAGCCTCGCTTCGCGTTGTGCGGATCGGCGTCCGTTTCCGAATACTTGTGGTGGATTCGGTGATCGAGGGCCCAGGTATACGCATCACGCTGCCAAGAAACGTTGGTCGGAGAAATTAAATTTATTATTATTATTATTATTATTATTTATTAATTATAAAATGTTCGCCGTTCAGGCTTAACAAATGTTGGAAAAAAAAAACAAAAGATACAGATGTAAAAAAGAGAAAGAAACGAAAAGAAGAAAATACTTACAGACTAAAGAGGAAGGTATGAGGAAAATAAGGTGATGAAGAAGAGGAGGGAGGAGATTATAAAAAGGATTCAAGGAGACGGGAACGGAAGAGTGAAAGGGAGGCATTGAAGTCGAACAGGCTGCTCGCTTCGTTGAAGGCCGAAAGTGCACGCAGGAATGGATCGTTCTGACCGTGGCGAGATCGGCGAGGGGGAATCAGGAACAGCGACCTATCCCGAAGATGTCGGGATGGCGCATAGAAAGGAAGAGAGGCGAGGAGATTAGGAGCGTCAATGTTTTGGAGGAGGAGATTGGCAACAAAGAGCGCCTTGGCCATCGTGAGGCGATCCTCAACTCTGGGAAGGCGAAGCATACGGCAGCGAATGCGATAAGGGGGTCTGACAGTGGAGGCGGCACCAACAAAGCGACGGATGGCGCACCTCGTGAACCTCCTCTGGACCCCCTCAAGGCGGCTCATGGCAGTGCTGCCGGCGGGGGACCACACCACACATGCATACTCAAGGATGGGTCGGACCCAGCAACAGAAAAGTGCCCTGAGACACCAGGGATCGCGGATCTCAGATGACATGCGAGTCACAAAGCCAAGGGCTTTGTTGGCTTTTGCCATAACTGCATCCACCTGAGGGGAAAAGGAGAGGGAGTCATCGAGTAGGACACCGAGATCCTTGATCGAAGACACCCTTGGGAGAGGAGAGCCATGGAGAGTATAGCTCCAAGTAAGTTTGGAGCTAGACTTACAGAAGGAAATGACACAGCACTTAGGAGGACATAGAGAGAGACCGTTCGAGGCACTCCAATCGGCAAACTCATCAATAGCACGTTGGAGGGAGATTGCATCATTAGGGGATGCAATTGGAAGCCAGAATTTGACATCATCGGCATACAGAAGGAAATTGACGGGATGAAGGGCAGAAGAGCAATCGTTGATGAAAAGGGAAAAAAGGAGAGGACTAAGGGTGCTTCCTTGAGGCACACCAGAAGGAGTGGGAATAGAAGCGGAGAGACACTCGCCGACCCTAACCCGGGAGGTCCGATGGGATAGGAAGGACTGGAACCAGGATAGGAGGGGGTTGCCGATGCCAAGCCGACTAAGTTTGGCAACAAGGAGGGAGTGAGGAATGGAGTCGAACGCTGCACTGAAGTCAGTGTATACTACATCGACTTGTCCCCCAGCGGAGGTGATAGGGTAGAGGGACAACAGAAGGGACATGAGGTTAGAGGTGGTGGATCTTTTGGGCATAAAGCATAATGTAGGGGCTCACTATAGACAGTACATGGGAGTGAATGATGTATTCAAAGACTTTGGATACAGCACAGAGGATCGAGATGCCACGATAGTTTGAGGCGGTCTGACGGTCTCCCTTCTTGTGGATCGGGATTAGGAAAGCAGCCTTCCACTCCCTAGGGAAAGTTCCCATCCTTAACGATCTCAAAAATAGACGTGAGAGGATCGGAGCGAAAGAATGCATACAACCCTTCAGCACAGAGGAAGGAATGCCATCAGGACCGGGAGAGAAGGAGTGCTTCAGGTTATTTAAGGCCGAGAGGACAATGTGCTCATCGATAGGGACATCCGAACAGGACAGGACATTACAAGGGGTGAGGGATAATGCACGTGGAGACAGGAGTGAGTGTGGGGCTGGGCCGACAAACACCGAGGAGAAATGCTTTGCAAATAGTTCGCTAATCCCAGAAGGAGAGGAGGTCGTCTCGTCTTCAAGGGATAAGGAGGAGGGGATAGCGGAGACACCACGCCGATCATTCGCAAACCGCCAGAACGATCTCCGATCTGCCGTGCAACCCGGATTGCCTACCGTTAGGCGCATAACGTAAGCGGAGTAGCTTTAACGGTTAAAGGGATTTAAATTTTGTGCATGGAAAGCATACGGAAAACGGAAGCAGAATTGGTAAGGAACTGCTGCCTTGATTATCTTAATAATGTAGGCCAATCTATCGCGCGATTGCATGACTGTCGTTGGTGATACGATAATTGCTTACCTGGCCACAAATCGTAAATAAGAACATTAGCAACAAACGGAGTGGCCAGCGAGCTTTGTATGATTTGTGTGACCACAGCCGGTGGGCACCGGCCGTTATGCCTAATCCAGAGGCCCACACCAACAGGACGGCTGTAGGAAAGGGCGAACGGGTGATGTCATTAGTCAGGTGTTGGCCCCTCGGAACGGATGGGTCAGTCGGCTCCACTTACTCCACAGGAATGTGTACAGTTTTGCCTGTAGTGTCACCAGCTGCAGGGCGCCGATCACGAATCCTACGTGGACGAAGAGCTGGGCCAGCAAATCAGGCCACCGTATTTGTGCTCGGAACGGTTCAATGGCTGTTCCGTGATCACACTCATTACTGCTGTTGTTGTTGTTGTTGCGGTCACTGAAGGTAGCCGGCTGCAGGGGTTCGTTTGCGAAATCTATCCGTTTCCGTGTCCGGCCACCGGCTTGGTTGTCGATGCAGGAAACAACCTCGTGCACCTCGGTTCCACCAGCACTCGTTGCTACCGTATCCGACACATTAGGTGCCATTTCTGTTTGACCGCAAGTGACGATGCCACACGACGACGACGTTGCTCACCGACAGATATGGTCTACCAAAGAAATGTAAAACTATTCTATGGAACATCGATCAGCATAGGACGCGTGGTTTTTGTGGGGACATAGTTGGACGCAATTCAATTGACACTTTCGAATAAAGTAACACTACCAAGAGTCCTTTCGTAGCCACTTGTACCAACAACAACCGAAGCCGAACGACTAACCGAACAGCGCACGCAATGAGGGAAAGCAGTCAACGAGAGAATGAAATTTTCGACATTAAATAAATGAAAAAATTGATTGGCTGGTCAATATTTGAAATGGGACTGGCTGGTCGGGCAGTTACTGGCGGGTACCACCCACCGGCGGCAATCGATACGTCCGTCAGGGAAGGACTCGTCGTTGCAGTTGTGAATGACTACACTGCACACTCATAACTAACTGCGACGCAGTCGGACGGGACGTGGAAGGTCCAGAGTACCCGGTCAGCAGTAGAGAGGGCAATCGTTTTTGTGCCACACAGCTGATGATCAACCGATAAGCTCGATAAGAGCGACCAGAGAGCGTCGTGGAACGGGGAACTGGGCTTGGCCCGTGACGTACTAATGAATTATTCGTTCGAACGGGCCCCGATTAGTGTATAAGCTGCGGGGTGCTGCTAAAAGGCACCGCTGGGTGTTTGGATTTATGTTTAGTGATTATTCATTCGCATCGTCTTCGGTGCACTCCTTTGTAGTACCTTTACAGTATTTGAACAGTAAACTCGCTGCATTCGCGGGTACTTTGGCTGATTACAGCCGCTAGCTTTTAACGGATACACACTTTAAAGGTGACGAATGAAGTTAAATATTTTCCCCGCTATCTACACGCGTGTCGTCAACATGGTGCCCTTCACCACGTGTCAACTGTGGCAGTGTGAGACCGTCTGGCCGATAGATAGCCTGTATGGTAAGAATGTTACCGACGGCTGTTAGACAGCCCCTCCCGGCTCCAGCCCCGTACCGCTTGTCTTATGATTCACGCTCTGTTTTCGGGCAGAGATAAAAATTATCGCCCGGCTCAGTGAGTGAGGTGCGTTCGGTGGCGGTGAAGGGGACCAGTACGCGGCCAACCCACCCCAAACAGGTGGTTCGGGATTCGGAGTGTGAAGCGGTTATCACTGGTTCGCCGGTATCGGTTACCGATGGCATTAAAACCTGAGATTTTGAGGATTTTTCCGCGGCAACCCTTTGAGATATCGACACGCGGTGCGTAACCCAAATGATAACACTTATCGCGACTATGAGCCGCGTGGACGACAAAGCCCAAAATAATAACCTATTACCGAATGTGGACCGTCAACACGTGATTGACGTGGTGCCTCATAAACCGCATTACCGGTCCCGATTCCGGCCCACCTTGTCCGGTTCCAATTCTCATAATGGTGCACGCATTGCCCAATGTTGGTGCAAGAATTTCACGTCCGATGATGCATCATTTATTGAACGCGTGGAATCGATTGGGACACCGAGACAGCACGTGACCGGGCGGTGTTCTCGGGGCCGAAGCGATTGAATTGCGGGTCGGAACCGACCACCCGTCCGAGAATTTTCTCCTGGATGATGTGTTTCTGTCGTTGGCGGATGATCAGGTTTGTGGTACGATCGGTACAGCTGGAGGACCCTCCACACGTCAGCCGGAATCGATCGGGGAAGAACCGGAAAATACCCCATGTCGCCGAATCCAATGTAGGACACACTTTAGTCGGAGGCGAAGAAATTATTTTTAGCTTATTTGTACGCAGATCACCATCACCCAGCCGTTAGCGATCGTCCGTTGCTGCTGAGATGGACAATTTTTCGGACCAGACGCCCCGCACCGGAAACTGAACTGCGACCTTTCGGCCAATCTCGGTGTCGCCGGTGCAGGGTGGCGCAACGGAAACCGATCGAACGCGGACGCGGTCAATTGGGCGCCCATTGGCGCTAATCAAAATGGAACGGAATGCTAGAGGAGGCACACGGATCGGTGTGGCGGGGAAAATTAAACTAAATTCAAATCACCATTCAAGCGGACCGTTGCAACCGGAGCTGAGTGTGTGGGGCTTGCTGCGTCAAAAGAATTCATAAACACAGAAATTGAACTTGCCGTCAATTGGTGAAGTATACGCGTCCCAAAACGCTGATCGAACTATGGACACAAACACCACCACACGTTCCGGAGGTCAAAGAAGCTCAATGAATCACGAAACTTTTGAGGCAATTAACATCCCACACCTACGCCGGGGGAGGGTTCCTATTGCCCGCCTGTTTGTTGGTGCCTAGCGCAATTAGCACGCGCTCACAGGCGCTCTCCCTTGACACTGGTCCAGTCTCCAGTTCCCCTTTGGTAGAAGCTCCAAATTCATCCACACGCGGGAAGCGGTGGTCACTAACTGGGGCCACCTTCGGGCGTCGCCACCAGAACCCTTTCTAGAGTGGGCTCCCTCGCGACGCTATGGCATCATCATGGTGATCACATATCTACACCCTCACACTTACGGCTACACACACATACGGGAATGGCACCACAAACGGCACAGGCTATCGTCGTGCCGGCTTCGGGAATTTTATGTTTGTACAGCGATTACGTGTCACGGCACGGCCCCCAAACAAACAACGGCACTCTTACTGTTGTGTGGCACCAGCATCGCAAGAAACACTCGCCGGTAGATTCTGGCCATTTTAGGCCCACTCGTATGTCCAGACTCGGAAGGCGGGCGAGGCCCGGAAACGGAACTCGCCGGTCTCATTTGCTTAAGGTGGGGCGAACATCAAACTCAAACCTCAGTCAACCGTCACGCCGGCAATTGATCTGCGCTCAGCTGGCAAGCTGGGGATCCGTGGGAAGTTTGGAAGAGGTTCTCCCGTTTGTTTTTTTCGACCCACACTGTCCACACTTTGAGTCATCATTTGAGCACCACCGGGCGTAACGGAATTACATCATACATACTTTGCGTTCAATGCAAAAAGCACAGGCCCTTACACTGGGAAGGAATTTATACTGCCGTGGGTGATAGGGCCGACCGGCCAACTCCTGCTAGTGTCGATAACCAAGCGCCTCCATTCTAACGAGGCCCCGTACCGTTTGCAGCCGAGGTCGAGCTCGGCGGCCGTAATGGTGTACCTACCCGGTTCGCTTACAAGCCGACGCTTTGGGGTTACAGCCGCGCCTGATAACTTGTTGCACCTTCGTCGGAACGCCGCGGCAACACTGGCCGACTGTCGCCACTGAATCAGCCGTCTTAGTGGATCGCGTCTTGGCGTCGTCATGCGTGTCATTGCTCTCGCTCTCTCGCTCTCTCGGTCTCTCCGGGAAATGCGTCCGTTTCTGTCCACCTCTTTTAGTGTCGGTGTTAGCTTTTCGCCTTCCAAGCCTTCCTGTTTCACGTTCCCGCGTGGGACTGCCATTTGCACAGCAGCGTTTTTGGGAAGCATGATGAGATCGGCCACCCGAGCACGGCACCACGTGTTCACTCGCTCTGGCGCGCGCGCTGCTCTCCATCATTCCGGTGCGTTAGTTCGTCTCCAACACCCGTTTGCCTTACCGGTACGAAAAAAAAAACACTTTTTACATGTACCGGGTACACCCCCCGTTTACCGTCACCCACACCGTCATTCATGTTGGTCCAAAAAATTACCTCAAACAATGTGATTGTTTTTACTAATGGCGGGTAGATTCGCGTCCCGCGATAGTAGCTTTAACGCCACGGTCAGCTGAATGCACTTCCTTCGTGGTGGTGGCGCCCGTAATGATCTACGGAAGCGGACGGGGGGCTTAATGTGTGACCTACAATGGTTCACACGGTGTTCATGACGTCACTTCACCCACTCGTGTTTAGCGCTCCGACGGGTGCAGTTCTCTACCACTTTTGCAAGATGTATTGCTCAATACTTTGTAAATATGGTATACTAAACAGTATTCTAATTTGCTAACGACTCCCGGACGTGCCTTGGATCGCGATAGAGTCAATGGTTCAACAACGTGGATCATTCGGTTGACCTGGAACCGTTCCCTCGGATCGTGACAGTAACGGTTTGTTGGCAGTTTTTAAAGTAAACTCGTTGCAATATTTACCAAGCTTTCGGAATTTGGTTCCAACTAAGCGGAAGAAGCATGCAAACGAGACATTTGCCGTGGAAAAGAACTGCGGATAAAGGATGGGGCGAATCGCTAGCGACCAGCCAAGGGAGGGATATCTGGTGCGGGTGATCATAACCTAGTTTCCCCTTATGTAACCATATCAGTGTTTGCGGCAGTGGTCGTTACCGGAATAGCAAATGAGTTGGTACCCGCTGACTGGCGATGACAATAATTGCACGACCGTCACGTCGCGGGGTTTCACTTTTCGGGTAAGTTTGATTTTTATTAACTGTCTTTCTAAAGTGTTATTCGCTGTGCGGCTGTGTGTATCGGTTTCGGTAGTCCGTCCTTCGAGTGCGGTAGGCACGTTTTGTTTACGCAACCATTGATCGGCCGGACCGGATCTTTCCCAAAGTTAACGGATCGAAAACGTCGTCGATACGAACACAAAACAACCTTGGCGCGTGTTTGTGTGTGTCTTTTTACAAAGAAGACATGAATTATATTACTTCATCCGCCCCCTTTCGGTTTCTTGCAGAGCTAGCCGGCAGAAAACCGGTGCGGAAGAACCGATCACGAGGTGGCTTGGTGTGAGGGACCGGGAAAACCAAAACACTCGGAGCAGTACGGGTCGGACACACACGCGCAAAATGCTCGTAAAATGCCGCGAGTTTTGGGACATTTAGGAAGATGGCGGATTTGGTGGAGGTTGTGGCTGGTTCCCATCCGGATTGTTGGATGGATTGTTTCGTGGTACGTTCACTCCAGCCTGCTCCATCTGCCGAATGACGTTACTGAAAAGGTCCGGATTTTCGGAGCTCATCTGCATAGCCAAACGACGGCCAGTTTCTAACAACGCGTCCATGTTGTTCATTCCGCCCAGTTGTCCAAGCCTGCCGAACCGGAGCGGAGGGTTAAACATTAATATTTTTGTTGTAAAATGTAACAGACCAGCAGACTTACATGTTCTGTATTGATGGGTCGCCCATCATACGGGTGGCCATTTGCACCAGGTCGGTATTGTTGAGTGCAGCAGCGAAGTCAATGTTATCGACTGGATTAGCACCACCGGCACCGGCCGCTTGAGCGGGGTTGCGCGCGCGCTCCTCAAGATGCTGCTGCGAAACGTTCAGATTGTTTTTGTAGTCCTGGTTCTCAGGCTCCAGCCGGATCGCATTCTGATACGCGCCAATGGCTTGCTGGTGAAGGTTCATCTTAGAGTAGGCCAAACCCAGCCGGCCCCATGCCTTGCTGTAGTTCGGATCATGCCTAAGGGCCATCTTGCAATCGTTGGCCGCCTGGTTGTAGTCCCCGAGCCGACTGTATGCTGCGGCCCGGTTGCAGTAAAACACCGGATTCGTACCATCCATATGAATCGCCCTTCAACAAACAAAAGAAACAAAGAATAGATTAAATGCCGATTATTTACCATTCGTTACCACCCTTTAGATTCGGAACTCACTTGCTGTAGGTATTCAGTGCCTCTTGGTATTTCTCCTCTTTCATCAGTCGATTTCCCTCGTTCTTCAGGCCCTCGGCTTCCTGTTTACGCTCCGGTGACACCTCGACGAACGTGTTCCGATAGAGGTCGTACAGATCGATGTGATTGCGAGGATCGTTTTCCTCTTTGCACGCCCCTTCGCCCGCCGTCGCCGGCTTATCGTCGTCCTCGGTCAGCTCGTACACATTCTCCAGGCACTGTATGGCCACTTCTAGGCTCTCCCGGGAATCGGCGTTAAAGTTTGGCTTCTCTATCTGGCCCGTCAGGAAGCGAATGAACGAGCGCACGAAGTATTTCGCATCGGTAATTTCGACATTGTCACTCATTGTGCTGCGTGGAGTGGCCTGTTTTGCGGATCACACAAAGAAGATGGAATTGTACACGTCTTTCGCTGGGAAAGTAGAAAAATGCTCCCAGCACAAACAATAAAATATTGTTCGAAAAAAGGTATCGTCAGTTTTCGAATGTTATGACATTTAATGTTCGAAACATGCTTACGCGATAAAAAGCTTTCCGTCAGCAAAGCTGAGTCTCTGAGTCGACATACAACATGTCGACTTGTTTCAAATGACCGTTGCTCGTGAATTTATTCTTGTTTGGGTTTTTTCATAGAGTTCCGAGCACATGTGGATGCGCCGTGATTCGCATGTGCACGTTTTCGAATCCTTCTTAAACACGGTAACACGGTTTCTGACGGAAGAAACGAGATAGGACGACTGTCGAAATAATTAAATTAATTAAATAACATTTAAACAATAAAAAACCATTAAGATTTAAAATTGTATCGAAAAACAATAAATCCGTTACACAAACACGTTGCGTTAGTGTCGATGCAACTGAGTACAAAATAATCAAATATTTCGTGTCTTTTCGTCAATGTCGCAATATCCTCGGACTTGCTTCTTTTAATTTTCGGATATCTGCTTTTGGTCATCGTTGAGCCGCTTCGCAGTTTCTCTAGGTTTGTCAGCTTAGTACTCCGGATCTGTATTTGTTTTGTTTCAGGCACTGCCGATTGTCGGTATGTTAAACAAAAAAAAGGAAATAATTAATCAGGAATCAGATCTTCTGAAACTTACCTTCGACCTCGCGGATATAACCATGGAATTTGGAGTAATTAATTTTGAAGCCGTGCGGAAAGGACTGCAGCAAGGAAACCCGTCTGATTGCCGCCTTATAATGCGAATTGTCGGAAAGAAAAATTAAGCACCACCAAGATTGAAAAGCAAACTAAACAAACCAATCAATCAAGCATAAATCAGAAGATGTAGGTAATTTTGAGCGGGCTTTGTCAAGCTGGTTTCGGGAATCGAAAAGCCATGGCCCCGGGTTGAGTTACAACCGGTCGCGGGGATTCGATCCTACATCAGGTGCGTTGACAACGACGCGCGTTACCAACTGCTCTATCAGCAGGAGCAAGCAGTACGATAGTGGCAAAGCAGTTTTGCTCTGTCATAACTATATCCGTTTCGAGGGATATTCGAGGGCGTTTCGAGGGAGGGAGGGTTGGGGGCTAACCTAAATATTTCGAAATAGTTGCGTTTTGCAAGTGTTTCATGGATGTTCAAAGCATTGGGTTTTTTCTTGCATTTTCAGCCCAAGAGCCGAACGAATTCAAACAACGAAAAAGCACTTTGAGCGAACCGAAGACCCAAAAGTTAAAGTCGCCGTTTTTTTTTAAATAGAATTTACATTACATATATTTCTTTTCTTTTTCTGGCATTTCCACAGTGTTTGCTTGTTTTATACACACATTTAGTTTAAAATATACATCGCTTCTCGTTTTGCCATTGCACGATCCAGTTTGCTTGCTGTCTGCGGCGAGTTTGCTACTCAATCCATGGGTTTGATCACTCTTTTCCTGGGTTTGATTCAATCTATTCCCAGTGTTTGTCACTAATCCCACTATTCGTCCGTATTATCTGTTGCTTCACGCGCTACTAGTTGTAATCGGTAACTTTAACTGAACGGCTTACAGTTTCCTTGATTCTGGTTTTCGTATGCCTTTGTTTGTTCGTCTTCGCTTCGTTTTTCTACTTGTCTTTAAAAATAGCACTGGCACTGGAATATTTATCTGTTTCATTTTTTGTCTACGTTTTCTTTTGTATCTTGTATCTGTTTTCAACTATTTACTCACTTGCTACTATCTCTCTTTCTCTCTTTCTCTCTCTCTCCTCTTCTATTTCTCTTTCTCTGTCTTTCTTGCGCTGTTGCGTTGGCATGTAACTCTTCACGTGGGGCCCACCACCCTGGCTAGCCGGAAAATCATACTGTTTTCTTTCTTGATCTTGTTTTCACCAAAAGTGTGCTATCTTCAGTTTTTGGGGCGGAGAATAAGAGTGGGAGCGAAAAAGAGAAAGAAAGGAAAGGAGAGAAGGAGAGGGAGAGAAAAGGAGTGAGGGAGAGAGAGTACTGTGAGTGTTAAAATCGTTCTTTCGTCGCCCTGGCTACCCCTCATCTGGGACTTCTGCTATCGTCTAACATTGTTGTGTTTAACGGTTTCCAGAACTTTTGGTTTTCCATGAGAGAGAAAATGTGTTTTAATTACATTTGGAAATCACAGAATTTTGCTTTATTTTCATTTTTAAATTTGTTATCCTTCATCTTTGCTCTCTTCGCTGGTGGCGCCATTGCTGCTGAATCTGCACTTCATGTGTGGGTGAGTCAATCAATGGTTACGGTGTGAAGCAAACGTATAGCCGCGTAACCCATCATCGTAGCATGCATAAATCATGTTCTGTGGCGTTAGGCCACCTGTGCATATGTTTTGTCACCTAGCTTTGGATGTCTTTTCTATTTGCAAAGCAAAACGCCCAGCGAAGGCCAGCGAATGGGGCTGAAAACATTGATCGATTCTCGTTGTTTGAGACTGACGGTCAGTCGTGCATGTTACGAAGTAATAATCGCTGATTTTCCGTTCGTTGGCAAGTATTGCTGAGGCCTGTAATGGGCGCACGATATAGCAAACCCGATTCACTACTAGCCACATGCAGTTATCGGTGTAATGATATTTGGCTTTGTTTCAATTGCGAAGAAATGTTTCGTTGTACGGCAAACGTTAGAAAAAGATTTGTTAAAACAGACCCCTCCTGTGGCCATTTGAAAGCAGACGGTAAGCAGCTAAAATCCTTCGATGTGTGTTTGTGTGTGTGTGCATGTACTTATGAACGTTCTTACGTTTCCCTTCGTCCGGCACCCGGGAAGATTTGTGATTACTCGCAAAAGCGTAGATTTTGTTGCGTTTCACTCTTCTTTGCATGATGATGATAATTCCGGTAAAGTTTCGTTTTGTTTCTTTTTTTTTGAGAATTGACAATGTTATGTTATCGTTAATGTTTTGTAAGTAAGAGTCACTAACCGAGAGAGCGAGAGATGGCTTGAGCGAATGTTTTATTTCGTCTGTTCCGTGTGTGCCTTAGCGAAGTAAACAATGGTTCGTCGGTAAACAACAGTATTCTTCGCAAGCAAGTTTTCCCTGTTTAAAATTATGCCGCTCCGAAGCGATTATCGTCGCATCAAATATGTAGCAAATGAAAAGTTTTGTCAAAAATTGAACACTTCCTTTTACAAACAAACTAGTAACGATGCTAGTAATGTGCTGTAAAGCATTACTGATTGAGAAAGGATGGTTTTATCCGTCCCAAAGTATATATAAACACTAGAACCCAAAATGGTGTACATTGTAATTGTCGCTTTCTTCCCATCGGATGCTAGTAACCTTACGCGATGCTTTACTGTCCGTTGCTGTTTTTGAATTATGTTTGTACCTCGCAATGCGATGCTACCGTTTTGCGCTGCGCTGGCGCTGGCTCTCAGCACGCCAATCTGCCCCTTAAGTTATAATCACATTAAAAACTAACAGTGAAAACATTTATATTTTTAAGTGAGTGGTGGTGAGTGAGTGTAACTTCCTTTTCCATCGTCTTAACTTTAAATCTCTTACATTTGTCTACGTCGGCTGCAATCGCTTTTCGCTATTATAACCTTGACCGCTGCTTGCACTGATTATTTCTTGTTACTCGGTTAACGTCTGGTGGTGTGTAAATGAGACGTCACAAATATTTCGTGTTCCTTCGGTTGGTTAAAATTGTATACGGTTTGTTTTGTCTTTCTATGAGTTGGATTTTTGTTCATACTTTGCAGTGACTGTGACTCTGACCTGACGTTCGATTCCTCACGGCATACCACAGCCATCTACGGCCTTCCAGAAATAACGTACACATAAGTGAATAATTATAATAATGCGTAATATATTCCGATAATTCCATTTAAATATTACCTTGCTATTCAATCATGCACACTGATATTCCGCCGCACAATACAATACACAATGTCAATAAACACACGGTGGCCTCTGGGCATAGATTGGCTTCGAGTTAGGGATGGTAGCTTTTGTCCCACCACTTCCGGTGCAGGGACACAGAGACCGACACCACCACCGTGTTCCTTACTCGCTCCTGCACTGAATAACGAATTTTCCCGGTGCAACAACAAGCGGGGCCAACCAGTGTGGATTGGATTTAAACAACTTGCTTACCTAGAACAACGAAAGACTAGTAGTAGAGAAAACTATGTTCGAAAACCAGTTTCAAACAATTCGCTACGAAAGGGCTAACTTGAAACGATCATACTGGCCTAAACGGGATTGAAGTAAACCTAAGGTAATGGCGTTTGTAAAAATGTAAAAATTATCGTTGATCCGTCTCAAACGTCAACGTACGGTGTAAGGAATACGAACGGTGTGTAACAAATTATGGTAAAAGCTACCCTTTACAAACAATAAAATTTCGTTTAAAAACGTTTCGTTGTCATGGACGTTGAGCGAACGAAAGTAAGTTACGATAACTAGCAGCCTCACAACGGGCTCGTTTTTTAGAGACGAAACATTCTTTTCGCACTCAGAAAACGGACAACTGTTGAGCACAATTATTTTTCCGTCTAGTGTTAGAGCTCAAAAGAGTGCTTAAAACTAATTTCCCGTCACGGACTCGCCGGTCCTGTCGCAGGCGTTAAGAAAGGTGTAAAAATCGGTGGTTCCAAATCAACTAGCTATGCACCGTTTCTAACGGAAACGAAAATGAAAGCGAAACAAAAGAAAATTAAATTTTCCTCCTTCGAAAGTTTAAGTGGAGCCAAGGGGTCAATTCACGTTATGCTCGTTCTAGCTTTGCTGCTTTTGTTTGAAGCGCTTCTAATCGAAGTAAGCTCTGCTTTCCAAATCAAACGCTTTTGCTTATGCTCTAGTTCTGGGTTGAGAAGTGAGGTTATATGTACAAATCAAGTTGCTAACGACACTCAAACCATACATTCAATGGTGTCCAACACTTTTCGGCTGTGTTCGGCCAGTTCGATCTCCTCAGCTACAAGGGCTTTGCGGTTTTTTAGTGCTTAGTTTTGCTTTTACTGAGCCGTTTTAGAAAATCTGACCCTTCTTGCTTTTGCGTAGGATTGTCATTGAATATTACTTTTATTTTCCTTCACCACCTGGCGCACCTCGAAGGCTTCCCGTCGCGTGTGTGGCGTTCATGTGGTATGATTTTGTGGTTTGGTTTTTGGCATTCTGACCCGGAAGTTCAGACCTCAGTGGGTTTGGTTTTGTCTTGGGAAGAAAGTTTACAACACGTCTTATTGCACTAATCAATCGCCGCGGCGAACCGAGAGCTGAGCTGACGTCATACTTCTCTCTCTCTCACTTTCTCTTTCTCTCTCTCTCTCTGGTCCTCGGTGCAGGACCTTTTCCGACTTTTAAAATTAATTTGGCATTTTTGTTTTCACTGGCATCCATGCCGGAGCCGTTCCATGATACATGATACGGTACGGTAGCCGGCGGCCTCGTCACGCGCGCTAAGCTTACATCTACAACACCCCTTCACGTGCTTCACAAAGTTTGCTTGCATAGTTTTCGTTACATATTTAAAGATAAGGTACACAACACGTTTCTTAAGATTGATTTTCCACCGCGCGCTCACCACAAAAAGAGGCTATCTCGTTATCTGTACAGTAGTTGCGTCCAGCTTCCCGCGCAGCCTTTTCCAGCTTTCGTACTTTGATTTTCTTATTAAAAGTTTTAAGTTTTTGTTTTGCTTTTTTAATATACCGTTGCTTGTCGGAGTTATAAGAGCATTACTGCAATACGCTTGTTACGTTTCTTTTCTTCTAGAAAACTGATATGTATTAACTTCTATTATCTCAATTTCATCATTAATGCGCTTCATATTTTTAGGCTTGGCTATGTATTGTGTGGGTTGAAGGTATCCTTCTTCTGCTGGTAAAATGAGCCGTCTCCGACATAAAGAGATGGGACAGTGTGTGTGGCGAACGGAACGGATCCAAAACCCAGCTAGCTATTCTCAACCGAAGGAGTTTGCATGGCGTCTTTGTGGACTTTAATTGATGTCTTAGTTTAGCAACGGTTTCTGTCAACCCGGTGCCAGTAGGAGGGAACGTTTATTGGAACACCACAACTTAACCGGAAACGAAAGAAACACTCTCCAAACCATTGTGTGCTACAAAGAAGTCTCTCCCACCTTAGGTATAGGTTTGTTCTAAGAAGTCTCGTAGAGTGTTTTTTGCTACAAATAGGGATGCTCCACCCGACGGCAAGGTACAGATATAACAAAATGAACGCTACCCATGGAGGCGGCCAATTGCCGAATCAGTGGTTCGCTCGCCCCTCAAACTCGAAATCATCCGATCTGGGTGTTAAAATTGCTCTAGATGCGTATAAACAGTGAATCCGTTCGACCTTCTCGAAGGCAAACGCACATTTGCCACCGCCAGGTCTCCCAATCGAGTTCGTTGAGTTCGAGTGTGGTTTCCTTTATCGTTAAAAATCACAACGCAGAGTATTTGATTTCGATTTTATACATTTTTCACTTCAGCTGATGGGCTGTGTCCATCCTACGTTCTGTTCGGTTAGTACGTTCCGCGTTGCCGAAAAAGAATATTTGTAAATTGTAGAAACTGGTAGTAAAAAAACATAAAATAATCAATCAGCGAACAATCAACGATCTACGGTAATCAACTGATTGAAGGTTGAGCGTGAGCGTTTTACGATTTTGAGCGTTGTTTTCCCTTTGAAACTTATAACTGCATCCAGGATCGGTACAGACAGGCGCAGGACAGAGTCATGAGAGAGTTTTTCTTGTTTTGTGCCACCAGATAACGATCTCCCGATCGGCGTTTCGCCACTGATCGCTTCGTCCTGCGCGTACAAAAATGTTTAATATCACAATTTCAAGAAACATTGTAAAAATGCTTTGTATAACACTGAGCGCTGCCTGAACCGAGGATAATCAATTGACCACGGTGACCATGACGGTTGGATAGTAAACGGAGAAGGAAAACAACGATAGAAATTGAGCTCGAAATGTATACATTATCGTCTAACAATATTCCACGCTCGAAGGCTATACATGTAGGAAACGTACAATTGTTTTAAATTTTGAGCTACGTTTGAGCTAATGGTGTAATTCATAATAGTAGTGAGTACGATATCGTCGAGTTCCGTGGCTAAGTTGTGAGCAGAATCAGGTTCGTCATAAGTTCGAAGAAAATCACGAAGTGTTTGCCACCGGTCGCGTAGCAAAATGGTTTGATTAAGTTCCCACGATTTGTATTTATACTTTTGGTAACGGTGAGTGTAACAATGAGTATTGGCGGTCTTAGAGTCAAAGAGTTTAGATATCAGATATCAGATTGTGTGGTATTTCAATATTCAAAAAAACCGAAACGTAAATACAAAATATTCTACACCTTCTGCGCCGGTGAGTGTCGTCAGGAGTGTATTGTTGAGAGAGAGAGAGTATTGTACAGTTCGCCATGATAAAAAAGGTGCCTTATGCCAGGCGAGCGGATAGTTATTAAGTTCAACCCTGTTAGTAATGCTTACGTTAAACGGTCCGCCCCGCCGCGTGTTACCCTTATGCTCTGCCCCAAAAGACTGTTGCAGCGCAGTCGTCACTCGTTCGGGTTTTCTCTACGTCTCAACAACGACTCCCTGGTGTTCTCCTAGACCCCGATTTGCAACGTAACTGTGGCGCTCTTTGCTCATAGCCCAAGAAGCTTAAGCTTTGTTGCTTTCTGTGTCTTGCTGTAGGTTGTGGCTATAGATTAACTGCATAGGCTGGCAATTCCGGATAAGAAACGTTCCGCTTCCGCCCGTCCGTCGTGCACTTACGCGCGATTGAATCATCTATAGAATTGTGAACATTGATCAACACTTAAGTCCTAGATACAACCATGATTCATCTTCTCCTCCATCTTTTATCTGCTTGTTTAAATTGTGTAGTTTTACTGTGGCTTTGTTGTGCCAAACAAAGTTCCGTTCCGAGGCGAAATAAGGTCGCGGTGCGTTCACCCCATTGATTATCTGCTTTGCATCCTTGCTGCTGCTTCACACTTTTTGTGAGCCGGCCATGAAGATGAAGATGACCGGCACCGGACGTTTCCGTCACTATAATACTGAAAATATCTTGCTGATTACATCTCTAAATTCTACTTTAACATGGACGATTTAGTTCTTGCGTTTGGCGCCAAGAAGGAAGTTGCGTACAGAACACGGTCGGTTTGGTTGGGTTCCAATCCAATCCAAACCATAAACACACTGTCACTGTGGCATTGTGCTTTCAATTTAACAGCTCGGCCTTTTTCCGTTCCGACCACCGTTTGCATTACGGCACGACAAGCAGAGTGCAGCCCTGGCAATCAACAAAGGTGAGAAGGTGAGAAGAGTGTCTTTTCCTGTTTGCTTTGACTTGGTTTGAACCGGCAAGGATTCAGTGGGTGCGCTGGCCCACCGAGCTCTTCCTGGGCTCGCGGGCTAAGTCTAAAAGTCGTAACAATGGGTACGCTGAATGTGAATGTAAATATTATATACACTACTATGACGGCCAAATACAGCGCAGTGTGCAAAAGTTGTGGGACCCCGTTCTCGGCACATTCTTCGCCATTAGGCAACTGGCGCCATCTGCACGCTGTCTTCGCTGTCTTGTATTTACATTGTTTGTTCACTGTCACTGTTCGTTCAGTGTTGCTGCGCTGCGCTTGAGCATATGAAGTTCCGTTACTGACTAGAGTAGAAAGATTCAACAACAAAAAGATGTACAAAAACATCCTTATCGTCTCGGCTACTAGCAACTGTTTCTTTTAAATATATATGTATATTAATATGGTGTTCTCTACCTCAAACGCTGGTACGATAGTTGGCTGTAGGGCTAATACACAAACACGTACACGGCTTTCAAAGATTGAGCATTTTTTACACTTCCGGTAGTAAAAAAAGTCTCCATTTACAACCGACCTTTTTTGTCTTTCAGTGTATGCGTTTCACTTGGTTCAGTGTATGTGTGTTGCACAACTCTTATTGTTTACTCGAAACTCCTGCTCCTGCTCCTGTTCCACTGGCGGTACGTGTGGAAGTTCCGTAATTTGACGTTGTCTTTTGACGGTGTCTTACACAGCGTGTAAGTGTACTCAAGTTTGGGCGTCCTCTTAGTCCTAGTTCGTACATTCTGTGGGTTGGATTTTTGATTAGTTTTCCTTTCGGTGATTTGTAGCTTTAACAACCATGCGTTAGTTAGTGTGTGTGCCACGTGCGTACGTGCCACGTTGTTTTGTTCGGTTTGCTTTATCTTCTTCTTATGATTATACCGATAAGAACCGGATCCGCTTGTCCAATGCTTTTCCCCGGGCCCGGTCACTGGTCTTTCGGTCTTGCGTTCGATCCGCGTAGGAAGATTGTCTTGATGCGTTCTGTTTCGGTAGCGCTCGCTGCGGCTTATCCATAGTCTGGGGCCTCGGGGATTCAGAGCGCATTCGCATTGCTGCAGGCCACCGTTCCGGTTCCTAGTTGTTGTGGCACTTGTGCTTCCGGTTATTCACGATCGTGAGCCTGCTGTTGCTGGTGCTGCTGCTGTTGCTGCTGTTGCTGTTGTTGGTGTAGCTGCAGCTGATGTTGCAGCTGATCGCTTGCATCCTGCGGTCGGTGTGACTTCATGTGGGCGCTTCGGCTTTTTACCTTATTGAATACCCTTCAGCGGTGCGCAAGGTTTGGCGTGTCCGGTGGCGTGGCCGGCAGTATGAGGAAGAAGGACAAGAAGACAGCGAGAAGACAGCGAGAAGAGAGAGAGAAGGAGAACAAATTAATGGCAATCCACTCCGGGCTCCCAAGTTACCGGGACACAGTGTGACACAGTGAATCAGGTCAGTTGTAGTTGTTAGTTGAGTTGAGAGTCGTTTGAGTTGTACTACGCGCTCTAGAGCGCCGCAAACATTGAGTTAAGAAGCGTTACGCCCTAGCTGCTCGCTGTGAGTAGACCTGACCGTAGGTAGTGACGGCAGGGATAGCGATAGACGCCTAGAGGCTAGTGGCATGATGGCCAAGCTGGTCGGAGGCTGCAGAGTACCGCTCTAGAAGCGTACCGCGCGGGGCTCATGCTCAGACACTACACGCAGTGGGCAAGCAAGGAATATCTGGTCGTTGCCACCGCAGCTTTCGCGAGCTGGAAGTGACAATACGGATCTGGCAGTTGTTGGCAGCACATCGGTCGTTGGTGCAGGTGCAACAGAACACCGGAAGAGTAGAGGCAGAATAGAGGCAGTAGGCAGTCGAGACACGAGGCACAGTGACACAGCATTAGAGAGAGTAAGCAGACGAGCAGACGATGGGAACCACCGGTACCCAGGAAGCTTCCCGTGCGATCGTGTGCCGTGGCCGGAAGTGTTGTGTGAGCGCGTGTGGTGGTCTGCAGAGTATTTGATCGTCACACGAGCCCACGTGCTTCACTTGCTCGTTTAAAGGAGAGAGAGAGAGAGAGAGAAAGCGAGCGAGAGAAAGAGAAAGAGAGAGACAGATACGCATACAGGCATGCGGGCACACATACACGCAGTACACTACGGTGGGAGGGCGGCTCGTGTCGGCGGGTCCTTCCTGTTCCGCCTGCGTGGTCGTAGCGCGCCTGTGTGTGCGTTTCTGTATGCTCGTTGAGGTCCGAGGTGCTGTGAAATCCGCGTGCACTCATTCCTTGCCTGCTCATACTGATGCAACTGATAAGAGAGATGTGGACGCGCGGCGCGGCGGAGGAGCTCCTTCGGGGCCGCTTCTCGAAAGTCCGTGGCATCCGTAACGGTCGCACGTCACACGGCCACTAGGAGCTCGAACACGTGGGCCCCAAATGAAGCCATTTGCCGGAAGGGGCCAGGTGCCGGATGCCACGCTCTCACCGGACGGGAGCTCCTCACGCCGGTCGGCTACGCCCCAAAAACCAAAAGGGCCAACGAAACGAGCAGTGTTCTGTTTGTTTTGCGTTTTCTGTTGAGAGTTTTTCGGGTATCGTAAAACGAACATTTATGGGGTGATCTTACTTGCCGCACACCTTGCAGGGATAGTCATCCTTTGTCGGTATGAGGTTAGGGTTAATGGGGTTACCGGCGGCACTCAAGAAATTACCATTTGGAACTGCGCTGTGGCTACGCCCGATACAGTGGATACGGATGTGACCGTGGAGGGCCGCTTTCGATGAGAAGCTCTGCGGAGAAAGACAGACAGAGGCAAAGCAAAGCTAATTAACCCCGGGGAACCGGTGCAAGGGAGCGCGAGGAAAGAAGAGAGTTAGTTTGCCCTGTTTGCCCGCTGACTATCTCGCCTGAGCGCGGTTTAGTTGACCAATTGTAGGGCTGGCCAACAGTTACAAAAATCAATCTCGTCTACCGAAAACAATAACAACGGGTATGTAAAATTTCTACAAATGACAGCTTAATCTTTGAACTACGCGAACATCCAAAACTATTTGCATCTATGCTGCAAAAATAATTCAAGGTCAACGGTAAGGACCTTACATGTTCCGAACAGCTTCAATCGTTATGAACGAGTCTGTCATCCATTTCGCAGTTTCGAAATCACAAATCATTTTAAGGTTTTCAAATATATCCGACGACCATTTTAGAAAATTAATCGTTTGACATCAGAACAACGTGTTAAAATTATTAAAATGTGGGGATGTGAAAACGCTAATTTTTCCAACAAAATTTGCTTCAGTTGGGGCATTGTAAACTCTTAATCGATTGAAGAATGGTCGTTATATACAGAAAAGCTGACTGTATAGTTCGCATTATGGGCTGGCGGCGCCATAGTACCCCATTTT
This sequence comes from Anopheles bellator, assembly GCF_943735745.2. Taxonomy (NCBI): domain Eukaryota; kingdom Metazoa; phylum Arthropoda; class Insecta; order Diptera; family Culicidae; genus Anopheles; species Anopheles bellator. The sequence goes on from NC_071286.1 coordinate 42,669,966, forward strand.
TCGAAAACGACGAAGGGAGACCGACGTTTCGATCACTACCGTCAATTCCGAGCGATTCCGCCAAATGACAACAATTTTCTATTGATCTGCAATTCAAGATTAGGACTTACAAGATATGTGGATTCAGAAAGACAGGACAGACGGGACGGGAAGTCATTGAAAATTATTTTATCAGATCCTACTGTTGCCGAGGCGGCCATCTAAACGATATTGTGCTTCACGCCTAAAGGCAAAGTACAAACTTTTTGATTAAAAATAAATTCATTAGGAACGTAATTTTTCATGCGTTTTTTTAAATTTTGTTGTAGAAACTACGAAATGAATGCACCCTGCATCACTTAGAAAATGTCTTCAAAGCGCCGAAGGCAAGTAAACGATTCGGAACTATGACGGGTACGTTTCAAAACGGCTCGGGTCCTTCTCACAAATATGACGGGAACCAATAATGAAGTCAAGAAGCTACGTCTCACACTTCATTTCATCTACATCCACATTCATTCAGCACAGTAAGGATCAAACACGGGACCTGAATCTTTGGCAGTTTTTCCGTGTTTTCAACCAATGGAATCGAACTCCATACAAATAATGTTTAATTTCTTTTGCATGTAACCATTGTCCAGCCGAACTTTAAACCTTTTCGTGTTAATGGAAAAGAAAAGCGACCAGCTAAACGGATGTGATTGATGGATTAAAAGTAAAATGTTACGCTAATTTAGTGGCTCCCCAAGAAATGGTGATTAATGCGCCCGTCCCGATGACAGATTAGCAGACGTTCGGGACACCTACCGCTGAGCAGTCGGGAACCTCACAGACATGCGGTCGGACATCGCTGGTGGTACTGCTGCTGCTGCCGCTGGTGGTGGCGCTGCCAGAGTTGCTGGTGACCGCCGACGGTTGGCTGCCAGCGCCCCCGGCCGAGGTCGGCTGGCTCGAATGGTGCAGCTTCGAGGTAGCGTTCGTTGGTGGTGGTGGTCGACTAGTGTACTCCCGCTGATCGAGCAGCATCAGGTGGTGGCCATCGTCGGTGGCCGTCGGCGGCGGGGACGCTGGGGACGGAGAGGACATGGAGGCGGCATACTTGGACGACATCAGCCCAACGTCGCCGCCGAGCCGGTGCGGGACCGGGACCGGCGCATGCTTGTAGTCGATGCAGAGCTTCTTCCAGAAGTAGTACAACTGCACGCAATCGGCCGTCGCCTTGTCGGGCAGCAGCTCGGTCGCGATCCGGTGGAAGTCCTTCCCGTAGCTCTCCAGCCCGTGGATGAACTGCTCGATCTCGGTCGCCGTCCACCGCCGGTGGATGCTGGCCGGGGTTCCTTGGAGCATGCTCAGTATCGCGATGTGCACCTCGCCCTGCGCGTCCAGCAGGGCCTTGAGGGCGTGCTCTTCGGTGTGGCAGCCGAGGGGTGCCGCCGACGAGCGGGCCAACTCCACGAACCGCTGTATCTGGCGCTCGTTCAGCGCTACCGAAGGATCCCACAGCTGCTGCGGTTGGCTGATGACGTGGTACGAATGATGATGGTGGTGATGGTGGAGATGATGCTGATGGTGATGGGGCTGGTGCGGGAGCGGGGCACAGTCGGGAAGGGTGGCCTGGTAATCCGGGCCGAGATTAATCCGGGGCCGTATCGGTAGTGGGGGCTCCGAGAAAATGTCGTTGCTGCTGTCCATCGTCGAGTCGAGCTCACTGTCCGTAGTCCCGGTCTGGGACCGCCCAGGAGCCATCGTCGCGTACAGTCCGGTCGTTCCCGATCGCTCCGGATTCAGCATCGGCGACGGAGTGTAGTGTACGGCCGGCAGAGAGGTAGTAGAGCGGCGCAGCTTCGATAGGTAGATCGCCGGTTTGCGCTGCGCTTGCGCGGCGACCGGTAGGCCACCGGAACTTCCGGCGACCGCCATCTGGGAGCGCTTGCGTGGCCACACAATGCTGCTGCCGTTGCCCAGGAGCGCGTGCTGAAGTTTCGGTGACGACGACGACAGCGATGAGGACGAAGACGACGAGCTGTGCGAGGAGAGGCTGCTCGGGCTGAGAAACACACTGTCCGTGTCCTTGGCGATCGGCTCGGTTTGCACGGTGAGCGGAGCTTTGCTCGCGTCCCCACCGAAGCTGGCCTCGGCGGAAGGCTTCAGTTTTTTGGCACTCGGTGGCAAGCAGGCGTTCGCACTGGCGGCCTGCGCTGGTTGCTGACGAAGCTGCTGCTGCTGGTGCTGAAGCTGCTGTTGGGCCGTCTGGCTCTGCTCGAACAGAAACTTCTGGTGCTGCCGGTGGGCAAAGTCCTTCGGCGACGACGACAGCAACGGATCGTCCGAGTTGGGCATCATCTGCGACTGGAGCGAGCTGAGCCCGTTCAGGTAGTACAGATCGATGTCACTCTCCGTCACGCCGATATCATCGTCGTTGGGGAGCACCTCCTCCAGGGCTTCCTTCACTTCCTCGGCCGACGACATGGTCGCACTGAAGAACGCATTCGACAGGGGCGATGCGGCGTTGCGCGTTTCCTCGATGAATACCTGCGCGTCGTCCAGGAAGTCCAGGTTCATCTTGGACGTGCCGTCGGCGGGTGATGGCTTCGGCTCGGCGAAGAAGCTATCCTCTGACTTGAACAGCTCGCAGTGCTCGTCCAGGATGTTTTTGTTCGCCCGGAACAACTCGTGGTGGTGGTGGTGGTGGTGGTGGTTCTCGTCGAGCAGCTCGTGCTTCAGCGCCAGTATCTTGTCACTGTCGGACAGCTTGATGTCGGCGTCCTTCGGTTCGCTCTTGAAGAACCCGTCGTCCAGGAAGCCCTGGTTGCGCTTGTCGTCGAAGAACGAGCCGGCGTCGGTGAAGTGGCGCGAGTCGTCCAGGAAAGGCGATGCCTGGGCCACGGCCTCGTGCGATGCCGGAGGCGTTGGGTAGGCAAGCGGTGAGGGTAGCGGTGAGATGTGGGAACCCGGGCCCGGGGACTGGAGCAGACCGTTGGCCACGGTTCCGTTGGAAGCGGCCCCCGAAGTGGTCGCCGTTTCGTACAGGACAAAGTCCTTCGCGTTCAGGGCACCGAACTCGGCCAGACTCTCCGGGAGCGGCGAGTCGAGGACGGCCTGAATCTGGCGCGACGGTGTGAACTCCTGCTCGCCGATAGGCCCGTAGTCGGAGAGCGCAATCTCGTCCAGCGGCTCGGTGGACGGCGAGTCCTGCAGCAGCTGGATCGAGTCCACGGCCTGCAGCAGCATGGCCGTATCGCTCACATTGTACACATCGCTGTCGCTGAAGAACGTGGTGGCCCCACCGGAGTCGGTGGAGTAGGCAAGGGTGAACACATCTCCGGGGACACTCGTCGGCGTCTGCGATATGGTGAGCGACAGGGGACTGCTGTCCGACGCCGCGGGGGTCAGGCTGGCGGGTCTCACGGTCGTCACCGTCTTGCACGGCGCCGTCGTTGTCGTCGTCGTCGAAGGCAGGATCAGCTGGGTTGCTTCGGCGGACGTGGCTACCAGGGCTGGAGCTGCTGGGTGAGCCTGGACATTCAGGAGTCCGGCCGTTGAGTCGGACGATGTGACGGCCCGTTTCACGGCCACCTTGGTGCCCCGCTTGAGCAGGGCAATCAACGTGGCGTCTTTCAACTCCGTTCCGGTCGTCGAGCCCGTGGTCATGATGGTACCGGCGGTGGTGGTCGTGGTGACACCGTGGACCGTCACGGTTGGAGCAACGCTGGAGCCGGAAGCCGCCAGGATCGTCGTGGGCTTCGCCGAGTGCAGCGTGCCCGTGTTGATGATCTGCGTGGTGCCGTTCTGCGTGGACACGATGGCGACCTGGGTGCCGGACTTGGGCGAGAGGAATGCTTCGCTGGCTTCGATCAGCCGACGGGCGGTGAGCGGCGGGGCCGGCACGACGAACGAACCCTTCAATAATAGATTCTATCATTAGCCGGAGCCGGTGGCCGGACACCAAAGAAAGATACGACACGTTAGGAAAATGGAACAGAAGATGAACAAAAAACCGGACACACCGAAGAAAAAAACACAATGCTTGTTGATTGTTGCCCAGGTAAATCGCGCTAGCCGTTTGGATCAGGTCTACTTGGATGGAACATTCGAAACCCTGTATCTTCTTAACAGTTACTGTCAACTCCTTTGAACCATTTTTCGATACGTTATCTAGACATATGAAACCGGATTGTGTGAACAGAAGGTTCAAAAGCCCATTTAAGAGCACGAAATGCGGACATCACTGGTTTCGTGCTACCTGCTGAAGAAAACTGCTACAGATTTCCATCAAATGCTTGTCAACGTTTTCGGTGATCATGCTCTTGGAAGATCGAAGAACGTTGAGTGGTTTAAAAAATTTAAACATAACGATTTTGACTTTTGAAAAATTTAAACATGGGGATAGTAAACAAAGAGCGTGGAGGACTTCAAAAAAGTTCAGAGACGTTCAACTACAAGAACTTTTGGACGAAAATGACATGCAAATGCAACAACAACTCGTGGATCACCAAAAAGTGTATCTCCATAACCCATATTCTAACATTTAAAGGCCCTTGGGAAACATACAGAAGGTTGAAAAATTGGTGCCCCAGGAACGCACCCATTGCACGAAACGAACGAAAGACAGCAACAAAACCGAAAAACCAAATAAGAAATTCTGATCACCATGTACAAAAGGAAGTCATTTCTCAATCAGATCGTGATTGGGGATTGGGGATAAATTCATTCCGAGGCCGGGAAAACTATCAACTTCTACTGCAAAACCAGAACGAGTCGGCAAAGAGACAATACTTTGTGTCCGGTGGAACCAGAAAGGTATGGTGTACCACAAGCTCGTAAAATCTGGTGCAGCCATTATTTCAGATTGCTGCTGACAAAAATTATCAATTTGAACCATGGATTGATCGAAAAACAACCAGAATGGCCCAGAAGGCACGGTAGCGTAATATTGCTCCAAGAGAGTTCGTCTGGACACAAAGCCAAACTGGTTCAAGCTACAATTAAGGCACTTGTCTAGGAGCTGCTATCCCACTTCGATTCCAACGAGGAAGTCGAAATTGGAAAACTAAACCAATTCGTTTTTCATTAGCTTCAAAAGACAAAGAATTCTTGCGACGTATATTCTAAGATTTAGCAGAGAGATAGGAGAAATGTATATCTAGCGATGGCACATACTTTAAATAAAATAAAGTTTTTCATTTCAATGCAATGAACGTGTAACTTCTTTGAAAAAATCCGGTCTAGATTTTAAGTTATTGGTGGACATCCAATTGGCTGGACCCTGGAACGATAAAACTTACAGAGTCCCCACATTGTGGGGTTAGGTCTATAGACATACATAGACGTTAGGTCTATTGGGTCAACTTCGACGTCAAGGAACACATGCATGGATGCTCTGAGAGGTCGCAAAGTATATGGGGTAATCCCTCAAAGCCCTCAACTTGAGTATGACACTTCTTTACAATTTAATTGCTCACAATATGCACTAGACAGCGGCCGGTCTTATAGACGAAAAAACTTGAATATTTTCCTTGGAGGTCACTTGCAGTGTTTGCCAGCGGAACCAGTTGGCAACAATCAACATTCAGCTGGAAGAAAACATCAAGGCGCCTGTTACCTTCAAATCCTTGCTCCGCTTGTTGATGATCTTCTCCTCGATCAGGGCCCGCACCCCGACGCTCGCCGTCTGCAGCGGTGGTCCGGTGTGCTCCTTCTTATCACATTTCTTCGTCTCCGAATCCTTCTTGAAGTAGCCCCCGTGGAGCCGCATGTGGCCGTTGAGGGCGGGAATATTTTTGAACTTCCGGTGGCACAGATTGCACTCGACCGGCTTCTGCTCGAGCTTGGCCCCACTGGCCCCGACGGGCGCCGCACTTGCCCCCGTCCCCGCAACCGCACTAACCGCTGGACTCGCCGGCACCGTCGCCGTTGCGGATGACACCGGCGTTATGGGCGGTCCATTAGGATCGACACTTCCGACACTGCCGTTACTGGCGCTGGTCAGCACTTTGCTAAAGCCGCTACCACCGTTGCTGCTCATCAGACTGGTGATGGTGATGGCGGTGGGTGCGGTGGCAGCTGATGACGCAACCGTCGAGGCCGCCGGTATGGATGGTGACGACGACGACGACGACGTCGGTGCGCTAACAACGGCCCTCGCCGTCGTTGCGGTTGTGGACAGCTTGTTCTGGCTGAGCTGCAGCTGCAAAAGAAGACAGAGCGAGGTGAGACTGTGGCGAGGCTAGCTGAGCTGGGCTCTCGGGACGACCGGTTTGGGCATCGGAAAGTGCGCCCGACGAGGCAGACCACGTGGGGGCAGGTCAAGAAATGGGTAGAAGTTTCTGCAAAATCTGGTTTTGACTTTTTGTCCATTCCGTTTCCGGCTCACTGGCGCTGTGGCGACTGGTACCGAGCGGACACTGTTAATTTACGACACCCTTTCCCCCACCGCCTCCAGGCGTCCGGGGTTTGAACCCAGCAACGAATTAACACCTCCAACGTCACCCACAGCCTTCGGCCGTAGAGTGGCGCCCGCAGGCTAAAACTATTATTATCTTTTTAAATAGAAATGCTCTGCTCTTGTCGCCAATTCTTTATGTCAGGGCCACTCCTGGCCTGCACAATATCCGGCCCACGGCCCATTACATCCCATCCCATCGTGGGGCCGGCTTCCGGTTGCTCGGAAGCCCTTCCGGCTGCCGGGCTAATGGGGGGTTTTAGGACCCCCACTTTCTGCCTGGCCACGGTCGGGATGGTAGGGCTTAAAAATTTATGAATCCACCAAGGGTCAACTTGGCGAGATTCCATTTTCTCCAGTGGCTGCAGCTCCAGTTCCATTCCTTCTCCTACCTACACTTCGCAAAAGTATCCTTTATCGGGTTCGCCGGCCTGGCCTGGAAGTGAAGCACACAGCATGGCACGGCAAGACCGGCAACCAAGAGGCTTTTAGAGGCCGACCACTAGCGGGGCCGGCTGTACAGTGGAGAGGCCTTGAAGGAGATGGCCACATTCACGGGATTAATTTCGCAACGACGGGAACGGGAAAGGGAAAAGAAATGGCATGGCGTGAACCAGGGCTTACGTTGAGTGGTTCGGGACCTCACGCCTCACGTCGCGCGGCTCGAGGAAGGCGATTTTAACACTCCGGACGGTATTGTTTCTGCTTACCGGCTGGATGACCATTGCTCGGTCGAGGGATTCATTTTATTTAATTTTTACGAATTAAAACAATCGCCCCGGTTGCACCTTGCTCGGGGTTCGACTCTTTCACTCTATGGACGTTATTAAGCAATAGTGTGGAAGTTTCTAAACTAGGATACGCTTTTATCTACAGAGTACAGACTGTTTAGTATCGTGGCATAATCATTACAGTTTTACAATGCGGTAAATTGCACGACCAATACAGGGTGTCCAATCTATCATTCTTTTTTTCATTTGGGTACAAAACAAAAACGGCTTCACAGTTTTCGGTGCTTGAACAATTATTTGAAAGGTTTATTCTTCAATTTTTTTTATAAAAAACAATTTTTAGTCAATTTTCTATCATGGGGGGCTTGGCAGAAGCTCATTCGGTCCACCTACTTTTAAGTACCTTTTCGATTTTATCTGGTCCTATTTCGGCAATAGCAACGTGAATTTTGGGTCTTGAGGCCTTTGGGTCTTTGGGTCTACCACTTTGGAAATAAATTTTCCATATTTCCCAATTTTCTGCAACTAAAATTGTATTTCATACATAAACTTTGTGAATCGACTTTTCAAATAAATGTTTAAGCATCGAAAAATATTCAGTCATTTGTTTGTTATAAACAAATGAAGAAAAGAACGTTAGTTCGTACACCCTGTACTTTAGAATGCTTATACTAGAACTGATCGATGGAAGGTTTACTAAACCTGAACAAAAATGCGACCGAGTCCAACCAAAACCGGAGCTAAAATATGTAGATGAAATGCATTAGGAGTTGTATGTGACGCAAGGATGAATCCATTTGTTTAGTTTGCCTTTAAGATGTAACATTTTCGACGATTTTCTGGAGACCACTCACCGAACAGCGTACGTCATAAACAGACCAAAAAGTCGCGCAACATTGTTAAACCAGTCAACCAAGAGCTTTATGCTCAAATTCGGGTGCCTCAAATCGAACATGGGCTAGTCAACATCGAAAGGGATACGGCAAGGTCGGGCAGAAGCTTCCAATCGGCTTTCGAAAAACGGATTCTTTCGAGTTGCAACAATCGAACGACACAAAGGGCAACCCAGAAACGAGGGGTTTGCTGTTTGCTTGGTTTGTAATGGACTGTTGTCCCGATCTGAACTTTCGATAACCCCACACAATGTGTGTAATCCGTCGCACCAAAGCTTGTTACCGACGGTGGGGTTGTAATTCCGGGCCTATGCTATGGGGACCGAACAACATGTCGTACAACTCGTGTCGTAAGTCGCACAATCGCTTGCCGTCGGTTGGTTTGGCCACACTGGAAAGGGTGTGCATACGAATGTCCTAGCCACAGCGACAGCTAGTGACACAGCCGTACGCTCCGCTTAAACCGTAATTCAATTGGAACCTGTTCGATCTGTTCGATCTAATTTCGTTTCGTAAATCTCACCCGAACGCCCTCTGGCGTTCGATAGGTGTAAGGGAATGCTGTGGCCAGGCCGGGTCTGGTCCGTGCAGCGGGCGAAACCCTCATAAAGTTCGCCAACTTTAGGCTACCCAAAAACTTACTCTACGAACCAAGGCGTACCCCTGATGAGATCTTAAAACATTTTCCCTGTTTCGGATCCCACGGTCCGCAGAATATTTACTCTTCCGTCGTCGGGACAAAGAACGTGACGGGGTTTTTGGGAGACGGTTCTGGGAAAAGGTGAACCTCCGACTGGGTTCGGACGAAACATAAGAATGGACCAGGGCTTCTTCTTGCCACTGCTGCTACTGCTTTGAATACTCGGCCACGGATCGGAGATGGGTTTGGGCTATCTTTCATCACTTATCTTTGATGAAAAGTGACATGTTCATTTCGTCCTGGTACCGGAGCGGTCGAAGTGGACACAGACCCAGCGCAGCTTCCAAGCTCCAGCTCTTAGGCTGTAGGGCACGGCCGAACGGAACGTCAGTCAGATTAACGAGCTTCCGAGTCTCTCAATCACGGTGTAGGATAGTGAGATCTCCACAGAAATTAAGCCATACTGGCGCCGCTCTTGTAGACGTTTGGGTGCCTCCTGAACTAAGTCTGGTGACGCATAGTTACATTGTGACGTGTGCTGAGGCACGCACACCATAGGCCGCTTCATATGGACCGTTTGGTGACATTGGCGTACCACCTTGACAACACAGTTACAGCAATCCATAGAAGAAGCTCCCAAGCTCTGATGCACTTGATTGGGGACCATCAATGGTGGTCCACTTGTTTCCGGAGTCGATCGTTATGCTCGCAGAGCCTTCCCGGAACGGGCCAGTAATGCACTTTGTGTTCTCGCAGCAGGAACTCTGTCGGCTATGGAACTACCGTTACACAGCATCCGATTCCGGGAATCCTAGCCGACGAGTAAACCTATCAATATCGGGTACCATAAGGGAGATGTTGCGGACCGCACGCACGCATGGCTTATCTCCGCCATTTGATGTGATGTGCTCCGTTCGAAGGGAGACTATAAATTTTAAGTGAGTGGTTAGCGGAGCACGGATACGCAGATAAAAAAAATGCTGGCATTCGTTATCCCGAAACGGTTCCCTGCTTGTTCACACACAACACTCCGCGCACGGTATCCGGTTCCGGATTCGGATGGGAATGTTGCTCCAGCATAAGCTCATTCGGGCAGCATGTTCATTAAAATCGCTCCCATGGAATTCATGTTTTATTGTTTTTTTTTTCTCCGGCCTCCCGCCCTATCAAAGGTAATAGATGGAGGCTTTCTATTTCGTCCCGGGCTCGGAATGGGCGGTAAAAATAGGCCTCAACTACTACCGGTGGTCGGTGGGCTGCATATTCGCCACTGAAAGCAACCATAAATTAGAGGATCCCGCGCGCGCCCGTGTCTGTGGTGCCTTGTGGTGGCTAAAGGATGCGTACGTTTGGGTCCAAAACATAACCCCGGAATGCCCCGGAACGGTCACGGGCCGGCCGGGTGAATCCTTCCGCTGTGGTCCGATTTTAAGTGGGTCCGCCGGGCAAAATACGGCCTCGTACGGTCAAACGGTTGGTCCGCTTTCCATCAGTGAATGATTGCTTTCGCATGATTCTCCATTCGTCATACCTATGGGGCTGGCTATGGCCGGCTAGCCATCGCCGATGCCACGCGAAACGGCGCCCCGACGCGTAACGGTACTTCGGCAGGCTTCGCAGGACCGTTCAGGTTCCGCTGTTCAATGATCTTCGGTTGATTTGAAGTGGGTTGCGGCCTTTAACGCACTTCGTCCTTCTCCGGCGGAAGAGGTTCGTAAAAGTTTACGATTGCGTTCGGGGCCCCCCAGGGTCAGATGAAGCGGCTAGCGTTATGGTGGTTGTTATGCCTAATGTGGCAATTATGGTGGAATCATTTATAGTGGAATGTATCGTTTCCTGCTGCTGCTGCAGCAATACTTTGCTTTCCCAGGACGAGTGCAACATAGGCTTGATTTGCTATTTTTGTCGATAATGTCCGCTCGAAGCTCTAAGGCCGGCATAGAGCTTGCTTTGAAAAATTATACGAATTACATTACACGAATTTTGGAACTCTTTTAGTTGGGTTTGGATCACTTGAATCGGGTTCATGTAAGGGTCAAGAATCAGTTCAATCGAGGAAGGTTATTTATACAATATTCAGCCCGAAAAAGGGAGCATACTACTGTGGCCAAAGAATATCGGGGGTTATAACTTGAAAACTCTTTTTTTATTCTCCTAAATTTATGTAATTGAAATTAAAATAAGCGCCGTTCTGTACAATACTAGACTATTCATCGATGACAGAGGGCGCTGCTACGAGCATGTTTGTTCTGTCCAAGTCTTATCATATTGGTACATTCTTCATGTGAAGATGTGTCAATTTTCACTTCAATCAGTCACTTCTTTTTTACCAGCTATTTAATATCGACGTGTTACAGTGTTTTTACAACGGAAAAAATCAAGTATCTTGAAACTTGGTCGTATCGGTGTAGAAGAAAACCATGCTCTTTCATCTGGGCAATGAACCGTGTCACAAGAGCATTTTGAAAATGGCATAAATCCATGAATTAAATTCGACGGTTGGAGTATTCACCGTATTCAAATTGGAGATTCATTGGAACGAGTGTAATGATGTTCAGGGAGACCATACCGAATAATAGAGTGTATTTCAAACAACAAAAATAGGTTTTTCTTGTCGATGATACGCACATATTGAACAGCCTAGTAAATCTATATCTACATTCGTTCCAATTTTTGAAACGGTTTGAAAAGTTTTGATTCCTATCTCAGCTGTTGACTGTAAAAGATGTTCATGGAGTGGTCTCTTGAGTTTGATCATCACAGCGGAAATTGCGGCTATTACGCCCGAAATGTTGTCAAAAATAAAGAAAAGTGCCCATTAAAGGACCGCTTTTTGTATGTCTAATAGAGGCGGTCATTTGATCGATATTGTTTGAGTGAATTGTCAATAAACGGGATTCTATACCCTAAAAAAATGTTGGTCATTTATCAAAATCGACTAAATAATGGCGGAGTTATTTGACATTTAAATCTCTAAGTCTTAATGGAACACCCTGTATTTTATGGAAAAAGGAACTCTTCCGATCGCTGCTATCTAGTTGATTTGAATTGATCAACCTTCTCACTATGTTTATAATGACGTACGGAGCTATACATGAGCTGACCGAGTAACGATTGTGTTGTAGATTTCGGGATTCCTTTACTGACATCTGGTTTAAAATGGCTTCCCCAGAGAATCGACGTTCATCTTGTCACGCCATTTGTTACATCTTACAGCTGATCAACATTATAAGTTAGGTTTCTTTTTCCTGCACCATTTAACGCATTTTCAGCATTCGGTCCACAGTGAATAAGTTAGATAATTCGCGTTCTTTCTTCTTCGAAACAAAATGAAAGCAAATCACCTTCGATCACAGTAAATAATCACGAAAAATCCGCCAGACATTCAGAGGTCGGCTCAAAAAAAAAGAAGCCAAATAGCCTTAATTTAGCCGGCCGAATCCTTCCACGACACGAAACAATGACACACCCCACGGGTTGTCAAGCGTTCGCCGGTCAGTGGGCTGGAAGTTAATTGAACGGTTCCGCGAAATGCGCCTTGCAAGGCGCTCAAATCTGAATTGCTCCGCTGAAAGGGTAAAGTATTGCCCGCGATTAGTGGCAATGGACCGCCCGAGACCCTGGCGGCCGCTGGGCAAGAAAGTTGTCCAGTGAGCCGCAGGACATCTTACCAAGGGGTGGGGGGCGGTGGAATGCTATCATCGCCGACGCCGGGCTGACCCGATGACCATTTGCCAGATTCATTATCGTGCCGTGAGCCCACCCGAAGGCGCCGCAAACATTGGCCCAGGCAACGCCGGGTGATAGTTATCCGGCGCTTGGTGACACGGAATTGGGGGTTTGGGGACGGGATAGGGCAATAAACACAACCGCCCCCCGCCCCGCCCCGACCGTGGCGAAAGGGTTCGGACCGTTAGCGGCCGGGGCGAAAATTAATGGACCGTCGCTGTGGATGCTGTGGGGCAATAATTCATAAGGCAAGATTGCTGACGCGAAGAAATAAGCCGCATGAAGCGTCTCGAAGGTTCCTGGGAAAAGGGACGAAGGCCGTGGGCCGTTTTACGCCGTGCGCCGGCGCCACGAATGTACGATTCCGCCGGAGGCGCTCTTGATAGAGCCATTCCAGGGGGGAAGGGCACCCGCTAGAAAGGCAGCCGACAGGATCTGGGTTGGGTTGGTGCTTAATTTTCATTCTCGGTTCGGCCAGCGGCGATGGAAAATCACGGACCGTTACCCGTGCCGGCTTTAAAGGGTGTCAACAGACCCATTTTTTCTTTTCGCCACCGCAGATTGCGTTAGCAATGGAATGTGTCCTCGCGGTTACATCAGGTCAGATTTTAAGATGTCGCTAAATTAACGTTTTAAAATCTGATCTGAAGCGCTTGACTTGAAGCGCTCCCGAAAAACAAAGTCCGATCCGATCCACAAAACACGTTAGGTTCAATTCCAGCCGGGCAGCTGCCGGTGCCGGAATTTAATCAACCGGAATAACGGGGCCAGGGGCAAAAAGAAAATTCTTAAACGATAACGATTTATCTCCCACAGGCCGCCTGGGTCTGGGAAACACGGTACGTCAGCAATTGAATGGAAAAACTCGGTCTCCACGGAGCACCATAATCCCGGCTCTCGCCTATCTCATCTCGTTGCCAGGTGATCGTTTTGCAAGGCGCCCTGCTTTTTTGGGCGCTCTCGCAATTGTCCCCGTTTGCAGGTGGAAAACCCATACCACCCATCACCGCCCTGATGCTCACCGAGACACTTGTTAGCATAACTTTAGAATAAAATGAAAGGCGGCTTGGGGTGTTCCGGGGCTGGGCTGTTTTACCCGTCGGACCTCGGGACCTCGTTAGCGTTTATTTCGTGACCGAATTTTCTTTTTCGGTTTCTCTGTGTGTGTTAGCGCACATTTTCCTGATCACCCGAAGAGATCGAATAAAAACGAAGCACTTGCCATATCGATTATCGTAACGCGTTTCGTCGTGTTTTCGCATCGGTCGGTCGGTTTTGCTTTTTATTTTGGGCCCTCTGGAAACCCTCGAAGCCGTGGCTGCTACTCCCTGTTTTGGCAGGAGATTGCTTCCGTTATCTCCGTCACTCGAGCCACGGCCGAGTGTCGTGCGTCGTTTAAGAAACAATCAACAATGGGAAAAGTTGTGCGACTTTAGCCACGGCCACGGCGGATGGCGGGTCCTCCGGATGTGGGAGCTCAAAATTATGAAGTACCATCATGCGCCCAGGACACCGCGGGTGTGCCCTTTTCGCGACCCCGAACCGGGGCAAACATTATGAAGCGGTAAAGAGACACTTCTCGATTGCCAATATCCCCGACGATCCCCGGTAATGGCGACGTGGTGCCGTCGTTGATAATGACAATAATGGCACCTGTACCGGGTTACACCGGGCCTCCCAGCGGGCCGACAAGGGCAAGAGCATAATGATGGGAAAGACTACCAAGAAAGCAAAGCACGCGGGAGAAATGGAGAAAAAAATGGAACACGGTACGGGTCCTGCGGAAGAGCTTCATTTTCTGTCACCCCAGGAGTGGCCGGATGACCAGGGCATGCAACAGGGTTGGCCGGGTGACACGGACCCCACCCCTTTGGACGCCGCAGATATTCCAATTTATTTGAACATTGAGTTCGGCCCGACTGCCCAGGCCGATCGTTATCGGTGTGGCCAGGAAATGGAAAGCGAAACCTCCATTGAAGTGATCCCCCGTTTTTGGTGCCATTTTGTTGTTTGTTTGGCCCCGTTTTGGAAAGTCCCAACCCGAGAAACCGACCGACAGCGACCGACGAGTTGTCATTTCGCTTCTTTCCGCAGAAGCCTCTCCGTCGCGGCTCTCTGCGTCTGCTGGAATTGCTAATTTGAAGCGGGTCCGTGTCATTTGCATCGCTTACGACATTGGCACAGTATCGACGCAGGCCACCGGCGGTGGAAGAGGTGCGGTCTATCGTGTGGTGGGGAGGGCACCATGAAAATGAGAACCCTTTTTCGGCGAAGAAAGGCCACAGCAGCACGGAAGGAAGGGAGTGAACCAGGGGACCTCCCCCTGGTTCATTTGCTCGGAATCGGAGCATCAAAGAGCTTTGTGGGCCACAAACACCAGGAACACAGTGCCGCACACACACTAATGACGGCAGGGGGTAGAAAACCCCCATTTTGGTGCTGCTTCTTTGTGGGGCTCCCAGAACTCTCGAATGCACCGACGGAGAGTCGTCACCAGAAAACCGTTAAACAAATCATGCTCCCCTCGCCATGGAGGTAGCTATTCTTAAATGCACATCAATCGGCTCGATGGCGCACTCTAATTAGTGTGCGCCCTAATTGGGTTGGCAAATCGGGGAACGGAGATGACAGCGACCCGGCTCTCCGGAGCTTCATCACGGGCATCAAAGAGGAGGGCACGCCAGTCAGTCAGACACCCCCTCAGGGCTTACCGTGCCGTGTGGCGCTGAAGTTTGGAAGTTGTTTAGTTGGTGATCCGTTTCCAACAACTTTTTGCTGGCCCAAAACTGCTGAATAGACTCGCGGCGGCACATGTCTGTGGACATGTATCAGGCATTGGCCGTGGAATACATGGCTGTACGACAGTGAATCAAATGTTGGGACCTCTACTGCATTCCGGAGTCGGAGTTGGTGGGACTTGATGAAACCCCTTCAAAGCGAGCCTTTGTTTGGAAGTTTACGGTTCCGAGTACTTTTTGAAAAAAGAAAGATGCATCAACAGCCTGTAATGTGCCTAACTAAATATAAGGTTGGTGCAAAAGTTATCTGTTATTTTGAAAATCTATATTTTTCAATTGTCGATAAAATCACAGATATAATCAAATTTTATCAGCATATTAGTAATCTGAGCATCGACCCTGGGCGGACATCGACAGGGTGTGTGGTGGGACAAGAAAGGATTCATTTATTATGAGTTGCTTTCGTGTGACCAAACACTAAATTGCAGAGCAGAAACGGCCACAATCGACCAACAGAAGAGGTGTCGTGTTTCATCAGGTCTACGAAATGCCACGCACGTCTTTAGTGTCTCGCCAGAAAGTCCGGATTTTCCATCAAGCGATTATTATCTTTTTCGTGCATTGCAAAACTTCTTGAAGAATGTGAAATGGAGATCTAATGAAGATTGTGAAAATTGAATCAAAATTTCTTCAAAAGAGGAATTGTGAAGCTTTCTTTAAAATGGCAACCAATTTTAGAACAAAACGATGCATATAACTGAAATCGGACTATCGGAAACATCTTATATAAAGTTTGGAATTTCACCTAAAAATAATAGATTACTTTTGCCTCAAAATTATACAATTCGCGTTGCCTCTTAGTCGGCCTGGGAACTTTTGAGCATAGGAGCATTGACCGCACTTTTAAATGTCCATTAACCTGGTTTTGTCTTCGTTTTGCCCTTAAGCAGTTTCGTCAGCATTGTTAGCTTCGCTCTCTGACTTTGATGCTTTGAACTTCTTAACTCATGTGTTACAGTATGAGTTTCCCTCTTGTTTGCCGTTATGGCACTCGATCGATGACGTCATAAAGAAACCCTTTATGGAACGTTTGCTCGGGATCATCAACCGAACTGCGTTGCCGAACTTGTGAAACAGGCCGGTGCTGGAGGGTGATGGTACAACGGTTTAGGCCAACTGTCCGCTATCGTGGGACGGTTTTTGTTGGTTGGTTTTGAGACAGGTTTTCTTTTCGTAGAAAACACAGCGTGGGAGCCCATTCAATGGACAAACACCGCGGTGAATCCAACATAATTGCTGGGAGCGTTGCTTCGTGGCCGCCCCGGAGTGGTACATACTTTACAGTCTTGCTACAAAACTTTTAGATTTTTCAACCGCGAATGTTTAACTAGAAGTGCCTTTGTGCTCTCGGAGGCTTCAATGGACCAAAAAGTCAGGAAGTAGAACCGATAGTCGACGCGTCGAAATCCTGTACAGCCGGCGGGCATCGGCTATCAGTAAGAAAAGTGGAATGGCACTGTACCCAGGGCAGAGCAGTGTGCCAACGCGGAATGACTAAATGCAGCGAACTTTGCTTTGTTGAACGTTACCATACGCTGCAGTTGCTGCTGTTGCTGATGGCATTTAGCTGTCAGGACGCCACGGCAAACCTGTGTGTCTCGCGAGTCTGTTTATGGACCGGCGTGTGAAGGAGGACTAGCCGAGGACTGTGATTCAGCATACATTTGTCGCTCAACTCTTCAGGGACGAGATGGCCAGCTTCAGCCAGCTTCGGAAACGTTCCCATAACAGCCAGACACGAAAAAATAGGGTTTGCACCGTCGCGGATTGGGTAGCATCCGGCCAGCGGGACCAAATCTCGCTCACTTCTTTCGGACCGGACGGAAACGGAGGGCGGAAGTTTGGGGCGGATTATGAATAAAACATGCGCTTCGCCCTATATATGTCCCATTGTCATCGAGAGCTTAACGAATGTGCCCGCGAATAGGAGTTTTGGAATGGTGCAAAAGATCTGCCGCCGGTGAGTGGCCGCCGCGCACCGACGGGAAAAGAGGAGACACATCCCGCCGCGGCGGTCCGAGTCCTTTCCTGGCCGGCGGCGGGAAAAATGATACCGAATAGTACTGTTTCCGTTCCGCTGCATGCTGATTTTGCGCTCGGAATAGTAGGGCAACTCGAAAGTCTTCCATCATTTATGGCGACTGATGGCTGTCATAATCTAAGTTGTTTGGGCGTGCGTCAAAAATGAACGACGGCAGTCGGTAGGTAGGTAGGTAGGTTTAAGAGGCACAACAATGCAAGTGCAGGATGACCAATCGACCAATTTTTGAGTAACTTTTCGATTATATCTGGTCCTATTTCGGCAATAGCAACTTGAATTTGGGTCTTAAGGTTGTCAATAGATGCTGGTTTGTTCGGATAACATAAATATCGATTGTGGCTGACGTTCAAGTTCTCAGCTTCAATTTCGGCGAAAAACCAATCAGCCAAAATCCGCATAAAACAGTCACTCGTTTTGGGTGTATTGGCTTCTCTTGCACAGAGTGTGGGTTTTCCGCACCACAATGCTGCTTATTAACATAGCCACCGAAGTGGAAATTTAGCCTTAATGAAATGTGCTTTTAACGAATGGTTTGGCCACTTAGGAAATAAATTTTCTATCCCTCCCAATTGTGTGCAACCAAAACAGTATTTTATACATTAATTAAATTAATTACCCTATCAAATAAAAGTTCAAGCATCGACAAATATTCAGCAGCTTTTGTCATATCAAAATGAAAAAGTGCAAGCTAATTGGCTCACCCTTTAGAAGCACCAGCCAAATTAGATGATTTCGTTTCAGTTAAAATTATGTCCATTTGAATTAGCGTGTCCGGCAAGAATCTAGGACCTATTGAGTAATGCTGGATTAAACTAATAGTTCGAAGCAATGATGTAAAATTAATAGATGCCACGTAAAACTCAACTACGGTCTTGGTATCGGCCAATTTCTTCAAAACTACACTAAGATTGGTTTATGTCTGCAACGTATAAAAACAGAAAAGATAGCTCCATCGGAGAACAGCGCAATGAAATTCATGTTAAACCTAAAGCCGGTGCAACCCGAAGCCCGATCAGCATCGTGCAAAACTTTCTGATTGACCTAATGCCGTGTTTGGCCGACCGTATCCGACGGAACACCGGGGGTTTTGAGTGGCGCGCCGAAAAACGGCGAATCCGTATCAAAATGCAAAACAGTATCGGGACATTGTTCCTGCTGCCGGCGCCCACCGGAGGCCATTTTTTGGCCTCCGCTTCCGCAGCGTTTCGATGGAGACGCCTGGTGGTGGCCGCGTGGGCCACACGTGGGCAAACTGAGTGCGTCGGGAACGATAATAGCATCCATTGCGAGCATCGCTGCCAATCCGTCGTCGGTGGGGTCGCCTCGCCAGTGACTCCAAACCCCGGCGGGCCGTGTGGAAATACTAGGCGAGGCGAATGGCGAATTATTGTGTGACAAAAAACAACACCAGGCACGGGCCACGGGCCAGTGTGGGACGTTCGCGGGGACATTTTGTCCTTCGTACCCGGGGCCGTGGATTGGGGGAAGAAAAATTAAATTACCCTCTTCGGCACGCCGGCGGAAATGCGATGTTGCGGGTCGGAAACCCCGGTCGGATGCCCGTTTCGGTTTCTCGGCCGTCGTTAAAAAGCTTAATGCTTCCGTGGGGAGCAACGTGACGAGGGCCATTAAAGGACACGAATGCGCGACGGTTCCCGGAGATACCCACACCGTCGTTAGCTCCGCTTAGCGTTGATTAAAGCTGCTTACCTGCATGTTCCAGGTTCGGGGACGAGGCGCTACCTTCTGGCTGCCGGAGCCAGTCCCGTGCCCGTGACCGGCCGTGGTGCTCGAGTTCGTCGTACTGCTGGCGGCGTTACTGGCAGCGGCCGCAGCAGCAACGGCCGCGGCGTTCGCTTGCTTCGTTTGCTGCATGATCTGCGAGATGAGGTCGAGCTGCTGCCTGGTGAGACCCTCGTTGCCGGAGCCTGGCGCAGGCGAGCTGGGTGAAGGCGATTTGCAACTCGAGCCCGAATCGCTCACGTTACCACTGCTACTGCTGCTGCTGCTACTGCTACTGCTGTTTGAGCTGCTGCTCGAAAGGCTGGAACTGCTGCTGCTCGAGCTGCAGCTACTACTGTTGCTGGCACTGCCGGAGCTGTTGGTGCCGCCACTGCCGTTGACACTGAACTGCACGATGGTGGCCCCGTGAGGTGAGCTCGCGTCTCCTGCAAGTGAGCGAACGGTGTCAACCATATATTAATGTGATGTACCTCGATTATTGAAGCGACTTTTGTGAAAGGCTCCGAATCCAGCGCTACAAAAATTAGACTACAATCCGTCCGTGTTCAATTTTGATGGAATTCACCCGATGGCACAGGCCTGCCAGAGCTCGGGGCATCGAGCTCGAAACGCGAACAAAGCTCCAAAAATCGAACTTCACAGATGAAGTGAAGCGTATCGGCAGAGAGACACAGCGAAAGGCACCGGGAAAATCGATGCCAGATACTCGACGACGCCGTGCGTGCGGAACAGACACACGTCAGCGAAATTTGGAAATGTGGCCCGCACCACCCCACCCAAGCGACTCTTTCGCGGGCTCGACCCCCCAACGCGGCCAGGGCCGGAGCCAACTTCGAACTTATCTCGGAACCGACATCCGCACTCACGGCTCGGATCGGATCGAAGTTTCGTCTTGGAAAGGGGATTCCGGAGGGTGGGCTTTCTCTCGGGGTGGCGCACATAATCGGAATATGTTGGGCCACGGCCCGGCCCCGCGGGTGGCGCTGTTGCTTTTGAAACCGAAAATCCCATTCAATTTCAATAAACTGTCAGCGCCAATCAAATTTTGCGTTTCGCTCGCTCTCGCGACGTGGCTCGGCGTTCCGGACGTGGCAGAGGGCCAGGCCTCTAAGGGCCTAGCTTCGCAAGGCTTTCAGGGCCCAAACCACGTGTACGACGCGGGAAGGAAGAACTTCACAGGCCACAGTTTATGCTACCTGCGTTCGGCGTTCCGAGTGGCGCTGAAAGCAATTCGATCCTTTTTCCATCATCACCGCCCAACCCGTCAGCGGCCACGTCAGCGATTCGAACGAACGAACGAACAGCAACTTGCCGAGGGAACTGTGGCAACGAAAAAAAAAACGAAAAATCGGCAGACAAGCGAAAATGGCTGCACGAATCCGCTGGGGAGCACAACTCCGGCTCCAGCATCCTGCCAGCATCCTGCAGCCATCGGAGATAGAATGGATGGTGGAAAACATCGATATAACAAACCGGCACCGGGGAGGAAAGTACGGCCAAAAAGAAAACTTTCCCAGCACGGCACGCGTGCTGCATTGTGCACACGGACATTGTGCAAACAATGGCACATTTGCACGTACTTCGAAGGAGCCGTCCGGCGAGCGGTCGGCGTGAGGTGGCGGCACGTCGAACGGGCTGCGAATGGTTTCGTGCAGGTTGTGTCAAAAAGTGGCCGTACACCACACCTCTGCCAACCAGGGTGGCCCACCACAGGGTAGGAGTGAAAAGTTCATCTGATTAGTTGGGCATTAATAACGTTGGACGGATTGAAATTAGTTTTAGGCGAATCGTGGGGCCCGCTGCGGAAAGGGCGAAATTAGAGCTGCGCGCTGGCGAAATAACCGAAATTGATTTTACGAATTTTCCCGCACTGACCGAGGTTGGAATTGGTTTCATTGTTGTTCGGTTGGCGTTCGCCGCGCGTAGAACTTTGATCGGTTTCATTTACACTGGCGAGTGTCTAACTAAATCCTGAGAAGTTCCCATCCTGGCATTCCGATCGGAAAAGCGAATCGATGGAATTTTGCTTACATTTTGTGGGTTTCGAATGTGTTTTATTGTACATCCGTTCAGTGGAATTCTGAGTTGAAAGCAAGTGCGCATGCAGAGGCAGTACTAGCTCTGCTTCAAGTTGTTGCAGCAGCTTCGGAAGAACGAAAAACGGTTCACTGTAGCATGTTGTTTAGGACTTATGAAGCTTTCGAACAAGCATCAGGTTTGATATGAAAAAAGCTACTCAAGTTACTGCATATAAATGCTCAGAACCACAGCCCCACAGCCTTTCTATTCGTTTTAAGAATTATTAACGTTTTAAGAACATTACCGTAAGCAACAGAGATTAATATTGTCCCTGTTGCAAACCAGGGCCGTTCGGCGGTTGTGATTGCCGGATAAAGAGAAGAATCGCTTATCACGGCAGAAAGCCAAAGAAGAAGAAGAGTTTGCGGACTGGTTCGTCGTTGCACATTCTCCTGACATGACCAGCCCACCGGGGCCTGGCGAGCCTTATACGCTATAAACATTTTTTACCGTCTAGAAGAACTTGGTTTCATGTGAATTTTTTTGATGTCCTGATGGTTTTTGCAATGGTTATGGTTATTCAATAACCTTGTCGATGCCTGATGAGTGCAAATCCTGCAAGGCGTCTGTTCCCCAGGCGTCTGTTTCAGTGTGAATGGTATTTTATTTGATACCTGAGCGGGAAACATTGTACAGGGTGAGCAAATTAGCGTGCCCTTTTTCATTTAGTTATAAAGCAAAAACAGCTGAATAGCTCGATGCTTGAACTTATATTTGATAGGATGATTCTTAATATTTTTCTTTAAATAAAACAATTATGGTCAAATGTTCACACGATTGGCTTGGCTCATTCGGTCGACCTATTTTTAAGTACATTTTCGATTTTATCTGGTCCTATTTCGGCAATAGCAACGTGAATTTCGGTCTTGAGGTTGTCCATAGTTGCTGGTATGTTCGGATAACATAAATAACGATTGTGGCTGTCGCTGTATGACACGTAGCACCGTCCTGTTGAAGCCAAATGTCGTCCAAGTTTTCAGCTTCAATTTCGTCGAAGAACCAATCCACCAAAATCCGCATCAAACGGTCTCTCGTTCTGGGTGCATTGGCTTTTCTTGCACGATATGTGGGTTTTACGATCCACAATATTGCTTATTAACATAGCCACTGAGGTGGAAATCAGCTTCAATGAAATGTGATTTTGACGAATGATTTGACGACCTACCACTTTGGAAATAAATTTTCCATATTTTCCAATCTTCTGCCACTATAATTGTATGTTACTCATAAATGTTAAGAATCAACCTTTCAAATAAAACTTCAAGCATCGATAAAATTTCAGCCGATTTTTATTTACAACCAAATGAAAAAATGCACGCTAATTTGCTCACCCTGTATTTTAGGCGTGTTGCCAATCCTTAGTTGCTAAAGCACGCGTGTCTATGATCTGCGTTGTTTTACAGTAATTAACAGAAGCAACAAGCCCCATAAGCCTCATAAAGGGTCGTAAAAGAAAACAATTAAAAATATGAAATATGAAAACGGCGACGTTTTGCGACTCGCACTCGTTCGCGACGTCACAACTGAAGCTCTTTATTTGTTAGCACGCAACATAAATCCCAACCGCATGTCGTTGCCACGCGGAATCAAGGGGGCACTTGGGTAGCTATTAGCAACGTACTCGCGATTGAAACGGGTTGCTCCTCCGCTCGACTCGACTTACCACTGGCCGTCGCTGGTGACAGACTGAGCCCGCCGGGTGGTCCGGCATTGCTTCCGCTTGGGCCCGGGCTGGCGGTTCCGGAAGGCGACCCCAGTCCCAGGGCGCTGTGGTGGTTCTCGGTGTGCCGGCGCAAGGACCGCGCGTCACAGTACGACTTGCCGCAGCCATCCGCCTTGCACTCGTACGGTTTTTTGTTGCGATGCGTCAGCATGTGGCCGTTGCTGTAACGACACAGGGAATGTGAAGGGGTGGAGGTGAAGGTCCTGGTGAGACTCCGGACCGAACCGGGCTATTACTTACAGGTGATCCTGTCTTTTGAACGCTTTCGAGCACATCCCGCACACGTACTTTCGCTCGTCACTGTGCGTGAGCTTGTGCTTGGCGAGGGCGGACGCGTTACCAAACACCTTACTGCAGACCTGTTGATGCGGAAAGGAGAAGGAAGAATGCGTTAGCGCGAGAGTGGACGTTTGCGGGACAATGGGTTCCTACTCCCTTCACAGTCTATGGAACACATCAATGAGAAGAGAGACGCCGAAAGCGAGTCCTGCTATTCCATTAGGTTTCAAAGACGGGCAAAATGGCCGAACGGACCCGTCGAGCCCGAGTTTCGATTTACGACCTTCCTGAGTGCCGAAAAACTCGCTCAAACCCTTGAATCCCGATGCGCCCGATGCTGCCGATGTTTCGCGTCCCTCTCTTCGTTAGGCCCATTGTTGCATCGACCCACCGGCCGGAAGATGCGCGTCGGCCTAAATCGGACCCTTTTTTCCTACTCCACGTCATGATGTCCTTTTGGGGCGCGTTCTAGTTTCGAGTTCTGTGTTTTTGGAGCGCACTCAGCCCCAAACTCGAATCCCTCTCCGTTCCGATGCTCGGATCCATCCATCACACTGAAACAATTGTTGTTCATTTGTGGTACGCAGCCATTGTGGAACGCGTAAATGTGGACGGAGCTCCGAAGAAAATGATTTACTTTCACCAACAACAATGGTCCGTGCTGCTGGGTATTCCGTTAGCGGTGGCCCTTCACTCGGGATTGGATTGCCCACCCGGTCCCGGTGACACCTCCGCAATCGGACCATTGCTGGGGCGTTCGTCCTTTGTTATCATTTTGGGGCTATGTACACACTCCGCGCAAGGCTGGCCGTTACATCCGGGGCCTATCATCACCCCGGCACCCTCATCATCGTCATCATCATCATCATCATCATCCCGAGCGGTCTGGTCGGCCGTTATTCGCCAGGAGACTTTTAAGTGGCCGACGCCTGAAAAGAAAATGTCCCAAGCTTTTACAGCCTCCACTTTACACGGCGGCGAACCAATTTACCCAACTGCGACAGGCGGGGGCCTAACATTGTTACGGGGGCCGTTGTTTTATCAGACTCCCTTTTTTTACCCCTCACGCCTTCTCTCTCTCGCTCTGTCTCGACGCAAATTGTTTTCTTTGTTGCCAGTAGCCAGCCTGTTGTTTGCTTTGGGGCAATGTCGATGTCACTACGGCGTCAAAGGGCCGGATGGGTCCGTCGAATAGCCACGCACTTAACCGCACTTTATTTTGGGTGAACGAAAAATTTGTACTTAGCTTAGGGGTTGGCGGTTCGTTGGCCAAGTCGCCCGAACTATCCCACCCCAATCGACATGGTCCGGGTTCTGGGGTACCTGGGGAAACACAAGCCACACACACCTGAACCTGGAGTTCCAAGCACTACACCGGTCTGGTTTACTTTGGATCGATCGGTCCGAGGTGACCGAGGATCCACTTCTTTCCGTATTTGGGCTGGACGTGGACGAACCCCGACAACCTGACCCTGAGACCGAAAGGTTATTTATGAACCGTACCTTATTAAAACAGAGTTCCAGTGCGTTTCCGGGTTTCCGGACCCTTGAGATGGTTGACCGAAAATTGGTTTCGTCGTAACCTTTATCGGTGTCCGTTTTGGGACACACTCCCAAGTGCATTCGATGCTCCAAGGGCTCCAAGGTACGGAGAAAATCTCCTCCCCCGGGGACCTACACCTGACATGGATCGAACATCCCAGCAACAAGGCTAGGGCCGAAATCCTGACGGTCATCGCCCGGGAGCTTTGGGCTGGATTACGGAGCAAATTTATGGCAACTGTCGGTGCGCCCACTGCCGGAAGCGATTATATTTTGGAATAATTCTTTTCCTGCCCAGCCATGGAAAAAGAAGCGTGCTGTGGGTAAGAGACAGGATGTGAGAGAATGAGAGCGAGACACAGTGGTCCTGGGTGGGAAAAAAGGTCGACAGCAAAGTGCGTACCATATATCTTCGTATTACTAATAAACGGGCGGCATCCATAAACAATGCTGCATCATGCGGCGGGTGCGCCCACGGCCCACCACCCAGGATACCCTCGTCAGGACGAAGTGCCACTTCGCCCCGACCCGGGGGCTCAGCTATTTACAAATGAATCCCAAAAGACTCCTCCATCACAACCCGGGCCGGCCATTGGGGTTTTCGGTGGTGGAAGCGGCGCCCAGCGTTTATCACTATCGAACAGGCAGACAGGGCTGGTTGGTGGTGGTGGTGGCGGCGCCGGCTATGTTATCAGCATTACAACCCTTTTTACGGTTGATAGCAAAATAGCTTTTAATTTTCTCCGAGGGCCGATTAAGCTCAATTGCGTCCGGATCGTCGGCAGAGGTCAGTCGGTCGAAACTATTGACGACTCGGACCCAGGACCGAAGGCACAGAGGACGTGGAGGCCCGGGGAGTCGTAAAGCGGGTCCGACTGCTTCTACTCCCACACTCCATTCGGTGTACGAGAGAGCGAGAGAGGTAGAGATGGGAAAATTAAATCGTAACCGTATGGTTACCGGTAGCAGGTTGTCGATTGGTGGGCGTCCCTGTCCAATGGCTAGTGTCCGTCGCCAGCATCCACCCAACGGTACGGGTCCGGGTTTTGCGAATGGTCATTCATTTTCCTGCGGTCCGCCAGCGTGACATCCGTCCGGAGGCGGCCGGATCCAGAGCGGAACACGACTGTCGATATTAGAAGCGATTAAACTTTCATTCCGCAAACCGTTAAAATGAACAGCTTTCGAGCCGTTCATGCGGTAAATCTGGTCCGCTCCGGGTTTACAACCCGGACCGCCGGTAGTTGGGGTCAGTGCCGGAGTTAAGGGGTTTTTAATTAAGCTGGGAGTAGCGCAGGGAACCGTGTCGTGACTGTGTCAACCCGTAAAGGACTCAACACTGGAGCTGCTACGACAGATGCGGATACTGAGGGACACGCTGATTGAAATAATAGACCGTGGAAGGACATTCAATGAAGTCGGTAATAAGCCCACCGGGATGGGTCAAGGTCACATCCTGTTGGGGTCCTGTTCCAAACGAAACCCTTTGCAATGCATTCGATCTGACTTTTTGACTTCGAACGCCTCGGGAACGAAAATTGTTTGATTTGAATTGTTTTGACGTTTGAGTGACGAAACAGCAAGGTCCTGATATTAGGCCCCTGGTCTCTCCCTGAAGTCTTAAACCAACACTCAATTAGCGGGCGCTTCGTGCGAATTACTTTAACCGTTACTTCAGCCGTCCACAGAGTTTCGCCTAATCGAGGCGAGGTTTTGCTGAATGAAAAACAATTATTTGTCATAGTTTTGCTGTGTCGGTTTGCGAGAGATTGCGAATCAATTCAAGCCGGGCCTCCTCCCCGGGACGGCCAACTTAGGGCAACTTTCGCATTTGAGTTACAGGCCGACGGGTGGCAACAGTCGGTAAACAGCTTGCAAATTGAACCATTAATTGGACATGAAAGCAATTACCGGCGCACCAGTCGTCGTCGTCACTGTGGGTGCTTCTTCCGAAGGCGACGAAGAAGCTCGTCGTGGTCGTGGCCGGGCCTAAAAAGCAGCAGCAGGGTCTTGGGCCGTGTTTGGGAAGAAATTAATTAATAATGCTCTAAAAAACCAATCTTCTTCTGGCCCGGGCCGGCGAGCGCTTGAACGCCTTCGAGGAAAACAGGCTGCCGTTCGGTCGTGAGACGCCACACCGTGCCGCTGTAGGGCAACTGGGCACTGAGGTCCTGGGGGCGTGGAAAAGGCTCCGCGTAGTACGAGTTCGCGCGTTCGCGACCAAGACCCGCCGCCGAGCATCAACAAACACTCGTAACGCTGATGGATCCGTGAGCGAGGCCGGACGCCGGCGATGCCGCTGCCGGAGCTGGGTGTCTTCACCGTTCGAGGCGGACCAAGATGACTACACAGTTGTTACACACTTTTTGAACGCTAAACATACATCGTTAATTAATTCCCCTCGGAAAGCGTGCATCTGGTTAGTGGGTGGTGGGCGCGCACTTCCGTTTCCACAGCTGTTGATGCCGCCGGAAATGGACGCGGCCAACTGTGCAGTGCGTCTTTGTGCCTCGGGTGGAGTCAGTGCGGCCCAAGAGGCCTTCGGCGACCCCGCGAAGGACCGGCCCCGCGAAGGAATACCACAAAAGCAATGCGGAGCAAAATCGTTAGCGTAGACGGGTCGGCATCTGCTCCGGCTGTTCCGTAGCTGCTGGAGGCGGAACTAATACCACACGGATGCGCATATTTTCCACTTCAAGTTGTGTTGATAATGGCGGACGGCGGTTGTGTTGATAATGGAATTAAACGGAACTTCACTTAGTTGATATGCTCTAAGGTGCTATGGAAATGGCAGGAGAATGTATTCAAAACGAATGAACTGAAGCTGAATAAATTCAGCTGTGGAGCTGAAGAATCCTTTTTTATAAGCCCCAATGCGTCCGATAATTTAAGGGATTTAAACCAATCTGCCAAAATATAAGGATGTATAAGGATAGTGTGGTGGATACAGACTCGTGCAATAACGTACCAGCGCGAACGTAGGCCACCGCAAGAGTTAGGACTCAGCATAAACGCGATCACGCCATTCGGGTCGACGATCGCTTATGCTGAGCGCGGCACAAAAGAGTCATGTAGGCTACCACCGAATTTGGGCTCGAATGGATTAATCGATAATCGATAGAATTAATCCAAACGCCAGTGCGAGCGGTCGCACCCTGTGCATATCGCACTGGTTAAGCTAAGTTGAATCAAGTAAAAACGGGAGTGAAATGAAGTATGCAAAAAGTGTAACAAGTGTTTGCTACTAATATGCCCATCATTTCATTGTTCAGTGTTTGCAATAGCTTCTAGCTATTGCAACAGATTGTAATGACTGTCATAATTCATGTTTCAGATGTTACCATTTTGGCTGGAAAATTGTGTAGGGTGAAAACCAAATGTCGTCCATGGTTTCAGCTTCAATTTCGCAGAAGACCCAATCTGCCCACATTTCTCGGTAGCATACGACATACGGCGACGGTTGCGGCGGCTCTTTCTTCATTTTCGAAGAAAAGTGGGCCGACGATGCCGACGATGACCAAAATCTACACCAAACCTTCACTCGTTGTGGGAGCATTGGCTTCCCTTGCAAGACGAGTTCCGAGGTTTCCGAGCCCCAAATACGACAATTCTGCTTACTCACATAACCACCGGTGGTGGAAATGAGCTTAAATGAAATGAGTTTATTAAATTTTGAAAATGTCTCCAACAATTGTTAGAATAAAAAAGAATTGTTAGAATAAAAATTAAGATTGAAGGGTAATCGGTAATTTAGCATCCAAAAATTTGACGGATAGCCCTGGATCTTGATATTTGACCGAAAAAGACAGAACGAACGATGAAAAATTTGTAATGATTCTATAAAAATACAGAAATCTTTGGTTATTCTGTACACGTTATAAACAAATTTCTCTTGGCAGATCCTTAAAGAAGGCCTTAAATGTTTTTTAAATCAACTCTATAGTAACTAATGTGGTCGGCTGCAAGATCGGGTTGGTACTAAAATAGCTCGCTCTAGCTAACTAAAATAGCTTGTTCTTACTCTAAAGCTGGCCAGAATAGTTTCGTTAAAATACCGACCAACTAGACGCAATGAACCGAAATCAACAATTCATTTGGAGTTAAAAAAAATCGTTCATCGGCAAAAAAGCTTTCACCAAGCCTCAGGCTCTCAACAACCAGAAGAAAAACAACATGATGGCGATCGATCGAAAGGATAGGTCGACGAAGCCCAACAAGTGCCTGATGGCACACACTGTGCGGCATGCAACTTTTGCCACCGTCAGCACAATGGAACTCACCAAGGCATGGCAGTGCACATGGTGACGACTCCTTATTGTAATTACGTGACACGCACACACTTTCCGGCCCGGCATGGCAAATCTGGAACACCGGTGGGCCCCGGTGGGTTCTGCAAATCGCCAGGTCTGCCCGGCCTACGTGATCTGGCCCCTGAAGGGTGATTGTGTGCGCTCGTGATTGCGTGAAAATATGATAAATTTAGTTGTCACGCAATGGCATCGTTTAATGAGATTGCTGCTTTCGGTGCGTCCGCTCCGTCCCGTCGTTCGTTGTCATCGCCCTTCACCCTCGGGGGGGTGGTGGGGGACCGTGACCACATCGATCCGGCGCGAGTATTCGACGAAGGCGACGACAGCTCGGCGGGGAACTGCGCAAGCAACTGGTTGCCAGTGTCTCGGCTCCCCGGTGGCCAGTTAACGTTAACTGAGTGCCCGGGTACGCCGTCACAAGGCTGGGGATGGAAGTGTGGCTGCGGTCTACCACCGGGCGTATCCTTCCGGCGATCCTTGGCCGGGTGCGGCGGTAACCGCACAGTTCGTTCGATGAATTCCAACGGGGGCTGAATTATTGATGAGACCTGATGGTTATGGTTTAGGCGTGTTTTATGGTTGTCCGTGCGTGCCTGCGCCCGTGCGTGCTGACCCAGTTTGAGTAGCACCGCCCTCTTTCCATCCCATTCGCCGAATCAATTCACTCCAGTTTTTGCCCTTCAATCGTTGGTGGATTTTTTCATCGACAATTCTGCTGACACGCACTCCTTCGTTTGCTGACGAGTTACGGGACGGCGAAGCTCTTGTTAATTTGATCGAAAGGAATTGCTACTGGCGATTTTTTTCATCTTCGGTTTGATAGAATCTTTGGTTTATCGAGCAACGAACAAGTTGAACAGGTATTTACTTTAGTTATTAATTAATTATGGACTCGAGCTATGTTTCTCTATTTAAGTTAACACGTGTTTGTTTATGAAGACGCTCTTAGTGATGCCAACATTGTCGTAGTCCTATTGTTCTACGCTATTTCCGCAAAAACGCAACATTGTAACAATCTAAACAATCAACATTCTATCCTAAACTTCAACTTTCTCAACATAGAAACAGTGTACGAAAAATGACGCAGAAACTTCCTATTGAAAAGACAGACCATTACAGCAATAAAGAGGCAGTCTGTCAGATGAGTGAGTAACAGTTTGAATCTAGTATTTAGTATTTCATCACATCCGATATGACAACAGTTGTAGAAATTATGAAACTAATAAAGTTACTGCACTGTAGCTTTGTGAAACGAATTAATGTTAAAGTAAAATGCAAATTCAATTTAAAGACATTAATGATCCAAGAGACTACGATGTTACGAACTATGATCATCAAACATTGATTAAGGCTGCATCCAGATGATGATTCTCACCAACGGTGTTTAAACTTGAATTGACGGAAAGAAAAACTTGCAATAGCGTGTAGTGGGAAAGAATTCTACCTTCCCTATAATTTAATCCCTTTTAAATTGTTCGTGACAAATACACGTCAAAAGATCAACGTTAATGGTCCATATTTTTGCGGAAGAAGCCACTTTGAAAGTATCCTCACAAAGCCGGCTAATTGATGTAAAAAAGATACGTATTTTGTCGGAATACGGAAAAAAATGCTTAAGCTTTTATTGGGTCAACAGCTGTTGGTAGAACTGCGTTTCAACCGTTGTACCAGGCTTTGAGTAGCTCAAAATAGACCTTCGATCCAACCAAACACAGGGC
This sequence comes from Anopheles bellator, assembly GCF_943735745.2. NCBI lineage: Eukaryota > Metazoa > Arthropoda > Insecta > Diptera > Culicidae > Anopheles > Anopheles bellator. The sequence goes on from NC_071286.1 coordinate 42,700,613, forward strand.
ATTGCTTTCCGCCCATAGCTATGAGGCCGTGCTGCGGATATTGATGGTTCTCGTGAACTTACCCAAGAACGTTTAGGCTTAAGGTTCTTCAAATGAAATCCCCTTTAATCGTCAGTCGCAATCTGATCCCATTTTCCGATCGTCTGGATCTTTTAAATGGCCTGCAAGTGTAAGGAGATGGCTTTTTGAGTCACATTCAACTGATCCGCGAGTTGTTGTTGAGTTTGACTGTTACCTTTGCCCAAAACATCTGACAGTTTACTGTCCTCGAACTGTTTCGAAGGTGTTCCACGCTGGCTTTAAAATCTTAATTTTTTTCATAAAATCTCCATACGTTCGCCTAGCATTTCGTATTTTGGAGACACAACAGTCGACCCGTTCAAACCTTCTCAAACATAACATGCAGACCAATCCTTGTTTTGTTTTAAGTTGAAATCCTTTACCAGATGTAAAAACAAGGGACTATTGTCAAAATAGCATAATAATGCCGGCTAAAATCCTGGTTTGTCCGTCTGCTTCTCTGTTAAACAACATTCATAAGATCTGGGCAAGCATTTGGATAAACATCCAGCCATTGCCGTACAGCCTTCGATTAAACACATTGTCTCTTAAGGACCATCGAAAGACTGGCGGCGGTGATGCTGCGTGCATCAGCGTGAAGTAATTCTTGGAAACGGAAACGCTCGCTGTCAAGTGGAAATAAAACGGGAATTACTTAGCCAGGACAGGGCCACACGGAACCGATGCCCACTGCGGACGGTTGCACCACGGCGCAAGGCAAACGGTTTCCAGACCTTGTCCCCTCCTTGATGATCCTGATTGCCGTTTGAAAGTGCCAACATTTGCTGCAATGTTTATTTCGCCATTTTTGCACCGCGTGTCCCGGGCACGGAGAAGGGTTCCCCGGGATAGCGCACGGCGAACTTCCATCCGGTCGATGGCTCCCCATTTCCGGCTTATGTTTCAACTACCCATAAGCACCCTAACGATCCGTACCGGCGGCGGCGGTGGCAGCGACAGCGACGTGGTGGTGCCGTTTCTCATTTTATTTTTATTAGTTCATTAACTGCCGTGGCCGAGAAGCTCCTGGTCCGGTCCGGTCTAGCCGCTCTTGCTGCGTCCGGTGTCCTTTTTTCCTATCCCGGAGCCTGTTTGGTGGCGAAACCGGGAATTCATCCGGTGGCGAGTCCACCGGGTCCACCGAGCATTATTTGATGCTCTATCAACCGTAATTACTATCCGTTCTTTCCTCTCCACTCCATTGCCGCTCGCCGAACCCCCAAGGTGGTCTTCGGCTTGAGGCGCCGGCCCAGAGCGCCTGGCAGCGTCGTCCGTGGGTGCCCGTTTCTCGCAAGGATCATCACGGCGCACGGGGCTGGGGAAGGATAATCGTTAGTTCAAGAATTAGTGGGCTGGCCGCCGGAACCCCGGGGGGAAGCGACCGACGCATGAAGCTCGGCCGAGGCCCGGGCTCTTCAGAAGACAATAAAAATCTAGCGCTCTAGTCCCTAGGGGGTGTGGGTGACCGTAGGACCGGTGGACGGTGGAGCATAAAACCGCACTTACAAATGACACACTTCCGGCGCGGGGTGCGGCATGCAGGGTGCGAGGGCGCGCACGGGGGAGGAAGTTTTAATTTATGTCGAAGTAATTTCACCCTACCGCCTCGGTCTTCGCCGTCCGCCGGAAGCGCTAGGCTCCGGCGGGCGCTGTACCGTAAGGCGCTGATTAAACGCTGGTTAAGAGGATTGTCCTTCCCCGCGCTCAGCGCGTCCTCCGGACCTACCAGGACCGTGCAGGTGTGTTTGAAGTTGTGCCACGTCCTCACACATACACGCTGCCGTTGATTACGGCGGATTTGTAGCCCGTTTTGGTCCACTCGTTTCGGTGTCCCGGAGAGTGAGCGGGAGCGGGTTTTGCTTTCAACTTGGACTTTTCGTGAATGGACACACTACCCAGGGGTTGGCTTTTTGGAGTAGTAAACTTTTCCAAATATCCTCGTAGAAAAAGGGCTCCTGTTTTGCACTCGCTCAAAATGCACTCGCCACAGACACGCAGCGCAGCGTGGCGTTGGTCCGGGAGATCGGAGGCACTAATCGACATCAAAAGGATTCTGTCATTAGCGTCGGAGCGCGCAGAGTCCTGCGAGTGGAAGTGGATGCGCCTGGCCTGGTGGAAGCCCGCAGCTTCGATCCACGTTTTATGCCCAGCCTAGATCAGTTGTATCTGTTAATGAGATTTTAATTTCCTTCCTTTTATGCTCCGACTTCCGGAGCGAATTCTTTGTCCGCCACGACGGCCCAGAATGCAGCGGGCTGCAGGACTACGGAGAAAAGCTTACCGGTGGAATCGGGTATTGATTTTGCTTCGTCACACCGTACGGCCATTCGCTTCGGGCCAGCCTCGCACAGTCTGGTTTTATGTGGTTTTCCTGAACTTTATCTTTTTCCGTCTTCTTCAACTCAACTTTCTTTTTTAAGTAAAGTAATAAAATTGGAATCTCTTCGTTTCGTTTTCCAGGATCCTTCTCGGTGAACCGCGCTGGAAATAGTCTTCATCAGGGTGTCCGACGAAGAGAGTGTCCACGAAGATGACCGACCTACGGCGCTTCTGCCGCTCGATAACAAATTGCGCCTAATGGATACAAGTGCCAAAGTTCAGGGCGGCAGACTCGCAGGTGGCGTGGCAAACGGGGTGCCGTTTCCGGCTGGCCCCGGCTGGATGATGGTCCGGTATCGACCTCGGTTCGGTGGCCCGGACCTTGGCCGAACCTTGCCCGGTACAAATTAATGACCGTCAATTGCTGGTGATCTATTGAGTACGCCACGGGAAAAGGAAAAGCCTTATTAATCTCAAGCCTTTACGCTTCGCATCCCATTTCCCGGACGGACCGGGGGGCCCCCTTCGCCTCACGCGCCCCCCGAGTTTCCCTAGTGTTGAGTTCGGGCAAGATTTAACAAGTTGCCTTTCATCTTCAAAGACGGAAACGGAAAGACCGGCAGGACTGGACTTGAAGCTTGGGCTTCGTGTGCAGTGGACGGTGATTCTCACAAGAAATTGGCACCCCGTGACGCATCCCGGTTTGGGGCGGCAGTTATTGGCCTAGGAACCTGTAGTCTCACCGTTTCTTTGGCGAATGAATTTTGTGACTTCGTCTTCCCTTTTTTTTCGGTGGCTACCTATTTTCTGTTGTCATAAAGTTACAGATGAAATACCTGCCCAAAGCCCACGGCCAACAGTGGTAAGTGGGGTGACATAAATCCCGGAACCGGGCCGGGCCGGACGAGAGATTGTAGAGATGAAGATTTATAGTTTATTACCCTTTACTCTCGGTTTCCGGGATTATTATCTACCTGGTTGGGTAGGTCGACAATCTCCGGGTGGCGGCTGCCGTGATGAAGTTCCGGTGAACCGGTCTGGGAATGGAAATTTCTCCATTTTTCCGGCCAAGATGCCGGGATCCTGGCCGGCCCGGTTAGGTCATCGCAATTTTCACTTCAACCCAGCGCTGGCCAGTGTCGGGTTGATTAATGATGGAAAATTCGTTTTGATTTGATGGCCACGGGACCCGGTTGCAGTGTCTCCGGTCAGAGTTCGAGATTACTCGCCGTGTACCGTGTGGTTGGAAAACGGAAAATTTAATCGACTGGTTCACCGGCGGCCTGACGTATTACAGGTTTTAGGAGAGAACAGTATAAAGGCCTGAGCGGCGAGAAAAGTTAGTACTCAATTCTTAAGTCCGATAATTTCCGATCCTTACGCAGTGTATCAACCCAAGGGCCATGCTTCAAACACGGGCAAACACGAGGACCTTGACAAGTCCGCTGTTGTGAGCGGGATAAACAACGCCCCTGTGGAGCCAAAAATAGGTCCTCACTGCACCGGGTTCGTTTTAATGATGATCATGTTTTTGATCTGTTGAATGTTTACCGTGGGTCCCCCGCACCGAACCCGAAGCGGTTGTGGGTGGGAAAACAAGATAGGTATCGTTATCGCGGCTACGGAAAGCCTCCCCGGGGTTGGCTTTGAAGTCGGCGCTTTCACTTTCCACGAAGACGGTACGATGTTTGGATAAATATCGTCCGCCGGCGGATGTCAGCGAGTCGGATTCACGCCATGGTCCGGATCCGGGATTCCCCCCCCAGCGTGCCGCTGCTGTCCTTCCGTTCTAATTTTCTTCATTTCCAGCAGTGGCCGTGGCCGTGGCAAGAGCCTTAGTTGATTGATCGACGAGTAAACAGGTGCCGTAATGCGACGATCAATAATACATCCAACGTGAAGCTCCAGTCGAGCCGGTACCGAGACGTGTACCTCGCAGGAGCCATTCGGGAACGTTTCCATTTCCCGTGTAGCTTCTTCAGAGTATATCAAATTTTCCATCCCTTATCAACGGAGCATACTCGGTGCCGAAGCGGAAGCAGAGCTCGGGTTGGAAAATATTTATAAAGCACTTTTCAGTCCCTTAAATGATTTTAATATCATTCTCTATCTCTCTCTCTCTCTCTCTGTCCATATCCGTTGTCGGGGCCGATGTGTGCGATTGGACGCCCTTCGGAAGGCGGAAGAAAAATTAAGTACGGTATTGGCACAGGAAACCTTTTCCGTTTCCGGTTCCGGTTACTATTTTGCATTCCCGACCCTCGTGCGGTGCGGTGATGAGAACATCGTTAGAGAGGGGTCTTCGTTCCGCTGTTTAGGGTCATTGGGAAGGTTTCGTATCGTATCATTCGAATCCCTGTCCCACCAACGATACGGCCGGACGTGGTTTACTTTGATGTAGTGAAGTCGCGTAATCGATACTCGTCGGAGCGGTGGAACACGAAACGGTCAGGGGAATCAGAGTCGCGGGCGAGCTTGGTATGGGCCGACGACCTAATGAAGCTTTTACCTTCTCAACGTCATTGTGCATAATAATGCGAGAAAATGGAGGTGAAAAACTCTTCACGTATTTGTGAGAGTTGCCTTAAGGTCAGCGCGGGGACAGTTGACAGCTTCAGCCGAAAGGCATCCGGCGCCTAGATTGGGAGCATTAATTGCGATGCAAGCATAAGCTGCCGGACGGAAGGGGTTTCTTGATTTGGAAACCTTGTTCCGGGCCGTTGCCACTGCGGTTAAAACCCGTCCGTTCGCCCTCCCGGGAATTGATCAACGGACTCGCGTACCTTCCATCTTCTATGCTGTGAATAGAGCACCCCCAACAAGCAGCATAATGGAGCGTCAGAGTCTCAGGATTCCGGTTCTGTCCCGAAGATGGGCCCCGTATTTCGTACCTGGCATTAATCACCAAGGGACGGCTCGAGCCCCGACTTCTCGCCACCGTCGTCGGAAGAACGTATTCGCTCACACCGATCCGGCTCAAAATCGTACCGACGGGAGTCACGTTTTCGGCAACGTTCCGTGAAGCGCTGTCGAAAGTCGGAAAGGAATTCGTTTTCATGCTAGAATACGTCACGCCATGCCGTGCCAGGGCACTAGCGGCGGTGCACTTAGTGCGCTTTGATCCTTTTCGCGCGGGCACGTACGAGAAATTAAATAAATACTGCACACGCTCGCCGCCGTGGCCGAGGTCCCTTTGGAGCTATGGCGCGCCGTGAACCTTCTTGCATCGCGATTGAATTGGGTGCCTACAGCTTCCGGGGAGCATACGTGCCAGGGGGAAAATATGTTGGCACGAGATACGAGCTCCGGCGGTGTGCATACCGATTGTGGGGTAGATCCGCGTTCGACTTGTCGGAACAGAGCGCAGCCAGGTGAACTCGGTTCTACTACAGTGGCCATAAAATATCGGGAATTTGCGTGTATCTCAAAAAGCTCTTTGGTTTATTCTTTTAAATCTATGTAATTAGTTTTAAAATAATCCCTGTTCCATACACTACATCTATGTCTGCTGTTTTAATATTGGCCTTCAACACATTCTTCGCTTCGACTCCCATCTCACCAATCAACTGTGAAAGATGTCCACGGAGGCGCCTCTTGAGAAAACCCACAGTGAAAAGGTACTAATTCAGGCGAATACGGTGGATGCGGAATGTTATGAGTCGAGTTTGTGTTGAAATGGTCACAAAAATGTGATGAAAAAACAACACGAGGAAATTTAACCGAGAATTGTTTCTCCAAAAATGTGGTCTTTTTTACGCATAGTATTACGCAGACTGCGCCTAGTATTCGAATAGTATTCTTTGTTGACAGTTTGTCCAGTTTCGAAAGAATTTAAATTGCACCAAACCACGAATAATCGAAGCCAACTGGTTACCGTTAATTTTTGGCCACAATAGTACTTCTTCCTTATAAAAATTTAGGTAATTGGCATGCATCTGAAGGTGTATTCGGAGATGTTTCTCACAACGAACCGATGTCGGTATCCCATTTCTGCTGATTAAAGGCTTCCGGTTAAGGAGCTCTCACTGGCTTGGACATAACACTTCCGACCGAAGCTACAGCTATAATTAAAACCTTAATCCAATGCAGCAAGGTAAGTGATTTGGCTCCTGTTGCTGCGTAAAATAAAATAAGCTTAGAGAGACCCATCGTCTAGGTGACGAAAAGTACAGGGCATATAACTTGCATCATGAGAACGTGCATGCGAATAAAGTCGATTGAAAACAACGTCTTTTTCAGAAAGATCTTTTGGGATTGGGTCCTTGAACTCATGTCAAACTCACACGATCTGAGTAATGTTTGGAAACGTTTCGAGTGTTGGCCCTGTTAGACTGCCACCAACAAGAGGCTGATTGTGGTGAGATTTACGACCAATCCCACGTCGATGGTTTGTTGACTTACAATCAGTCAATCGATAATGAGTCAACCCGGGACTTACCTGGCACTGTTGGGGTCCGTGGCGCGTCGGCGAGACGGTCTTGGGGCGCGGTTTCTTCACCAGTCCGCCCAGCGGCGACGACGAGGCGGACGGCGACGAGGACGCCGAACTGGGGCTACCGGAAGCCATCGCCGGTGAGATCGTCTCGGAGCGCCCGATGGCCGTGAGGACGAGCCCGCTGGCGGAGCTGGGACTGGCGGCACTGAGGCCGACACTTCCCAGGCTGGCCGGCGAGCTTTTCACGGTCACCATCGTGGTTCCGTGATGCACGACGCTCGCCGCAGTCCCGACCGCGGACGGCGCCAGGCCGCTAATGCTGCTGCCGCTACTGCTAAGCTGTGGTGCCGGGTTGCTCCCAAGGATCGTGCTGGTGACGGCGACGGTGGTCGACTTTTCGCTCAGTGCCGCTGCTTTGGTGACTGGCATGGGCGAAACCGGGAAAGAGAAAAAGAACCGAAACCGGAAACGGAAACGATTGAATGAAATCCGATCAATAACAGAGAGCGAGCGACAGAGAGAGAGAGAGAGAGAGGGAGAAAGGTCTTCTTGCGCGCCATACCCGGTCCCCGGAGCTCGAAATGAGATTTCCTAATCCGTCTCCATTTCGCCGTGCCGTTGCGAGCGACACTGCCTAGAAAGACTCCCTCGAAACGGTCGCTTCCGGGGCCCGGCAAGCGGAATTGCAGCCCCGCCGGATTAGCCACGTTTGGGGACGGAGGACGTAAGGGAACCCGGTGAAGGCTCGGGGCAATGGAGTGCCGGCACAAGATTGCCCACCGAGAAGCTGCAAGCCGGAACCGGCAAGAAGCTCGCACGCTCGAAGAAGAACGCCATAGGCCAAGACCGAAATGCAGACAAAAAAAGAAAACGGACCCCGAATTCATTGCCCGAAAAGGGACTTTGATCTTCGGCAGCGGATTTCGGTTCGGAGGAATTTGTCCGGATTAGGGATAATTGAATGGAATGCAATATAGATGCATGGCCCGGTGCTGCACGGAGCTGCACGAAACGTGGAATCCCCGTGTGCACTTGGCCGGGCGCTGGGCGTTTCCGACGCAGGGCGGCTCCACTCGGTCGATAATCCAAATTAATTTCCTGTTGGCAACGGCTCGAGAAAGGCGATGTCGTTCGATGCGACATCGGGCCATCGGAAATGCCGGTGAGAGTTAATGAAGCCGGTTGCCAAAAAATCGTTGCAGTAATCAACCCGGTTGGCCGGTTGAACCTGCGCATGAGGAGAGTTTATTTGACGGTAATCGTATTTGGCAAAGCATGGAATAGGTTCTAGAAATAAACAAAATAACAAGGTAATTTAATTTGCGAAATAGTTGCAATTACATACAACACAATCCGTAACCGATGGCTATCAAAAACAAATCGTAATTAAATTGAAATGTCTGAAGCACTCAAGCTGCTAACTCAAGCGCAGGCCAATCCGCTACTCAACCGTTGGTAAATTCGATATTTATTGGCAACAATCTAGCGGTCGGCCACACGATGATGTCAATTTCATCAAACGTGGCCCCGTGGCCGTCATCGAAAAAAAAACGCCGTTCTGCTAGCGACTTCCGCCGGGTCGGTTTGTGTCGAATTTCAGCAAACATCGAGTTCGCTATTTTATTGTAGAGTTTGCTATCAATTTAATTTGTGGCATTCAAAAGCTTTGAACTTTGGTGCCTGGAACATGATGCAGTGCACTGGAAACAGACAAAAATGTCTAGTTCAGAGCGCGTGCTGCCACGTCCAGAGCGAGTCTCAAGCGGCATTCCGTGCTGTTATTCGCTAAAACTACTTTTCAATAAAATGGCAAAAATGCGCAAAGCTGCTCCCTGTAAACGGTGCATCTTTATCGTGACTGCATTCGCTCCAGTAAGCGGACCAGCGTATTGCTTCGCACGAATCGGTTTCCATTAACAAGCGGTTGCAACAATGATGGCAACAACGATCCACGGTGCCGATGCGAGAGCATTCGCTCGCATTCCTTATCATGCGCGCTGCGCCACTTTTTCCGGAGGATTTTCCGGGGCACTTGTTTATTGTTACGCGCTAGCTGCTTTCGTGGTTTTTCGTTCGTTCGTCCTTTCGTGCTACATTAAAAGCTGGTTGAAAAATGGCATCATGGCGATTAAAGTTCGATTCTTCTTTTGGGGCCATGTGCAACCTGTGCTTCTGTGTTTGTGTCGCCGAACGCCAAAAAGATCACGCGACATGCTGCTTCCATTACAGTGTAAGGCTCCGTTCCACGCTCACTATTCTATTCTCACTCACTATTCCGTACAATTCGTTCAACCAAACGGATCGCTAAGCGGATTGACTTTGAATATTTCCTGGCCAATGCACATCAACACAAGGGCATCGAAGAGTGAAAAGTCATAGGTGTGGTTTCACTGTGCACTCGTTTTTGTCAAACGTACTTACATAAATATGACTCGGCTGATGCGTCATGCTTTCTCGCCATCATGAACAACTGCATCAGGCTTCAGAGGGCTTTAAACTTCAAAATTAGTTGTTTGCTTTAAATTGTTTATAAATTAGGTGCATTAAATTGTTGTTTAAAAGTCAACGAATTGAATTAAAATTATGATATGACAGCAGGCTTACAAATTTTTCAATGGATCTTCAAAAGTGACCCAGTGACTTCAAAGGTACGGATATTGCAAATTACGGATAAGTTGCAAATTAAATTCAAACTCTTTTCGACCTTTTGACGGATGACAAAACATGGCATAACAGGCAAAATAGGCATACCAGAAAAGCATAGTGAAGAAGCCCTAATTGACAGCTAGAGCCTTCAGTTTACACAATTCGGTTTCAAAGTCTTGGGCCTGATAATTAACATGTTAAAGCCATTTGTTCCTTGTAACATAGAAACTAAAACGTAGATGTTATTGACCACCGGTGAACGTTATGTTTTTTTTCCTTTTTCGTATAATATCTGTGACTTGGAGTCTCCACAGATAACTTCCTTCATTTGTCCTTCGGATTCAGTCACTAGGCAGGACATTTGTACTACAGAATGGCGTCATCTTTACCTAGTTCACCGGTCGGTAGCACCAAGGACATCGCCGTGAACGCAACGGTTTGGTTCTGAGAGCCCATAATTAAATCCTGTCAACCGTGCAAAAGTGCAACAAACGGCAAACCACCAACAGCAGCTGCAGGCCGGCCTAATCTGGCAAACAATCGGTCCACCCGAGAGGCCAGAGGCCAGCGGCGGAAAGCTCATAATGCCGCGCTGTGTCCCTTAGCGGGACACGCTTCTCGCTGGAGTCTTTGTTGGCCACCGCGACCTACTATTTATATTTATGAGCACGGACCGGCCTGAGGCTGACGGGGACGGGGACCTCCCGGCGCTAATGAACCAGTCCCAAATGTCAATCACCGTGACATTTAACATACCCATGTTCATTAAAGCAGAAAGCCCGATTCTGAAGCCCACCACGCCACTCACCCACACGAACTCACGGGCAGGGTGCACAATGCAACGCGCATCCACCTCCCCGCTGGCCAGACCACCCGTCACAGCCGCGTCCGGTTTTTATCTCGTTCACCTCGTGACTTTTGCTCGGTGCCCCGGCAAAATGTCTATCATTAATTTCGTGTTCATTTTCCCGCACACACCGCCACGAGACCGGCTGGCTTCCGGGGCCGTGAATCGAGCGCCGCCTGGGAACGTGGGATGGGGATCACCGAAGGGTTGTTATCTACAAAATCGATCGAAACGGTGGCCGGACCCGGATTTGCCCGGTGCCGTGCGCAACGAGCGCAGAACGAGCGCTGGTCGGTCGGTCTGTCGCGACCGGACCGGAACCAGCACTGCCACGGTCCTGGCGAACCGGAAGAGAGGCCTGTGCGCCTTTATAATTTCGCAAAACTAGATAGATAAATATAAAATGCAAATAGTACACACATTTAATGTAAATATGCATGAGGTCCACCCTTTAAGCCCGTTCGTTCCTCTCGTTGGTCGATCCGGCGGTCCCGTCGTTGGTGTGTCCGTGTGCCCGAACCGGAAACCAGGCCCGTTTCTACGGAGCAGCCTCCGGAAACCATTTCGCATCACCGGTTGGTGCGCCGGTTGGTGCGCCGTTTCCGCCAGGATGTTGGCCGAGAGCAGCAAGACCGCCAGCGATCGCTTCAGCACATACACATGTTGCAAGCGGATGTGGCCCCAACCTGGGGGAAGGCTGCGCTTCATAAGACGAACGGCAAACACCGTTCGTAATTTGTACTGATTAAAAACAATCTTTTTAGGACTCCTTTTTAGGAGCACTCGGAACGCAACACACCTATCGATAGCGTAGCTCGGTTCGCCTGTCGGTAATTCAAAACTGCTTCGCAGAACATGTCACAAACGGTTCACCACCCACCCAGGGTGACAGCATAAAATGCAAACAACCGCAGACACATGCCCATTGTTGGTTGGCAGACAATTACAGGGCTCGGGTCGGGCTGCTGGTCGGGCTGGCAGAGGCCGATAGGTTTCTGTATGCGGTCGAGCCACCACCGGACCGGAGCCGGACACGCAAGGACCACGAAGGACAGTGCTGGTGGCGGTGTCGTAGGCGAAAGTCCTGCGCTGGACCGGCTGGACCGGTGGCAAAACTCCGATGGGAGTCGATATCAAAGCTCATGTGCATACACATAAATATGCTTTAAAACCATAAAAGCTGGCTGAAAACTTTATGCACTGTCCCGTCCCCGCTCCATAATGACCGCACCTACCGCCCGACCGGGTGCGGTTATTGAGGATCCGTTTCGATGCGGTGCAGGGTTGGACTTTTTCCGAACAGATCAAGGACGGCGAACGAAGGCTTGGCCGGTAGGCAGGCGCACCACCCTCAATAATCTTTCTTTCTCTCTTCTGTCGGCTGGTTAGATAGGGAACGGCCGATATGCAGAGTTATTTCAATAAATTTATGTTCTGGTGTGCCATTGGACGACCCCATGCTGACCTGACCGACCCGAACCGGTACGTCGGACGGTACCGTGGAAAGTGTGCTTTTTTGTTGGTGTTGGTCGCCCAGCTTTTCAGTTAGCGAACGGGAAAAACCGTAGCAGCAAAGCTCAAACGTTAAAACCTCCGGCATCGCTCGTATGCTCGGATATTGAATAATCATGAAACATGAGTCCATCGAGCAGGCTGCGCAAAGTGCAGGACGAGAGAGAGAGAGAGAGAGAGAGAGAGAGAGAGAGAGAGAGAGAGAGAGAGCGAGAGACAGTGGGTTCAAAGTTATGAGAATATTAAGTGCAGACTATCGACGGGCAGACGGTTTCGATAGCAACGCCAGCATACTGGGCTACGGAAAATAGAGCTCATCCTGCCTAGCGACCTACGGGTGACATTTGTTTTTGATTTCCTATCAATGGGCGGCCCACGTTCGTTCTTCTATTTTAAACAACACCTAACTAGGCGGCTACACGAAGCGTAAAAACTAGCGTAAAATTAATTTGTAATGCCAAACTGTTTACGCCTCGGTCAAAAACATATACGTTTTGACAGAAGCGCAGCAATTTGGCATTAATTTGTAATGCCAAAAACATTATGGGCGGTTGACTTGTTGATGTTTTGTTTTGGCCTCTTATTTATATTTTGGACGCTTCGTCAACGTTCTCGAAAGTGTTTAACTGAATTTATAAAAATTTACGAAAGTCTGCCATGTCTTTGGCAACTAAAAAATAAAAAATTATAGTAATCGCAATAAAAAGGCGGAGGCATACGATGCCATTTAAAAGCCGTTTCCTCGACACTGTAACCTCTTCGCACGTTCTTTTTTCGCTTTTTAACCAAAAAGCATAATGCTAAGGTAAACCAACACAGTGTTGCTTCCATGGCTGATTCCAACATGTCCAACCGACAAACTGGCACTTGGTTGAAATTTGTTCACAAATTGATTCATTCGCTTGCTCCAGCTCGTCGGCCACCATGCCGATCAGTTCGCGGTAGTCACACCGATTGATCTTAAAAACGCACCCCTTGTACTCGTCGGAAGTCCGCGTTAAGCCTTTCTTGTCGCCCTCCTTACTCGAAGCGAGCTTTATGTCGTATACCAAAGATGCCAAAGTCGTTGCCAAAGACATGGCAGACTTTCGTAAATTTTTATAAATTCAGTTAAACACTTTCGCGAACGTTGACGAAGCGTCCAAAATATAAATAAGAGGCCAAAACAAAACATCAACAAGTCAACCGCCCATAATGTTTTTGGCATTACAAATTAATCCCAAACTGCTGCGCTTCTGTCAAAACGTATATGTTTTTGGCCGAGGCGTAAACAGTTTGGCATTACAAATTAATTTTACGCTAGTTTTTACGCTTCGTGAGGCCTCCCAGTAACGCTTATATTACTCACTTCGAAACCGTTCCACCACACCGCGAACTTAAAGCTTCGTTAGGCTACATAATGCCGTGGCCCTTCATATTAGCATGTCCTTAAGCTCGGCTGGCGTTGGGCCGTACGGAACGGTTCATAAATCAATTTATCATTCACCTATCCCAGCGGCCCTCGTCGGGTAGCGGTCCACTTCCGAACCCAAGTTGGAACCTGCCGCAAGCGCAACACCTTTTCGGGCGGATTACCGTGTGCCGTTTTGTGCGATCTCAAGTTCCGGTGTCGGGCTTTGAAGGGCTTCGAAGCCTTTTCTCTTAGGGAACGGTGGGCCTCTCGTAGCCATCAGTGCACCGGTCAACAAGTGGGTATTGGGTTCTGCTTACATCACCATCGGTGCATCGGTGATCGGACTCGCTGCCAACTTGTTGCCGGGTTCCGAACGGTAATTTGTGGTGCTGTTAGCTGGCTCCAGGAGCCCAGGATCTGTTGCCGACGTGCGTACCTTTTGTCGGGCTGCTTCAGAGCTGGGTTTACTTCAATATTAAAGATTAACCGACAGGAGAAAACAAAAGTCAGCAAAAAGCTCCAGCCAGGTTTCGGATTTTCGGGCGCCCGTCGACGTAATAATGTTTCGCGCAATGCAAAGGAGTTCGAAAACAATATCACATCGAGCCGGTTAACATTGGAATACGAAATTTAACATTTCGCTCCGGTGGCGTTTGTTGAATCGGCAGCATAAGCATGGTGCATGAGGGGAGAGCCGTGGTACACAATCGCAGCGATTGAAATGTGGATCAACAGGATACGGGAAAAAAAGACTCAAAAAATGAAGGGGGAAGAACCAAGCGTCGGCGATACATGAATGTTGCATGAAGGCGGGTTGTGAAAATACGTTTTCATTTTTGCGCCCGAAGAAAAACTGGTTCGCACACATACTCCCGAGCCGTTCGTCCTGGTGCTGTTTGGTAAGCAAATACGCAAACAGCGCCACGGTGTATCCGGATGCATGGATATCACTCCGATGGGCGGTTCTATTTGCGCACCGTTTGTTTTAGCCGACTGATTTCGTGGTAAGGGCTATTGGGAACGAGAGAATGATGATGATGCGACGGGAAACACGTGCCAATGATCGTCTGTGAGCGGTTTTGTGTGCTGATTGCACTGAGTTCGACTGCCAATCGCAAGTGAGAGAGGGACAGAACCCCTGTCACCAGCGAGGCTGATTTGCAGGCTTGATTCCATTTCGAGAGGGTTGTGTGCTTTGCGGTTTCTGGGCAACATAAAACAGAGGTCCCTTGAGGGCCCCGTCCACCGAGTTGGGATGATGTCGACAAATTAAACTGGAAAATGTATCAAATTTAAACCGAACTCTATGAGAGTGTCTGAGGTTCGTAATGACGCTCGATCTATCAACATGCCATTTCCGGTGCATCCCGGCACGGAGGGCGGCAATCGACATGCCCCGAATAAGCATACTAATACTGGGAATGAAAAGGAATGAAGATTTGGACCGCCCTTTAACATAACAAAAAAAAAACTATGGCACTTGGTGCTACCACTCACCTGGTTCTGCCTTCAGTGTGACGGTGGTCGTGCCAGACGTGTTGGTGTTTGTGGTGGAGCTTTTGGCCAGAATGGAACCGGTCAGGTGCTCGATGTGCTGATCCGCCGTCCGGTGGTGGCTCGATGGTGGGGGACTGACGCAGTCCTGCAGCAGGTCGAAAGTCGTTCCGTCCGTGTCGGAGCCGACGGTGGACGCGCCCTGAAATGTGCCCAGCATGTCGGCCAACATTTCCGGATCCGGGTAGCCGATCGTGAGCGCTCCGTCCAGCGAACTGGCCCCATCGGGGGCCTGCACTGCCTCGCGGAGCTGCAACGTCACGGATCCTTCGGCCCCCATCGAGGCGCTACACATGAGCACACGCGGCGGCGCCAGACCGGCCAGCGGCAACCGGATGCTGTTCTGTACCTGTGAGTGAAGAATTTAAATTGAACGATTAGCAATCGTCAGAAGGAATATCCTTAAGTAACCGTATTACAGCTGTTTGAATCATTGGAATGTCCTAATGACCAATTCGAGATTAGGGAATAAAAAATAGTCACAGTGATTGTAGGGTAGTTGTCCTTTATAGCGGTTTTAATTTTTTTTTCTAATGTGTTACACGGGTATCCTTTTGATCGTCTTTTAATTCATGCGGAACAAATGGAGCCCAAACTTTTCATTTCTTCAAATCATTAGGTAAAATGATTTACCGTATTTTTCCGTGTATAACGCGCACCCGTGTATAACGCGCACCCATATTTTACGAGAACAAAATTGGAAAACAAATTTTTTACTTTACATTTTTCAGATATGTGATATCCAACAAATATCAAATGATAATAATGTATTACTCTAAATACTCTATAAATATTCTAAAGTAGACTAAAGATAAAATGCGTATACATTGCAAAAGACATACTAGTATTTTATATTTCGGAATAATCTTCAAACTCAGATTCACTGCTGTCTGACAAATTGATATTCTCCAATTGCTGTTCAATGTACTCCTCATTGTCACTCTCTGAAGAGTCCTCATAAATTGCGACATCTTCAGATCCATGCTGATGCCACATTTTTTAAATGATTTCACAACAACTTCTGTTTTAACTCCCTGCCATGACTTAAAAACGATATTGTATGGATAATTATATTCCTAACAAGTGTTTCATTTTATAATTTATTCAATAATACTATAGAATATGTACCTAAAAGGGCACATTTGTATGCTTGGAGGAGACAAAATGTTTACTACCCTTGTATAACGCGCACCCAGATTTTAGAGCTAAAAAAATTGGGAAAAAAGTGCGCGTTATACACGGAAAAATACGGTAATAATGTATTTATTTGTATTACATTCTTCAGCCAACTTTCTTGAAGTGAAAGTACCACATTAACCCGTATAACTTTTCATCCAATCCAATCCAATCCAATCCAGTCATCCAATTTGCATTAGATGCATTTGAAAGAGGAAGAACGTACCTTTCAAATTATGCTACTAACTAATAGATGGAGCAGCATTTCAATATCAAAATAAAAACATCTCGTTATTCATATTGTGTAATCAAACCTTAAATATTGCAATATTTGCAAATGTACAATCCCTACTGAACCTATAGATGCCATCTGCAAAGAATCTGTCGACGCCATGACACGCGCATTCGACGCAACATAACCCCAGAAGGGAACGAAGAACTTATAACTTGGTAGCCATTTTTCATCTTCGTTGAGAGAGTACGATGAAGAAATTTGAAAAAAGTGCCAATACGAACCACACGGCGATTCGGCTCGATGTACGGAACTGACCAAACCAAAAGTGAGACCCGATGCCATCGCAAAATATTGATGCCAGATGACGAATTAGTTCACATACCCACGGCAAGAAATTGTTGATTTGTTAGAATGGAATCGTTCGGCGACAGAAAATAGTTCGGAGTAAAGAACCGCAAACGTTACGCGGCACAAGAATGATAAATAAAGGAAAAGTTACTTTAGAAAGGAATGATAAATGATGAAGTAAAAATAAAACTTTACAAACCTTCAGAAAAGTTGGAACAGTACAACAGGAACAGGCAAAGAAAGTCAAATGAAGCGGAAGGAAATGAAAGAAACTAAACATTTCGTGCCGCGTGCAGCTGTTCGTGGTTTGTCATCCTGCCGATTAAAACATTATTTTGCTTCACTGACGGCGTTTGCTAACCTTCAAAGCAAAGAACGGCGCACCGCCATCTTTAAATCCGCGGCATGCATTAGAAATTGTCACCCGAAAACATAAACGCAGCGCAGCTCGTCGGTTGTAACAAATAAACTGCCGGAAATGTGCCCCAAAGCGAGCGGGTAATTTGAAGTCCGCGCGTGGAACATTTTATGGTTCCGCGTGCATCGCAAAGCGGATGGCGCTTTGGGTGAGGAAAGGGGGACGGATCCGGGGGGGATTGCTAGCCGGTCGTCCGTGGACACACTGTCGATTTGCCGGGGGGCCGATCGTAAACCACGGCCTTGTCGCTACGCTGCGCCATTCGCTGTCAATTTGAATAACTGGCGTTCCTTTGGGCGATGTTTTATGGCATTGCGGTGCGGTGCGCTGCCTCGCCCCGCCACACGTCGCTACCGCTCCCGGAGGGTTTGGCGCAAGTAAGTAAGTCGTCGGGCCGACGTACAATTGTCGAATGCGCTTGGCACAATAAAATGGCGAGCGCAAGAAAATGAAATTTACGAATCAAGTAATCGCGCGGAGGGTCTCTTTTGGCGCAAGGATTTTCCCGAGAGAAAGCGACGGCACGGGTGGGATTTCGGGTCCTTAATAAGGTTACTTTTACTCGGGGATTTTCGCAGATCCCGATTCTAGTGTTCAGCACGTGGCAGACGAATAGGGAGCACCTCTCCCTCACATTTGACCATTTGAACACGAACTCGGTTTTGGTTTGAGCTTCTTTCCAGACGATTTTCCAAACCCGATCGTCCGGCCCGAATAGCGCACATTCCGTCGACAACGCTAAAGTACTCCAAATGCTTTTTGTTGTGCTTTGCATGACTCAATAGTGAGGATAGTTGTGGAGCCTTTGAAACGTTTACCTTCAAATGAGTTACGAGTCTTTCAGACAGAATGGCTTCGATTTGCCGATTATTGCAAAATGATCAAAAAGGATCATTTAGCCAATCGTATGTCATATGTTAGAGGTTCTCAATGTATTGCTGTCGACTATTACCGACACGGCTACGTTTAACTCGGGGACACGGTTTGAAATTCAATTATCATGTTGGTGGTTACGACGGATGGTTAGTTTCAGTGATCCGAGCAAAAGCCACACGCAGTCGATGCGGAAAATCCATACAGACTTCATATGCTATCCCACTAAGTTCTCGGTAATTTAATGAAATACCAGGATGCAAAACTCAGTTATGAGGTTACAATAAACTGGCGACCAAGTCACAATAATTGGCGCCGGAGGGATACAATAGTTTTGAGCCTGGATGTGCATTGGAATCCCGACATGACTCCATGCCGTGAAAATATTGTTTGTCCCAGCATTCTTCGAATTGTTCGCAATTATTGGGACTTTTCGTTTTTTATCACTCTAATTTTGAATTTATACGGAAATGATCGGAATTTATGAAAATGATCGGTCGCCACGTCGCGTCGTTTTCATAATTCTGCGCGTCAAAAAAGATCTGAATTGTGGAGAGACAATTCTTATTGATTACGCCGCGGTTTCGTGATCATTTCGCCACAACCTAGGCCCATACCTACCCATATAATCACCGTATTCACTAGACGTAACACCATCTGGCTTTTGGCTATTGGTTCAACTCAAGAGACCGTTCCATTTTGAAAAGTGGAAACGATATAGGTTTAGAAGAATAAAATAGATTTTTCGATATTTTGGGCCCTTAGCAGTATATTGATTTTAGTTGCAGGCCAACATGAGCAGAGCTGATGGAGATGGGCATGGACGAAGACCGTATATCTTTGCAACTGCTTTACGTTGGAATGTCGCGGTAACTTGTTGTGCACTCGGCTCATCCTCTCATGGTTTTTACTGATGGGTAAAACATTAGTACAGGATGCATTTTTACGACTGGAAATATTTAAAGCTGATGAATAACTCCGCCACCTGTCAGTCGAATTTTACAAATCAGCCAGATTCTGAAACGTAGTCTGTGCCGTTTTTGCTGTTAATCGATTTTCGCAAAAAAGCGGGCTGAAGTTGCACCGCTCTGCATTGAAAATAATTGTTTAACTGTGAAAACTGTGCGTGCTTATTGTTACTGAATTTCTTCTCACTTCTTTATGTGGTGCTATTTGAAGAGTAAAGTTTACTGAAAGCTAACATCACAGCGGAAATTGCTGCTATTATGCCCGAAATGTTATCAAATACAATGAAAAATGCCCGCTTTGTGTTTAATGGAGGCGGTTATTTGAACGACATTGTATTCTAAGTAAATTATCAATTAACGGCATTCTTTACCCTAAATAAATCTTGTAAATTTGCCAAAATCGGCTGACAAAAGGCGGAGTTGTACAACATTTTAATATCACCTGTCGTAAATACGTACTTGAACCTATCCCCAATAGACATTAGTACTTTAACTCTTTTTGATTGGACTGGGATTGGACAGCAGCAGCAATAGCAACATCCATATTTTTATAGTATGGCAACCCGGGCAGGTTGAGAAGTTTTGGTGGGCGTCGTTCTATTTTGCTTTCCATCTTTGGAAACTCCGCCGGTAGGTGGTCAGCATCGCCGAAGCTGTGGGCAAGTAATGTGGAACTATTTAAAAATCAATATTTACTTTCCAGCGCCCGTTTGCGTTGTGCGTTTTGTGAATAATCAAAACAATAAATCACTTACTCAGGGACGGTCCCGGCCGAAGGGCCATGCCCATGCCTGACGCAGCGCATTTAGTGAGCGGTTTCGTGGCACCATATGTTTACATCGCCGGTAATGGTTATTCCTCGAAGACGGCCCCGGATTGCGGGGTTGCGCTGAATCGAAGGTGGTCTTAGACGGACGCAAATGTGCATCGCGGAACTGCACGGCGGTCGTAAAAATGGGTCGGTCGGCGATCGAGAGGCGATTCGTTCCGCCGGTTACGCTCGGCACCAGTCCGGAGCCGGGCGTTGGTGTGGCGTTGGCGTTGGCCGCCAATTTTCCGTCCCATTTCGGTGGGAAAATATTTCGAATCATGCCTCGTAATCAAATTTTAATATTTTCCCTCCAGCCGGGGCCAGTCAGCAGCTTTACGAGCCGAACCGTGGCACCGCCATGTTGTTGATGTTGTCGACACGAAACCGAACCCGGGCCGCCCACAGTGGATGGTCGGGGCCGCGAAAATTGGATTCCGGTCAAACCATATGTGTCGCCGTCGGCGGGACGGCGGAGAAGAAAGTTAGCAATCTGCCGGATCGGATCTGCCGATATGCAAATGGCCCTTGGTGTGTGCTGGAGGGTCATCCCCGTTCCCGGCCCCGGGGAAACGGCCGTCCCCATTTCATTGTCTTTATTCCCGGTGCCTCGGGGGCGGCCTTTTCACTATTACGATGCCGTGCTGGGCCGCGCCGGAAATGCAATCATCAAATCAAGCCCCTGCACGTCGCGAGAAAACAACGGAATGGGTCGATCGTAAAAGGAGAAGATCGAAAAAAAGCTGTGAGCCGGCGGGCCAGCTCTTCGGCCGGCGTGGCATCTTTTGGGCCGACCTGACACCGGCTGGTCCTTCACGCACGGTGGAAAGGTGGGTCACTGAGGTGGGGCGAGGCGATGATTTTATTGGCGAAGCAGACGGCCAAATCTCGCTGCCGGTGATCAATAAAATCTATCGGATCATCGCCGTATCGGTGGCGACGATGGCATCGGAAGAGCTTCCATCTGCTCTGGCACCACCATCGTAAATGTGTTGATGAGCAATAAAATCCCGAAAACGCTAAGGAGGGTCCGAAGCAACCCACATCCTTGGGCCGCCAAGAGGGCATTCCGCTCCGGTCGCTCCGGATGGCGCTTGTTGTTGGTGTCTTGGCTTTCTGGACCTTTCTTTTTCTGTCGCTTCCGTTCGGAACCATCCATTTGATTATGTGAATGGTTATCGTATAATAAACTATTCGACGCGTACTGGCACTTCCACGGGTCAATGGATGCGAAAGGTCCACTACGCCCGGTTGGCGGGTTTGATAGTGTCTTTGACTGCCTTCGGTGCACTGTTACTGATCATATCGGTGGGCAAAGGAAATAGACAACTGCTGTCCAGGGGCACGTCGCAAAACATTGGTTTAGTGTTTATTGCAGACGGATCTCATCGAAATGTGTACATCTAACTGGATCTGAACAATACGCGTTTAATTTGGCACGCGTACGCATTCACAAAGCATTATCGAAAAGCATCATAATGATATTGGAAATCAACCTCTTGCTGGTCAGTTTCACACGACAGTAGCTACCTGACCCGTACTGATCTTTCAGCAAATAAATTCATGATACGTCTGTTGGTGACACTGTTGGTAGCCTTAAATAACTTATTTACGTCCCTCAAAGTTTAAAGTCAGAATGGGGAAAAAGAAATTCATTATTTTCTCGGCAAACGGCCGTACTATCGCTAAAGCTCATGCTTATCGTTGAAGTAACATTAAACCAAAATAGAACCCTTTGATGTTTTTTATTAGTTCCATTTAGTTGTAAGTGGAAAGGTGTAACGCAAATCGGACTATCGGAAACATCTTACATAAAGATGGGAAGTTCATGTAAAAATAATGGTTTTCTTTGAACCCGACCTAACATTTGTGATTTTTATTTTAAATTAACATCCTTGTTTTATTTCATACTGAATTTCTAAGATTTTGCTTAACGTACGCAATGATTACTAGCAATCTCTTTGAGCAAATTATAGAACTTTTTGGACGTCATTTTGTTCAACTTATAACAAGGGTCCTTTTTCATTCGTCGTTCTTGGCAGGCAAACAAAGTCAAGAAAAAAAGAGCTTTTTGAAAAATGTATCTGGAATGCACATAGTCGTGAGGTTTCATCCCAAACCAAAAGCATGTTCGGAAGTTGAGCTGCTTTTAAATCGCTTGCGAGTAACGTTATTCCGGAGATGGTGATAGGTTACGTGGTCACAAACTAAAAATTCGTACTAATCGCACCTTGTGTAGTGCAAAGATCATACCGACTACATGTTGAAATAGATTACAGGTAGAAATAGGGCATCGATTGCAGTTCAAGGAAATGTAAACACTTGCGCCCGCATCCTAGCTGAGATGTTTTACGTTTTCCGGTAAACTAAATAATGCATGCGCTCAACAAGGACTCTCCTGATCCAAGTCCTGGTTCATCCGTTTGATGCACCAACGATTCCAGTTACCATTACAACACTCCCCGTGTGAGCAAACGGCCGTCAGACGTTCGCCTCCGAAAGCAATCATCACGAGCAGTACCCGAGGTTACGCTCAAACTGTCTGTCGTCCTTTTGCGCCGAACGACGCGGAAACGACGAAAGTGGTGAATAAAATCTCAAGCCCCGTGTAGGCTCCACTCTGGACGCATGAGCGACTTGTCGATTGCAATTGTCGAACGCCCGTTGACGCCCGCAATTGATGGCCAGGTCCGGCCCTAGACGAGCGGAGATCTACAACCGAGCGATCCCTGGACCAGGACCGTGTCACTGTTTCATTCATGACGCGCGCGTGTCGTGCTGCAGGACGTGAGATGGACGCTGAATTTTTAATGGTCGGAAATATCTATCAATGTTTTATGGTCACCACCGGCGCACCATCGTCCGGCCTTCGATGTCCACAAGCAACCGAGCGTCAAAAGAAAAAAACAGAAAATAAAATAGAAAAACGGTTCAACACATTCGATCGAAAGCGTTCGGTGCAGCCGCCTCTTATTTTCCTGCATGGTGTATTTCACGTTATTTTCACTTCTTCCTTCCTGCACCGACGGGTTTCGGGTTTTCCTTTCCCGGGTATTTGTTTCGCGATTTTCCCTCATCATGATGGGCCCGGGCCCGAGCCCGGGCTCCGCGTCGATGTGCTCGATGGAGCAATGATGTGATTATTAAAATTTAATAAGGGTAAATAAAAGAAGAGCTTCCCGGGCCGGGATTGGATGATGATGATCATGGTGATGATGATGGAATTGTTTTATTTATTTATTCTCCCGAGCACAGGCGGGTGCGGCCTCCAGTTCGATCCGGCCGAAAGCTGCATCCGGTTTCGCTGACCGGGACTGTCGATTTATGTGAGCATTTTCGTTTTTCCCCCCGTTTGCTACTGCTTTCGGCTTAAATTGGTTCACGGCCTAGCATTCGCCCTGGCGTTTTCCTCGTGGCCTTTGTCGCTCGTTTAGTCCCAGATCCGCTTTTTGCTTCCGTTCGGGTGGACAATTCGATTCGTTGTGGAAAAAATCTTCAACCGAAAAAAGTGAATAAAATGGAATCCTCCGTTGGGGCTAGCTGGCTTGCGAGCAGCGGCGATGCAAAATTGATCGACATTTGAGGACGGTTCGTGGATTTTTCCGTTGAGCCGTCATCGCCGCCTGTCGGTAATGTAGTTGATAGAGACAGGGAGAGAGGGGGAGAGAGCGCATTTTCCGTTCGGCTGTCCTATTATGTGCGCCCGGGTTTAATTTGAGTGTCATCACGCCGTGGTTGATTTATGAGCTCGGTGGCAGCGGCCAGCAACGGCCGGCTTGCAATGTGGGCTGCACAGAATGTGGCCCTGGAGCACATCGGTTGAAACATTTCACATTGACGATGCAATATTGGTAAATTAAATTTAACTTGGGCCATTTTGTTTTTCGCACCTATTAGGTGACGATAACTCCAGGATTTCGTTGAGGTCTTTGGTCGAGAACAGGGTTTTGTGAGCTCGTTA
The DNA here is from genome assembly GCF_943735745.2 of Anopheles bellator. NCBI lineage: Eukaryota > Metazoa > Arthropoda > Insecta > Diptera > Culicidae > Anopheles > Anopheles bellator. The sequence goes on from NC_071286.1 coordinate 42,724,166, forward strand.
GGGCTAATGTAATGAAACAGCATTTAAATGATATTACCGTGTCTACCTTATTCCGTCATTTGCGGTCTGATAAACTCAGTTAAAATTGAATACAGTGCGATTTGTTGTTGTGTAGGTCAAACAAACAAAAGATATTTAAGATTATAAAGATGCATGCCATTCCGACCAGATAATATTGCCAAACAGAGTGGTTTTGTCATGCAATCCGTTCTATTTCTGTCCAGATTGTTTTGATTTATTTAGTTAATCTGTTCAATTACGTTGTGTGTTCTCAGTTACTCCAAGGTTCATGAAAGGCCACATGTTATGGGGTGAAATTCTCACCAATCAAACTTGTTTTTTCTGTTATTGTCTGCTATATACAGTCTGATTTTAGTTTTTGTACAACATTTTTGGTGGATATGATGAACAAGAACTTTGTTTTCATAAGCCATGATTGTTTAGCCGATTCAGGCATATTGATGCCTTGTAAATTCTTCATCGAACGTTTCTTATCATTAATTTGAAGGCATGTTATGTATAAAAAACACGCAAAAGGAAGGAAAAAGATGTTTTAAGACATAAATTTTAAGCTTAAAACTTCAACCAAACTTGCTTTCGGGACGCTCAAATTAACCTACGGCCGCTAATGGCTGTATGGCAGCATACCGGATTACATTGGATGCCATTTAATCTTCATAATGTTGCACATAGCACCTTAAACAAACATTACTCATCTTGAAAAAGCGATTCCAAAAGAAGATACAATCATATTATCACAAATAATTCAAATATTTACTTGTGAAACTTCTTTTTGCTAGCAATTTTGCAATATTTTGAAGAAGAGTAACGAAAATACACCAAAAACACAACCAAAAAACCATTAAGCAAATTAATTAATTGTACAGTACAAAAACTCCTTTTATCATCCGATCACACTCGGGGTCCCATCCCGGAGGCAGTGCTCTCATCGCCTTCCGCGCGTATTGCGCAAGTGTCAGCCGCATAACACGAAGCGTATTGTGCGCGTGGCATCGGCGATGCTGTACTTTTGCATACCTTTCCTCCACTATTGGAACCGGGATGTTGTGGTTTGTTTGCTCACACTTGCGTCATAAAGCATCGGGGCGGCCGGGCACGAAAACTGACGCCACGTCCTCGCCTGAAGGGCAACCTGAAGAGCTCGAGTGAGGTAGGAAGCGAAGCGGAACTACTGTCAAGCTTGGCCCGTACCGGTTGCCATGCATCCATTTACAGACATTTCTAGCTCTTTTTTCACAACGCCACGTGCCACTCCCCTTTTCGGTTTTTTCCCTTTCGTTTGCGGTGTCACTCCGCCACTTCTGGAACGTTCCGATTTCGGTGCGAAGATCGCGCCGTCGTCTCGATCGTGTTACTATGTGGGTTTCCAAAACGGTCGACTTTCGGCAGCAGTCGGCAGCGACTCAGTCTGCGTCCACCGGCTGAGTCTTTTCAGTTTTAACCACCACCGTGCTGGCTGCGGTGTTTGCAGTCAGTCCACTTCACAGCTGATGGAAAGTGCATTAAAATATTACATTACCACCGGACGCCGGAGGGCCGGCTGGATTGTGTGCGGGACGAAACGAACTGGTGACGAACGGCATCCCGGTCGCGAGAGGGCAATTCGCAATCTTTAAAGATCAATTACGAAAGCGGCTCGGGGTGCGGTCGAAATCCACCGAACGGACCGAACAGCTTGGAGCCATCAGCCCAGCACCGGAGTGGGCCGTGACGCTGTGCTGGATGCTTCAAAAACCGCTCCTTAGGGCGGCCGGTAAGACTGTTCTTCTTCCTCTTCTGCCTTTGTCTCTTGCTCCACGGCACCCCGTTCGACGTTGGCCGAGAAAAGTGGTGAAGTTTAGGAAGAAAAAAAATGGCGGCTCTGAAAACTTCAAAAACATCTCCGACCTGTGCTCCGGCCGCAGCTTCGTCCGCTCGAGAACCGGGGGATTTTGCGGTTACTCGAATTTCATCCAACGCACCCGAAAATGATTCATCCACCGGGCAGCCGGGCAGCATGCCGTGGGAGCGTGGGCACAGGGCCAGGCCCCACCAGGTTCTTTCCCCATGCAGGCCGAGCTCCGAGCTGCGTGTCTGGAGCTGTCGGTTTTGATTGAGTTGCTTCGAGCGGGCGGAGAGCATCTTAAGGTGGGTGTCGGTCGTCGTTTGCTGGCGGTCTCGGGCCCTGTGCACAATATGCTCGGAATTAAGACAGCAGCACTATATCGGCTTGACGTACTTTCGTGAATCACCGGAGGAAAATTTCGGTGCACGGCATCGGCGCGTACGTACGCAGACCGCGCCAGGCGGCGTATTCGGGTTTGAGGTGAATCCAGAATCCATTAGCGACCGGATTTGGCGGAGCTCTTTATCGTGGCCGGCCCTCTACCCGACACCGTGCGATGTGCGATGGAAAGCCGTTCAGGAGCAGCGTGTTGTGTCAGCTCACAGCAAATCATGGAGCGAACATCATCGATCTACCACGTGGGGCAATGACACCAGAAGATCTTTTCGAACAGAGGTGTCTTCAAATGTCTCAAAATCAAAATTTGTTGTTTTACGATTTGCAAGAAATCGGTTAAAAAATTCCATTCGCATCCCAAACAACTTATGTTAAAACCGCTTTCGGTGATTTCTGGACATGAATTTTTTTGGAGCTTCACACCACTCTTTAGCCTCTTGTTTTGATTCAAGATCATATTGATAGACCCAAGTCTCATCCACAGTGATGATTGCACAAAATACACTAAATCCTATCGAAAACACTCTACATGTTGCCGAGAAAGTTGTATTCGAATGCGTTTTTAGCGAATGCGGCAACCATTTTGCAAAAAGCTTTCTGAATATTAGTGAATATTGGGAAAATATTGGTTATACTGCTCAATACGGTGCCTAGGCCTTTTACTACATTTCTTTAAGTGATTCCAAGATCTTCCAACACGATATTTTGTTTTTTTTTTTACGATTTCAGGCGTTGTGTCTGTTTTATGACGTTTTTGACCTGGATCGTCTGGAAAGCTTGTACGACCACGTCTAAACTCAGAAATCCTCCTCTTAACGTTCTAATTAAAGATGAAGAGTCCTTAAAGACTTTCAACATTTGTTCATAATTTTACTTTGCTTTTAAAGCTTCCAAAAATAAAAATTCATTCACTGCGCGATGACATGTCGATACGAAATGGCATGTAAAAAATTAGGTGACCGATCGAAATGAACCTTCACATACGTTCACATGAAGAGTGTACCAATATGACAAAAAAGAAATTAAGCTCGTAGCAGCGCTCCTTGTTATCGAGGCTCCGAATATAATGAACAACCCAGTAAGTAGCTCCTTGTGTGTTAGTAATCGTACGGACTTATCAACCAACACGCTACATCTGATTTGCCAACCACGGACTACGCTTCGGAGGATCGTACGCTTCGTTGTTCGATCAACGTAATCGCTTGATATTGATTAAAATAGAGCTACCACGGTGCCGAAGCGTGGCGAAACGTTGATTTCCACATGTCTGTAAGCACGCATGTACGGCACAGCACATTCATTTAAAGGAGCTTCCGCGCATTCATCATCACATAATCGCAAAATATGGTCGAACGCAGCGTAGTGTACAATTTTGGGTGCAAAACTTCAACGGCACCGCGGATCTTCGTTGTTGGCGACTGAGACTCGCTGTCGGAACGTTTGGTGCTTCACTGACATCGTTTCATAGCGCCCATGACCGCTGGCTGACTGGCTGTGGGAGTAGTTTCATTTTACGAGCTATGTTTATTGTACGCGACACGGCACGGCAGCCTGCGTGCAGCTTCTGACCACCCTACACGTGGCCATCGGTCGAAAAAGATCGCATTCGCGCTCCAGTTTTCGGTTTGCGCTTTTTTTGCAACCACGGGAAGCACTCGGAATATTCGCTCCAGTCTCGAGAATCTCTCGAACCTCTCGGTGACAACGGACGTCACGGCGGCAGTGGTCCGCAGCCGAGCGGCGTTTGCGCTTAATTTTGCCAATAAACATTCCACTGTAAACAGCGGATAGTTTCGGATCGCATGACAGAATTGCCATCTGCGTAGTTCCGGAGCCCGGACCCGTTCCGTTCCTGGGAAATATTCTGCCGCTCACAGCAGAATGTCCCGAGAGTCGGTCCGGCCAGTCGTGACAGTGCAGCAATGAAACCAATTGCCAATGGCGACGCATTCTGGAACCTTCGCCGTGGTGTCACCGGCGTTTTTATGGGACCCCGTCATCCTTCGGGAGGCGACAGAAAATGGACACGCCCGGTGCGCAGACCCGGGACCGAGCATTGGCCTCAATGACCTGGAAGGAGCCACCCGATAATGAACGTGATTGTTAGCTCGCTGGACCAGCGTGATGCCGGCTTGGCAAGGATGCTTCAGTTACACAACCGGTGCCGTCGGAGCTTCCGGGAGAAGATTTTATTTAAAACGATGCTACAAAGTGGCTTTCCGGGGTCATTATTTCACTCCACGATGATATGCACAAGGCCCTCGGAGAGCTCTGGTTTGTCGGATCGGAACTGTCATCTGGGCCAAAATGGAGTGACGTTTCCGAAATGATTCCCGCGATGGAGCGGCCTGACAATAGGCAGACCAGATTAGCATTATTTACGTAAACCGGAAGCGTGCTCTATCGTGGCACTTGAAACGCTTCCAGCCAAGGCAAGGCCAAAGTCCAAAAAAACCCCAACGTGCTGGCAACAAGCGTAATCCGGTGAATGGTTTGTAATCACTTTTATGGTCATGCTTGCGAGAAGGCGCTGCCGGTCGTGGCCATCCTCGGACCATCTCAGGTGATAATTCCCTTCGCTTAACCTTCGTTAATTGAATTACATTCACTCCTGGGCGCGGGCGCGGGCCGGACCCATCCCCTGCCGGCAGATGGCAGCAGCATACTAATAGGGGTGTCCGGGGTGCCGTACGTTCCGGCTGTGATTTATCCGTGACTTTCGTGGCCAACCGTGGCAGGAAAGAACAAGCCAACCGCGATGGTGCCACACACATACACCCAGAAATTCCGAAATCAAATCAATTCAACCACAAAATTAAATCTCAACTCATCAATCTCGCCCTCGACTCACGCGCGGGGTGCCGGGAATTGCTGGGGGCTAGGAGTTCCTCGTCTCGGTGGCTCCAAGGCAGAGCACCATCGCGGATCGCGTTGGAAACCCCGGTCACGAGCCTCCGGTGGCGAATGAAAAGCGCATTAGAGGGGCGATTTGATTTCCCTTCGGTTGTTGGTTTTTTTTTATTTTGTCGCTGCCCGTTTCTCGTTCCATTTGCCACCTCCGATGGGGAAGAAGTTTCTGGGGCCGCCACCGGTTGGAGAAAGTGCGTGTGTCCCGGTGGGTGAAAAGGGCCAAGGAATGTAACGAAATTTTTAATAAACACCGACCATGACGATCGAAATTAATCTCCATCTCTTCGCGAAGACGTTGGGGTCTTCCTCGGTCTCACAGTGCCGCACGGTGCCCAGGAGCTGGGGGGAAATTCTCATTCCCTCGGAACCCCACCTATCGCTGTCCTCCACCCGGCACGGGTTGTTGGGAAGAATAAGGAAATGGAAAATTCTGAAGGGCGAGAACACGGACTGTTCGCTCACGGAATTCGACCCCGAGTCCGAGGGGAGTTGGGGTGGGGACTTAAGAGGGTCCGCCGATGGCGGTTAAAAGCCGATTATGGCACCTGTTGTGCACCGCGTCGTTCCGTGGGGCAGGTTCCTTGATGGACTGGTGGAAAATGTAAATAAGGCTGGCCGGTGGTGTGCCCCGGGTAAAAATCCGTGTGAAAAATTACTCCCGGCAGGGAAAACCTTCCGGTCCGAGAGAGAGAGAGAGAGAGAGAGAGAGAGAACATCCTGCGGTGGGTGGCATAAGATGGCTTTCCTCATTAATGGCGGTGGCCACGATGGACGGGGTTGATTGACGGGTTTCGCCACTGCCGAACACAATCGACAGGCAATCAATTACATTTCCCGCTGAAGTGGTGAGCAGAAGGCTCCCGAAGCTTTTTCAACCGCGGAAGAACGGCTGAAGCACGTAGTTGGTGGGCCAGATCTGGGGCTTCCCGCCCCTGGTGGGCGCCAAAGGACCCAGCTTGAGTCGGCCGGCTTGAGTAACGTAGCGAAAGTTTTCCCACTAATGTTACGGTTTAAGGTGGATCGTGGCGCACGGTAGACATTTTGCACATTCTTATCATGTTCTGGCGCGGGCGTGGGGGGTGATGAGTGACGCTGGGTGGCTGGGCCGGGACGCTGAGCCACCAGATTCATCCAGGTTTACACCGCAGGATTAGAAATTCCGTTTGCTGGAGGTTAACGGTGCCGTGACCGACGGGCGTGTTTTTCGCGCAAACCGTGGCGAGGGTGAACGTGTGACAGAGAGGCAAAAGAGGTGGCCCGCTGAGGACGCACGGGATTATTTGCGGTTCGCTTTGGAATGCAAACGAGCGCCTTACTTATGCGCCACTACCTTACGAGCGCTGGCAAAACCACCGAAAGAATAAAAACCCGCCGTCGGCTGACAGCATGGTCGTCATGGTGTCAAGACCGGGCCCGAGGTTTGGCAACCACCCGCCAGCCCATCGAGTGATAAATATTTCACACCAACCACGCGAGCCGAAAGCGCACGTCGGAGTGCCGTGCATCCTGCTCACACCGAAACGGGGCTTGTGTGGTGGAAAGGTGTGCTCTGGCAGGTCCTTGGACGTGGCTGTAAGAAAGCCCGTAAGACGACGAGCATTTTTATGTTTCGTTTCGCGTTTCCTTATCGAAACACTCTTTCGCTCGATGATCCGGATCGGGTGGCGCCGGAGGAGAAGGTACGCGCCGCTACTCACACGTCGTGGCGTGAAGTCGACGCTTGAAAGTGTCACGTTGACGAATCCGCTGCACGCGTCGCGCGTTTCTAACCAGATCCCGGCGCACGACCATATGGCGAACCGAGAGCGCGGATTTGCTACAAACTCCTAGCGTGCTGATAACGCCGAACGCCATAACTCGAAAGCGGCGCACTGGAATGGGCACTCCAAAGCACGGGGGTAGGTTGATCCGGTTGCCCGGATAAGCGTACCATTGTCACGGAGTTGACGTCGGGAGACAAATCGGGCGCCAGCGAATGGAACACTGAGGCGCGTCCCACGTCTCTGCATTGAGAGCATCGATTCGCATGCAAAATCACCACCGGTTGGGACGGAACGAATGAGCTTTTGGTTTGCATGAATCGTAAAGCAAACATATTAAAGTACCTCAAATTTTATTTATGTAATAGCCAATTATCGGTGACCAGGCGTCTCCATGGTCGATTGCGTTTATAAAACCAACCGAATTGGCAAAGTTTTCTTTTTAGAGGGTTAATAAATTATCCTATTTTTTAAATAATTTAATTCCTTTTTTTGTTGATTTATGTCGTATTTTAATGTGATAAAGTGTATAAAATACGTGCATTACTTCATTGGCCACCATGCGCCTCCATTGTTTGATTAGTTGTGGAAGCATTTCATATTGTAACCACACATGAACCAACAGTAAGTGATCAATAGGATCATTATTTCGGCATTCTCCATCATTCAAACGCACCTCGCTGTAATTAAATTTCATTAAAAGCGACACACGAATTTCGGTACCGCATTTGGTATTCCGTATTTGAATGATGTTATTCGATTTCCTAACAACGTTACATGCACCGGAACCGAAGAGGGCATGCAAAATGTTCTCGGTGCTCTCCCGGCTGGCCCATAAATATATTTACCATTTTTCGACAACCTTCGCGTCTACGGTCTGCCCCGGAGCCGCGGTGGATTCCGGGAAGCCAGCCAACGGTAATACATTTATGATTAACAAGCCACTAGCCCCGGGGTAATTCATCAGATTGATTGTTCTATTGACTGGATTAGCATAACGAATGCACGCCACGGTTCCGCCTTCCATCAGCATCCCCAGCCTTCCTCCGCCTCTCCAGCACCGCCCCCGGGCCTCGCAGTGCCGGTGAGGTTTATGTGCGGTACGTGCTCAGCTAACTGCCAGCTATTGTGACCTGATTCATGCTGATTATGTTGATGGGATGCCGTTTGTGGCGGTAAATCGAAACAAGACCATATCCGTTCCATAACCGTACCGTGTGTGCGGCACGGCGCTGGCGGTGGGAACTGTCGGCGGATTCGTTGGCAAAATGAGCGCCCAACAATAGCGCCGTGCGTCCATAAAGCAATGCCCTGCCTGCGACTGAACCAGGCAAAGCAAAAACGAAGCGAATATATCTTAGGTTCTTCGTACAGAAAAAGAAAAAAAAAACGTTGATATGATGCCGAGCGTTCGGTATAGCTGGCACAAAAATTATGTTATTCTTCCCCGGTACCGGGGCACCGGGGCCGTTCCGTTCGAGTTTCGCGGGGCTGCGTGCGTACGGGATGAATTGTTTGTTTGCCATCGGTGTGCGCCCGGGATCATCATTCCGGAGAGGCGGATGTGAAGAAAAACGCCATTTCTTTCCTTTTTTGCTTCACAAACAAGCAATCAACCTTCGCCCGGGACGGGACCCCCGGCGCAAGTGTGAGTAGTGAAGGTTCTCCGGGATGATGCTACGAAACAAACGAAAAAAAGCCAAAATGGTTCAGCTCGTTTATGCTGCTTTCTTACTTTTTTTCCGGTCGGTTCTTGCGAAGCTATTTTCCGTTACAGTTTTACCCGTTCGCTTTCCGTCGATGCTACCGACTGACTGGCGGACATGATTGAACGCACGTGCGACTGTTGTGCTCTTGCTCAGGTGAACGCGATGATGAACAATCATATCGCGGGGGCTCAAAACGTCGTTCGTGAACGTTCGTCACGTTTGATCCGTCCCGGAAGACAGTTTAGGGCGACACGACATTCCCGCCAGACGCTATGCGTTCAAATGTTTTCGAATATGAGACCAACTCGCATCAATTTACAAAGCCACAACTGGACCAGGTGCTAAACTATATTCGTTGCAAAGGCGCCGAGCACGGAAAGCAGCTACTCAAAATATTGAGTAAATTTCCGGTTTTGAAAAGAGCGAATTATTTGTTCATTATTATTTACACAGACCGTATAAAAAATATAGCCAAATCTATTAATCAGTTACGTAGTTTGAAAGGTACGTCTTTTCTATCGCTTTTTAGTAAAAGTTTTCGCGTTTACAGAAATGTCATCATAAAATGATCCTTTCATGGAAAATTCAAGCTTCAAGGGATTAAGAAATAGTTACATGGCGACAGATTACGCAAATTCAAAGGATGGTCAATGACAGAAATGGTTAAATGAAGAGATACAATTTCGTGCAACAAAATCATCTGATTGTTACTAAATAGTAGATAATACATTTTGTACTTCGACGATGAGAGCCACATTGTAGGACAGAAAATTGACAATTCCGAAGTATTGAGTCCTGTTGAAGGTGTTGCACGACATGCTATTCGATCTTCAGAAGCGATTTCAGAACATCGGTGCACCGATCAATCGGTTTATATGGCAAAGACGTCAGGAAGTCAGTGCAAACATTTTAAGTTGGTGGTTAATATGGTGCTCTGTCCATTCTAATGGCAATAAATAATAATAATTCATCAATAGACGCCGTTGCACAAGTCAAATGCCATTTCCACAACAAATTGGCAAAATTGTCTTTCGCTTTTTTAGTTTTGCAATTGGATGATGGGCGGGATGAGACAGGATGTTCCGAACCTGTGGTTCTGTCCACGTTTTAATTGTTTTTTATCAAACAGTACCACCTCGCGCTAATATTGTTTTAACTCAAAGAAGATTCTCGGTGTGTCAATCAAGAGCATCTTGCATTTTTTCCAATTCTCCAAACGACACGTCGTGAAAGCGCCGGAATGGCCTACGCGCCGTTCGGGAAGAAAAGACCAAGTGAATCGATAACGCGGCCCTTCCCAGCCAGAGTATGTTGCCAGTCCCAGACCCACCATCCGATCCGATATATTTTATGAAGCAAATTTTAATCATTTCTGACATATTTCAATAAATTTGAATTTTTTCAAGCCACACGCGAATGCTACAGCAAATTGTGTTTGGCGTTTGGCGTCGTGTTTTCTTCTTCGGCTACGAAAATTCCCGCCGTGTGTGTCATAATCGCACACCAGACAAATGGCGGAACGACTTCGGGTGGCGCATGTTTTGCGCCTGATACCCGCCTGGCCGGGTGGCACACAAATGGAACTCCTCCCCCGCCCCCAAAAGCCCCCGCAACCTTCGTTATTTACGAGGTTTGGAAATGGGCCAACACTCGCAGTGGTGGTGTAGAGACGAAAGGCGGCGGAGAAGCGGGACTTACAACAAAAACGACGCCATATCAATTTCAGACGTACACTGTCACGCTGTTGTTTGAGGTTTTCTTTTTTGTGTCGTTCGCTCCGACCCTACCGACGTCAGTTTCGATAACAGTGGCAGCCAATGAGAGCGTAATCTGGGGGGGAAGGATTCTGTGAACGAGGTGGGTGGCCTCCAAGACGATGGCCACGGTCACGACGGCGTAACAGTTCCCCGAGAGCCCGTGGAGGACGGCGCCGGTTGATGGCGTAAAATAATCATAAAAAGGAACTTTTACCCCGATCAAAGGAGAGCGAAGGACTCGCCCGCTCGCTGGCGTTATCACGCCGTACGTGGGCGAGCCGAAGACGTAACGAAGAAAATGCATTCCCCCACCCCCCACCCTCTCCACAAAAAAGCTGGGCCAAACGGTTGATGCCGGACCGGGAACTAGTAGCTGGCCACCCACGGGAACAATGATTGTTTACGGACCGGTTCGGAAAGTTGGTTGGCCCCGACTTGCTGTCGACAGTAAAATGGGGTCGATCCGGTTCTGTTTTATCATTGTTGTTGTTTGTTATTTTTTTTCTCTCTCCCTCTCTTTCTCTCTCTCGCTCGCCCAATCGCCGACCCTGTAAAGCGTAAGTGTAAGTGCTCGAGCTGTTTTATGTTGCTGCCGATGCGTGGCGCGCCCAAAAGTCACAAACATGGTACCGGTGATCGCTGTGCGGCCACTCTGGTGATAGTTTTTATGCTCCGTTTGCTGACTTACCGAGGCCACGGCCGCACGGTCGATAAGAAATGGGTTTTACGGCCCGGCCCGGCGTCCCTACTATCCGCCCCGACGTAAAACGATGCTGTTTGTGGACGGTAGCTGTCCCACTGACTCACTGCTACGCGAATCAACAGAGCAAATTATTATCATCGTAAAAGCCCCCGGTCGGGACGGGAACTCCACGGGGGTCGGAGTTGGAAAATAAAAACTCGACAACGGTTATCTCTTACCGATCCGACATGTCTGCGCTATTTTTGGAGTTACATAATAGTGTGGCGGGAACAACGCATCCCTTCCATTTGCTGCCCACTTCCAATGCGATATTTTCAGGAACTCACCATCATGTTGCGAAGAACTTTTCTCTCGTCCGGCTGTTGCTCGGACGGGTACCGAAAGAAACAATAGAAATTAATTTGTTCTGTTCATTGAAGCGGTTCCATTTAATTGCAAAATGAAGGACTTTAATCAAGTTTTATGCGCTGCTGCGAATATTATAAACGAAAATAAAATAAAAGGCATCGCATCATTTCGCGCTAAATTATGCACAATCTGTGGCTTTGAGAGTGAAACAAAAAACAAAGCAAAACTAACCGAAACTAACAAACCAGAAACCACGTTGGGTGATTGTTTTTTCAGCGGACGTCATCATTTACCACCGTGTATTGCTGTGTATTTTGCACCATTGCACCCACCAACGGTCACTCCACGGCAATTACGTTACATCTGCGCGTGGTTCCCATTAATTAAGAATAATGATGAGCTATGCTATGATTTTTATCTAATTTTTCTATGCCAATTCCCTTTATTCACGGTGCATTTAGTGCAATCAGGCTCTACTCTTTTTTTCTTCTACCGCGTTAGCAGTTAAAATCAACATCCCGCGGGTCTATTTAATTCCGCTCTACCGCGGCGTTCATTTTAAGGTTTAATTGCCGGTCAGCAACCAGTAACCGTAGTGGTCCAATGGTGGATTTGCTGCTGGATTGCACTGGATTCCCCACAAGCTCGATGTGGAAATTTGTAACCGTAGCACAATTGACCGTACAACGAGCTGGAAATGACGGATCGTGCGGTGGTCTAGCTCCGTGCACCGCTCTCCTGTTTTGGTTGGGCTGTTAAAATTCCTAGCCCCAAAAAGGGTGCTGCGGCTAAAATGCTGACTTCGGCACAAAATGCCGAATTTAGCGGATTTAAGGCGAAATGGTTGCCGAGCGTCGGTGGAAACTAGGTCACTTTACAGCCGTCTTACAGCAGCATCTCCCCTACAGTGCGCCGTTCCGGTACGACAAACAAGCGAGCAACAAAAGACTAAATACCAACATAAAAATACCTTTAACACGAGCCACGACGCTAGCTGCGTCCGTGAAACAAAAAGAAAAAAGGTGCTGCGTAATACAGTAAACCCCACCCAAACCCGGATGTGGCAGGCTGGCGAGAAAAATCGGAGCAGCATCCACAAACGGTGGACATAAAATGTTGTAGCTTCGTAGCCTTTTTTGCCCCGGTTCGTGGCTCATAAATTTTCATCATCCAGCTCCCAGATCTCAGTAGGTCAGTGAACAGTGCAAACAGCACGCGTGGCTGCACGGCTGTGGCCCGAATGTTTTCAAAAATGGCGCACGGCCACATTCATCATCCGTTGTAGGATGCGAAATGGGTTACCCGTAGCCGAAACAAAAAAAGAAAAACAAAAACATGTCAAAAGAAATGGCAAAGCCACCGCAGGATGCGTTTGCTTTCCAGCGGGTCTCCCTGGCAGTGTGCGTGGGGACTAACGCGCGGACTAACAAAGGACCCGCGAAGCGAAGCATGGCACTCTGCGGGTGAGCTTCCTGTTCTGCGTTCGCGTCACTTTTGGACTTTTGCACATCGAGCTTCGCGCGTTTGCTCATTTTATCTGCCTCTCTCTCTCTCGCTCTCGTTCTCTCTCTCACAAACATTATGTGCCATTTTATTTTATACAGGAAAAAGCCGCCGCTACTGAAATGTCCATTGTTCCAATGATTCAGTACTGTTCGCAGTTCCATAAATTACAAAATGGACGAACAATTTGGCTTTCAGGGCCGCGAAAGGTGTTTGGCGTAGCACCATCAAGTGTCAATAATGGAAAAGCAATTCATGAGCTCTATAGGCACGGGAGTCAGCCAAACTCAGTGCCTGATGAGTGGTGCTGAGTTTCGCACGACAAAGAAAGCTTTTTAAAGCGATGCTTCAGCCATTTGGACGATGTTTTACTCGAACAGAACGTTTTTTAAAGTTGCAACATTTTTTCAAAGCTGTTAGTTTATTTAACATACAGCATAATCAGTTTTGGCATTTTTTCAACGAAGAAATGTTTCTTTTCGTTCTTGAATGCTTAATGCTTGAAGTTTAATTTTGTTTTATGTTAAAGTACGGACGGAATGTTCAATGTTTGAAACAAATGTCTATAATTTTAACAGTACATCGCACAAATCGAGATACTAATTATGAACCTTTGCGCAAGTTTTGTGAGCTCAAAACGCAACTTTATTTCACGCTAAAGTGCAGAGCAGCGTGATGATCGAATTGTTTTTGGCAGTGTTGTTGGCCTAATTACGCTTTTCGATGTTTCCAGGCGGCTTAAACAATCGCTTAAAGATGGACCTTTTTCCATCCATCTATATTCGAATTTCCTCATCCGAAACCGAAACCGAATAAAAACCAACCATCACTCCAGGACTATCGCAAACCGTGGGCAACTTTCTCTGCAGTGAGTTCCTGACTGGCTGGCTGGCTGACTGGCGCCGATTGCTTAATGATGATCCATGGATGTGGATGGAAAAACACAAAAGCTCCACGCGTTGGCGTAGCATTGGGCTGACAAATGGGCACTTTTACGGTACGCATGTTTGGCCAAATGCTTACCAGCTTGGCGAGGCCCAGGCGGAAGGTCACCATTCTTCAAATATTTTTTATTTCACGCGCTGTCCGCAGGGCAAATTTCGGGCGGCTAGTCCCTTTTATATCGCGACGGCAGGATCCCGGGAAGCTTCTAATATCAGTGGTGAGGACTTTTATAGTGCGAACGATGCGGATCGGCAAGGCCACTGGGCAACGCTACGGTGGGGTCCAAGGAAGTGAAGATGCGAAAGCAGCACAAAAAATGTAGTCATTCATTATCGTGCTTTATCCGCAAGTCTTTCCACAAATTGATGGGTCCAGGCACTTACACCGACTCCCGCCCTCAGCGTTGTCCGTAGGGTTGGTCACGCTGGCCTGTTCAGCGCTGTTGCCTAATTTCGGTTCTAATTTATTACCAGCTTAAGTGCATTTCCGGCTTTCGGGTCTCGGGTTCGTTGGGCCTCGAATCCCGAGAAACACTTCCGCTTGGCCGCCGGAAAGTGCAACCCTTACCGTGGCGATGGGTTTTCCAGCATTTTTTCACTCTCGCCGTTCAGTTTTGAGTAATGTGCTCTTGTTCTCTGCATCAACCCGCAACAAACATCGGTTTACGCGAGTGAGAGAAGTGAAGTTTTAAAACCGACCAACCAGGGCCAAAGGGCCAAAGCCGAGGCAGGAAAAACAGAACCCGTGCCGGTCCCAGCCAACCAAACGCCACGTTCGCTTCTGCTTTAATATTAAACATGCGCAAATTAATTTTCCGCCCCGAATGGCTGAGTAGGCTGGAGAATTAATTTGCACATTTTCTGGTGAGACCCGTTGGCGTGGCCCTCCCCGGCCCGGTGCGGCCCAAGCCTTCGGTTGTTCGTTTTAAATTACCAGAAGGGTAATATAAAATTCAAAAACCGAAAAAACATCGAGGCTTTTCGGGTCGTACCCAGGAAACCCCGTTCACCACCCACCGGAGCGGCCCGGAGTGAGGTGGAGTGGACCCTCCGAGCTGGAATGTGAGCGAGCAGCCGAAGGTTTTCAGGAAACCGAGTCCCCTTTCCATTTGTTTTGCCCTCTGTCGAACCGAGAAAGGGAGTTCGGAGAACTGTTTGCATCTTGTTTAGATCGAGTTGCTGGGAAGAGCAAAAATAAAAAAACAAACCCCAACTGACGCAAACCGAGTGAGCCCCACGAAGCGGTGGCCGGCCACTGAAAACTATCCAGAACCAGAGCCTCGGCCTTGGCTGGGCATCGGGGGGAATAATCCGTTCGGTGGCTCGTATCTTCGAGGATGCTGGCCAGATGGTCAGGCCGTTACGCGGGAACCAGCCCAGCCCGGCCTCATGGCCCATGGCTGGGCAATAAATTAAAGCTGACGGATAGCAGCGGGCAACACGAAAGCGTTGTCTACCACTAGGGACGGAAGGCGGAAAGGAACTAATACGGAAGTGGACCGAACCGGAAGAAAAGTTACTTTGCGGTTGCCATGCGGTCGGGTCGCCAGGGCTTCGCTAGTGTGCCGTCGCAATAGCTTTATGCTGTGTTTTTAATTAAAGTACAGTTCAGTTGTTTGGAGGCTGTTGAAAGTTTCATCCGCTAAATGGTGGAGGCGTTTAGTGCTATTGTCTTTAAAGAGCCCGTACTAAGAAATGATCCATTTTTTTCAATTGTTGCACAAACCGTTGGTCACGCTTATAACTATTCCTCGTTATAGTTTTGGCAGTTGGTTATGCACTACTCACCTGCAAGAAAAGATAGGAACAATGAAACATGCTGAATTAGTGGTAGTGGCAATATTGCGAGTAGATGTTATATTTCGAAACTTTGCGAAATGTGGCGAAACTATTGAGTTTAAATTGTGTTGATAACTCGATCGGAACTAATACTACTCGTTTTATGTTGTACTTAACATTTAATTACGTAGAACCCACACGACTGGGTGCTGATAATAACCCAAAAATTGTCTTTTGATTGTTTACAATGTCTACAGGAATAGATAACATTCGTGTCACTTGTTAAATCAAACAAAAAATCTTAAAAATGTAGCAGAAAGCATCGATAAGTGACAATTGTAAGATATAGACCTTGCTGGTCTTGTTAGAATACCATTAGAATGGATCAATTTGAAAGCCATAGTGGAAATTTTTTTGGCATAAATTTCCGCTCAAGGTCTAATCGAATGGTTCCCAAGACGTTCTATTGTTCGTTTGATGGACTTAAAACTAATCGTGACTATTTCGCATAATTTTCGCTTTCCTTCACACACTTCCTATAAAAGTTTTAATCATGTTTTTGAGCAACTCCAGCTTTCATCTGCCTTAGCACCATACGACAGCTAAGGATTTACGCATCATAGAACACCATACTAAGAATGATTTGAAGGTAAACACTGACAGAACTCTTTCCAGCATAAGATGAACCATTAACAATCGATGAAAAGAATATGCATTAAGACACAAAAGACAAAATAACAATAATTGATCAAATTTACAGCAAATATCTCGGGTTTTTTATGTCCACAGTAGCCCTCTTAACGACAACTAAACACAAGGAATATTTACATTTACAGAGCGTAGACCTGGCAGCCTATCAACCTTACTGGCAAATGATGGAGGAGTTTTCCTTCAAAAATTTAATGCTTTTAATGTGGCCGCAACGAGCGAACGAATAATGATGAAGTTCGGGCGACCCCGGACAACGTTCATACCGCCGGACGTAGCCACCGAAACCGAAGTTGGCCCATCACGTCGAGCTGCACAATATCATTACGCTTAGCTTAAATCTTATCGCGCACACCTTTAGGTAGCAGCAGCAACGGGAGGAAGGAAATGGAACGAAACTTTCCAGAAAGCTGACTGTCGAATATTACCACACGGCGAACTTTCTTACGTGCTTTCTGGGTACAGAAACTTCTTCCTGGGCACACCGTGCCGGAAGACAAAGCGGACACCGGACACGGTTCAAGGAAATCTTCCTGAAAGGTGGCATTATCGCTGGTGGCTGGTGTCCGGGCACCGGGTGATCGGTGCACTTTCTTTCAGATTGGCCCACTGTCCTACCGACGACGGTGTCCTGCCATCTTGCACCAGGTGTTAATGTCCGGACAGAACCCCCGGCATGGCCGGCGGATGTATGAAGCATTGTAGAGCATCGTCTGCCGGGCTTATTGTCCGTGGAAACACGCTGAGCCGAATGGAGCTCGTTACCGAGCGCCGGAACTGGAACGGAAATGGGTGGACGGATGCACGGTCGTGTCCAAGACTCCCGAGTTGGGAAGAAGTTGCCGTGCCCGAGGCCGTTCAAAAAAGGGGGTGAACATTGTGAAGAGCGTGAAACAAAGCATACCAAACAGGTGCAAAGTCAGGTCCGGGCCGGATCGGGCAGTTCGATGGAAACGTCCCATGAACAGCGAGCTCCGTGGCTGACATTAGCCAACAGCGGATACCTGGCGATGCTGGCAATTTACATAATGTTATAACGATATTGAAGTGTTTGAATAGAACTAAACTATTTGCATTTCATATCTCTTTGGGAAAATGAATTTCATTATTGAACGGAGTGCAGAAGACACGGCTCAGCTTCGATCTCGGCCACTTTTTGGCCAAAACTCGAGTAAGAGGTGCCATTCTTCCAGTGTGCTCTTTTTCAGCTCTCAATTATCCTGGCGATGGCCGACGGCACCGTGTACCGGGTTTATCCTGGACCTGGCCCACCGAACGGCACGTATCGGATATAATTTCTCTCGTTTATGATCCGAACGTCGCCATGGCCCCGGGCAATGTTACATGCACCCTTTTTGTTACCTTTGTGCCGGCCGTCGGCCGCCGGATGGAGCACTTGGGCTGGGATTGGCCCCCGAAGCGGCTGTGTCAGGCGAACGAGTTTTCAAGTTTAACTTCCGCCCCCATTTCCGACTCCATTCTCCGACTCTTGTGACTGTGTCTCGCGGTGGCGTTAGGTCTTGGCGAAGCACCTTCGATCGAGTGACGCTGCGTTACGGAAACCCGGCCCCGAGGACACCCGAGAGACCTGGTGGACAAAAAAGGCGAATTATAATTTTACATCACCGACGGCGTCGGGTCGGCAATTTATAGCCGACTTCCAGCCAACTTCTCCTCCCGGGGCTCATCGTGACCGAAATGGCCCATGACAGTTGTGCGAACGGAGGCACCCAAAAAGTGGCTCGTCCTTGCCACGTGACTTCCGGTGGGCACCGGTGTGGCTATCCCTGTTACCTCGTGTGTGTGTGTGTGTTTGACGTGGACACCGAAAGACGGATCGGAGTAATTGAAATGAGATGATAATACCATTCTACACAGAAGTTAACACAAAACTCGTCCTGACTGCCTTACTCTCTGTTGCTCGCTCTCTCTCTGTTGTTCTCTCACTCAGCCGTCCAGACCTCGGTTACGGGTGCCACACAACTTTTGCAGCGCATCGAAGGAGGACATACGTGATCGAAATGAGTCATTAGGCCCGGCGGCCCACGGGCTGGCCGCCCAGATAATTGCAACGCTTTTCCCTCGACTGGCTGGGTGGCTGGTTGGCTGGTGTCGGAAAGTCGCTTCGGGCCCAAGCCCAGGGTCCAACCCGGGACTTCCGGTTCGAGGTCCCGGGACCGGTCGCCGGCTATTAGGACAGTTATTGTTTCAGGCAGATGAAATGGTTCGCCAATGGGCGCACGTGACAAAACTGTAATTGAAAGGGAGGTGTCCTTTCGCGCACACCGCCAGCCGAGCCGGCTGGGATTCATCTGGGATTCACCTGGGGAACGCTGAGCCACGCCTCGTCACGTTACGTGCGCTTCGTCACCGGAAACTAATGAACGGAGCGCTTCACGAGCGTCACGAGTTGATTTCGGTCATTCAATCGAATGGCAACGCTTTCGGCTGCGGCGACCGGCGACTGGGCACTCGTTTATGGCGGGGGTTTTTTGATGAGTCCTCCACCGGTGGCTGTTATCGATCGGCCTGGTTGTGGTTGGAGCGGGCCACGCACACGGAGCTGATACCGGTGACCATCTGACCTACTTTTGCCTGTTGAAGCCGAACACTTCCGGTTAGCCACAAGGTATCTGTGTCGCTACTTTGGTTTGGACGCAATTCTGAGGTGGAAATTGCGATGGGATGGCCACCGAAACGACAGATCCTTGATCGAAAGCATTGTTTGTGTGTTATTCGAACATTTTTCTTGTTAGCAACAGAGATGATTTCGTTGCGCCACGTGACGATGCGCTCAAGAATTGACCTTAATTTTAAGAAAGGATCAGTGCATCGTCAGAGGTTTTTGGCAACGTTGTCAATGACTCTACACAAGAGCGTCCAATGGAAATGCAGAAAATTGATTAAAAAAACTTCCTCAAATATTACAAAATCGCCCAACTCGCTGTGGGTGACACGAAAAAATGAGCCGTTGTTAGCTGTAGCACCAGGAATCACTTTCGGGAGTCATCGTTTCGTAAGCCAAATACGATACAATGTTCCACCGTGGACAGGAAATTAATGAACCATCATTAGAAGCTTGAAGAGTGAATAGGGGAAACGAGTTATGTTGAATTGTCAACCTCACCCGACAGGCTGACAAGTTGCAGTCTAACAGCACTCACTCAGCAGTGTGGATTCTTCTACTTCACATGGGCCCATTTCCGTAGACAGAAGTTAAATCCCTATTCCCGGTAGAAGCCGTTGCCAGTTGGTGCGAGCTCAGAAAGACTAGCAAAACGGCTGAACATGAAAGTATCCAGGGCCAGGACGTCGTAAGTACTTCCACAATGGAGCACTTCGCGCTACGACACTACAATGCACGCTGGAACCATCCCCAAGGCTTCGCCGGATAGTTTCGTACGTGCAGAGCACAGTTGTCAACGCGAACGCTTTTGAATACGCCGTTCGCCGTTCCGATGAATCCCTTTATCGTGCATCAACAATCCGCGTTCGCCGTCGCGACGAAAGACATCGCCGAGAGTCGAGCTATTCAATCATCGGAATTCGAAAATCGAAAATCATTACCTCGGATGAAGTTTATCGAAGAGCAGCGGCGGCAGCGAGCGCACCCCGCGGCGCATAAATATGCTGCAAAAGCAACACCGCCCAGTGGGGCAGGCGAGCAGAATTTTTCATGCGACTCCCAAGGCGCAACGAATAGTTGTTATCGAGCTCGTTGCTACCGCCACCGCGCCTGGAAGGACCTCCGGGGGACGTCGGGGACTTTCGACGGCGCCTTTCATGTCTGATGGAGTGTAAGAAGTTTGCTACTCAGAAGCGTTAGACGCTTGATTTGAAATGGAAAACGCGTCCCGGGGATGGCGATCGAACGGCGAACGGAAAACTATCATCCAGCAATCGGATGAGAATTTCCCGCGATTGCCGGCGGTTGGGCGACGGAGGACTACGGTTGCCGTTAGACCGATATCCACCAGAGCAGCGGGAGTAGCTCGGTGACTTCGGTGGGTCTTGGTTTGCTTTTTGTTGTCCTCCGAAGAGGAAAGCCATGGGTTTCTGCTCGGTTTTATCGTGATTGCATCGCCCGCCGAGCAGTTCTTGGGCCGAGTGGCCTCGATGGGCGAAAACCGTGGAAGCCGCAGCGCGTAACGGTTGTGAATTTATTTTCAGCAACGTTAAACCACAGAAACGGTGGTGGCTCGGTCGTAAATCTAGCATTTCAGTTACCCTGCCCCCCTTGGCCTGGCGCTCGTAGTTCGTCCTTGCGACCGATGGCGCAACGTGGCACACTTGGCGTGGCGTCGCGGGACAAAATCATTAGTGCGCCACGGGATTGCTTTATGACCGACGACCTCGGGGCCTCGGGGTGCTCTTGCGTTTTCGGCAGATTAATTGTGAAAATAAACACTTCACCGGCACACGGATGAGAGCGATATTTATGAATCAAATCAAACGCACATGAGAAAAGTATGCCCGATTATGCTCGCGACCCGAGCTGCGGGCACACGACGATTAATGGCCAACTAACCGCACACCGGATTACGGGAACGGCACGATGTGGATTAATTATGTCTTCTCTCTGTTACGATGTGGCTGTTGCTGCCCATCAAACGATTGTGGGGCCTTATGCAACCCGTACACTCGGAAAGGTTCCATGGCAAACACAATCGATTCAACAGGCAACAGTCGGTGCGATCGATTGGAATGTTAATGCGCGTTGTTTACCAGTGTCCTTTCGCTCACCTAGACGATGCCACCGTGGATAGCCGCATATTTATCGCCCGCTCTGTTTAATTTATTACTCTTTTTCCCGCCCAAATTGTGAGGGTCACCCCCGAAATAACCAACCAGTCTACTAGCCGTTCCCGGTGTAAGTACGTTTGGGGTTGAAATACATATTCGGACATCTTCCGTGCACCTGCCTTGTTCTATCGGAAGGACTTACTGGCGGAAGAACGCCAGCGATGAGACACAGCGACGAGAGCAACATAGCCGGGGGGCGAAAACATTCGATCGTCGTATGCTGAAGTGACCATCACCGCGTAACAAAAGCCGTCTCTCTCTAATCTCGGCTCAGTCGGAGTGACAAATCAAATTAAAATTAGACGCGGAAAGAAAAGGTGACACGCACGCAGCATTTACGGGGGGGGAAGGACTGAACGGCTGGCGTGGCGGGCCGCTCAGTTGCGCGGTATTCTCTTCTTCTGCTGTGCGTTACGCTTCGAAGGAACTATAAATTTAAACACACTCGAGACTGGCGTTTCGACCAGAAGATCGCGCCCAACGCCGAACCGAATGGCGGCTAGGCGTGTGTGCACGCTCGATGGTTGCCTTAAAATCGTGCGCCCTCTTTTTTTTCAGCCTCGCCGTGGTGAAAGAGTGTTGGTGTCGAGTGGCTTCGGCTTCGGTTAAAGAGGCTCAAAATATGGGGAAACTCAACGATGTCAAAGATTAAGAATGCGCGAACCTGACACGCCATCAGGTTGCGCGGTTTTTCTGACCTCCAATCCAAGTCGCCGGGAGTCAATGCCGGGAATGTCGGCGCACGGCCCACATGCCACATGGTTTCCGGTGGTACGTGCGGCGTACGTGATGTGTCCGTGATTGATCCGGCGTGACCCAACGGACGCCGTAAGATGATCTTTGCACGTGGCGCAGTCGTTGGTCGGGAAAGTGAGAGTCTTTCGCGGTTAGCCCGTTTTTTTTTTTGCTTTAAACAAGATGAGTATGTTGTTATCTTGTTGATAAGATGTTGTAGAAGTGAAAGAAATTAAATTTCTGTACCGTACCACGGT
Organism: Anopheles bellator; assembly: GCF_943735745.2. Taxonomy (NCBI): domain Eukaryota; kingdom Metazoa; phylum Arthropoda; class Insecta; order Diptera; family Culicidae; genus Anopheles; species Anopheles bellator. Next base: position 42,746,324 of record NC_071286.1, read on the forward strand.
TTGTATTGCATTGGCCCTGTGGTTGCATTAGTAAATTGTATTGTCAACTACCAGGTTTTTTTGTCAAGAAACCATACGTTGCATTGAAATGAAAAATTCCATGTTATTCAAAGTATGTGCCATGGCTAACTATACATTTCTTCCATCTCTCTGTTAAATCGTGGATTCCAAGAAAGAATTCTTCGTCGTTTGAAGCAAATCAATTAGCGAATTAGTCAATTTTCGACATCCTCGTAGGAATCGAAGTGCTGCCTAGCCAATGCGTGTCCCATAGATGAAAATGAATGATATTCGGAAGAGGCCAAGTCTGGTGAATAATGCGGGGGAAAGCAGCTCTCAGCCAAGTCCTTTGATTGTAACTTGAAGCAGTTATGCTTTGTGTCCAGGCGCATTGCTATGGAACCAAGCGACCTCAATATGTCTTTTGGCCCATTCTGGTTTTTTTTCAATCAATATATTTTTCAAGTTGATCTTTTGTTTGTCAGTAGCGATCTGTATCAACGGTTTCACCAGTTTTTGGGAGCTTGTGATACATCACACCTTTCTGTCCGATCGGAAAGTTCCTTTTTGTGGTCCTTCGACGGGCTTTGCTTGTTATGTTAAAGCAATTATTTTTATTTTTTAAACTTCTTAAAGCACTACGGTTTTACAACAACAACCTTCGACAAGCATTTCATGCGATTGTGTACCAATTTTCTTCAGCGCTGCTTGTTGAAGAACAGCAATGAGCCCCGCAAAACATCATTTTCAGACACCAAAGCCAACATGGTCTAACCTTGAACTTTCTTTCAATTGTTTGTTTCTAACCGATTGCTTCTAACCTTCTTGAAAGATAAGTTGCAAACAGATTTTTTTTTGACATGAAATCATTTTCTTGATGTCAAAACAAGATAATGTTGCCTAAAACTGATAATTAGGAAGGCTAATTTGACAGCTAGTTAACCTATATAAATCGGTTTTCGACTTTTTGACGTAGTAGTTTTTTAAAAATTATTTTCATATAACATAGACGCCTATATCACGTTTGGCAATGAATTATAGCCATTGTATCTCTATAAAGATAATTCTTTACATTGTTTGTTTACATTGCATACATTTCAAGTATTGATGTATCGAACGGACAGAAGCGTATCGTCACTAACAGAATTGTTTGGCTCTAATTGTTTACATTGTTAGGATTCGAACAATTTTTTCTTACATTTAACGATACTACGAGGGTCACTATTTATATTTCGGGAATAGGAACAAAAACAAATAGTGAAGCTGCGAATATATTTTTATTGTTTTTCAAAGTACTCGCCACGATGATCGATACACTTTTGCATGCGCTTAAACCAATTTTCAAAGCATTTATTCCATTCCGAATGAGGTATCTCCAAAACATGATTTTTGAACGCTTCAAGAGCTTCTTCGGGCGATGAAAATCGTTGACCACGCAGTTTATTCTTCACGGATGGGAACAAAAAGAAATCATTGGGTGCCAAATCAGGGCTGTACGGCGGATGACCCATCAATTCGATGTTTTGAGTGCTCAAATAGTCTCTTGTTTGAGCCGATGTGTGAGAGCTGGCATTGTCATGATGAAGAGCAATCCGACGTCTCTTGTTTGTTTTCCTTATTTCACCGAAGATTTCTGGCAAACAGATGGTTGTGTACCACTCAGAATTTACTGTTCTACGATCCTCTAGAGACACTGTTGCAATATGACCAGTTTTTCCGAAGAAACAGGCCACCATTTTCTTTGAAGTGCTTCGTGTGCGAACAACTTTTGTTGGATTTGGTTCATCTTGGAACACCCATACAGTCGACTGCTGCTTACTTTCGGGCTCATACGAATATATCCATGATTCGTCACCTGTCACGATTTTATAAACGTCTTTTGAAGCACCGCGATTGTATTTCTGAAGCATTTCTTTGCACCAATCGACACGAGCCTTTTTTTGAGCGATTGTCAAATTATGTGGGATCCAACGTGAACATAATTTTCGCACAGCTAAGTGTTCATGTAAAATCGCATATATGCTGGTGGAACTAATGCTTAGGGATGCCTCAATCTCACAATAGGTTACATGACGATCTTGCTTAATCATTTCGTGCACAGCATCGATGTTTTCTGGCACTACAGTCGATTTTGGACGACCTTCACGAAACTCGTCGGACAGCGAACTACGACCACGATTGAATTCACTATACCAGCGATACACAGTGGTTTTTGATGGAGCTTCATCGCCAAAAGTCAAATTAAGTTGATTGACGCACTCTTGTTGTAATAATCCACGTCGAAAGTCGTAAAAAATCATCGCTCGAAAATGTTCACGATTCAGTTCCATTTTTTTGCCGAGACGAAACTTTCAACTAAATATAAAATAAACAAATAGCGTGCGTATGACAAAATGTTCTGAGTACGTATGTCGTCAAAAATGTCAAACTTTACGATGGAACCATCAGATGGACTCACATGACATCAGTGTTGCCAATTCCCGAAATATAAATAGTGACCTTCGTATTTAGCGAATATCAAGGCCGTCGTTATTGGACGGATCAACATTAGATAGCATCAACACGGCTAGTGACAAGTGATGGCATAATACAACATAATCATTTATATGATTTCGCCGTTATCAAACAAATGTCGTGGCAATATTTCCCATGGTGATTTAGCTTTACTCAATTCACACACTATTTAAGACATTTTCTGGCCTGAACAAAACGTCGTGAAACATGGAAAACCAATCGGCGGTCCGATTGTGCAAATACACAATCGAACGCCCGTTTTTCACTTCACCGGTTTGCACCTGACCCGATGAATTATGCAATTGCAACATCCGAATTACCTGTTGTATTCCTGTTGTATTCGAAACACAGGCCAGGAAATCGGTTCGGACAATCGCTTCCATCCTGCTTCCCGTGTGATTGGGGCACCCATTGGGGAGGCCAGCAGAGAATAGAAAAATAATAACAATAAAAAGTTCTACTCTTTCACTGGCAGTTCCGGCAACCGGAAGCAGTCCGGCCACCGAGCCCCGTGCCCGGGGTCCCCGGTCACGGTGTGCTAATTCCATCCTTTCTGTACATCGTTAGGAATCGCTGCCATCGGCAATTTTCTCTGCCACCATGTGACAACTGCACGAGCCCGAACCGGATGGTAAATAAACTTTCGCCCGGAAGTGTAACAAGAAGACTGACCACCACCAGCTGCTTCACTCGTTTGTTACCACCGTATCCACCACTCTCTTTCTCTCGTTCGCTCGGTGTCCCAACCAACGCCGGAACGGAGCGTTCCGGGTTCAGTACATTAACGGATGCCCATCAAAATGGCCGTAGCCACGGGCACGGGCGATCCCCGGGCGATCCCCGGGCGATCCCCGGGCGATCCCCGGGCGGTCCTTGGGGGGCTCACTTTATCATCCCGCAAACGAAGTCGATCCGAAACCCGGACACCAATCGACAACCGGTGGTTCCGGCCCCGAAGCCTTGCCTAGTGTATTTCATTTTTTTTTCTGTTGGTATTTCGCACAGCCCCGTGGGCGGTCGGGTGCGCCAAGTGTGCGCCGTCAAGCAGCAGCACACACTAACTTTGTTACATTTTCTCGTTATTAATTAAGAACTTTCGCCACCGGAAGCCCGGTTACCCGGTCCCCGGGTCCGGGTCCTGTGGCCGGGCGGGGCTGATGAAGTGACTCGGGTGTGCGGCGCCGTGTCACACCCGACAATAGGCTACCCGTCAGTGCGGAAGTTAATTAGCGGCCGTGTCGCGTGTACGTCCTTTTTTCGGCGACGTGCGACATCATTCCGGCCGCGTGCCTGCCGGAAGCGAACCGGCTCCATCCACAGGCTCCAATTTTATTCCGCAACCGTCTGTATTGTATTTTTAGCGAATTCTTCCACGCAACTTTCTCGGAACTGCTGACGCCCGTTGGCGTTTTATCCAAAACGTGTGTCCCGATCCTTCGCTGCGACCACAAACAGCCACCCTCCCCGACGTACATTAGTTTATATTTCTGCGTCCACGAAACACGGACTTAAAGGCATGGGGTTTTGGCATTGACGCCAAGGTGAAGCGTGTTTTCGATTCTTCGGACGCCGAGTGGTATGTTATGGCTATTTCCCTACTCGCTGTCATCAAGATGGAACGAGCGAGGATTGCTCCTGACGCCACACCACCCCGGCAGAAAATCCATCAGCCTTAACTGGCGGACCAATTCCAAAACGCTCGCTCGAGTCCTTAAAAGTCCGTGTGCAGCTGTGTGTTTGCGGCCCGCATGTATCGTGGGAGGGTCGTCGGGTGAACGGTTGATGTTTGAGCGAAAAGTTTTGTTGCCGTCTAACCACCCTCTCCGGTCTTGGCAACCCTCCCTCTGCCTGTTCCGTCGTCGGCACGATAAGAATGGAAATGGAGCTCAACTTTCGTCGCTAGCCGTCTCAGGCAGGCTAAAGTTATGTGTCGCTCTGACGCTCTATTTGCTATTCATATATTGCTGTTTTCCTGTTCCCCCGCTGCCCCTCCGACCCTCCCTCGTCTGAGCGATGGAGAGAAGTAACAACGACAACAACAATAACAACGGCAACCGCCAGGATCCGTACAGTTCCGGCGAGTTCCAAATGATGTATCAATAGGTGCCCGGATACCCGCCGGGGGTCAGAATTCGGTCCCAGACGGCCGGAAGCCGAACCGGAAGCTGTCGAAGTGTGGCTCTCTGTTGCAAAACCATGGCTGCTGGTGATAATCCTGCACGGCCCGCACTGTCCGAGACTCGGAACAAGGGATTTGGTCTGTTTGTTTTCTTTAGCCGCCGAACAAGGCCCACTTCAGAGTCGATGATAAACGACCAACCCACCAACCGACGTGGCCGCTGCCCAGCCCCCGACCCCGAGCGCCAGCAGTCAGCGTCGGTTGCTAATATGGCGACGGAGCACTCCGGCCAGCGAGAAAAAAGTGGGAAAAATAGTAGCCAAAACTTTCGCCTCTCTCGCACCGGAAGCCGGCACGCCACGCCGCGGCGAGCGAGAATGACAAAGTGAACTTGGTTATAAAATATGGCTGGCAAACCGGGGCAACACGGAAGCGGCTCCAAACGGCACGCGGGCGGCGTTGATGATGTAGAAAAACCGGGCAAAGCAACAACAGCCACAGCAACAGCACCGGGTAGTAACGACCACGAGGAAGTTTGTCTTGCTAAGTGCCTTCAAGTGGTACTAATAAGAGGCGGTGGTGGCGGAGAGTGGGAGGAAACAGAATGAGTTGTCTGAGGGGGGCGCGGTCTGAGGAGGCCCCCCCGGCCCGGGGGTCGTCTCGAAAACACTCGAGATTATCTTTAACGGAGCATGGTTTTCGAATTCGCCCTCAGCGCTCGGTCGGCCAGAATGGGACGGTGGGAGCTAGCTGCGAGGATTGGGGCGCTCTCCACGGTGCCAACGTATCCGGAGTGTCAACCGAGAGTAGGCAGCGGAGACAAGTGGCGGAGTTTCGCTTAAGGGCGCTTCTAATGGTTGCTTGTGTCAAATCTTGAGCGTGTTGCTTGATGATAAAAGTTGTGATTTTAATGAATGAATCGAAAGGGTGTTAAAGGAACATTTGGGATATTGCGCAGCGTGTCAAACCAGTACTTAGTGCTGATCACCTCCTCATTTGTAGTACCTTTAGTCGTGAGTGGCGTAAACTTTGCCACGAAGTGTGACCGATAGTCAGTTAGCCGATTTGTTGTTTTATCGTGTTTTTCGAAAGCATAGTTCTAAGTTGTAGAAACTTGGCTATGTTTCATGCATTTTTGAGCAGAAAATCGAACTACTCACAAACGAAAGGTGGTTAAAAGTTGCTGGCTTGTTGTTATGAAACTGAATTTACATTCAATTCATGTTTCGGTTACTAAGCTTTTGTTTGCACTAGCATATGAAACGAAGATCTAATTAGATACGGATTGTTTAGTTAAATACTCGACCGCAAGAACGGAATAGGTTCTTTTGAAGGATGAAACTAATGCTTCAGAATAAGACTGTGGCCAACAGGACTAAGAAGAATTTTGTGTTGGAATTTGTTAAAATTGGGGCAAATGTTTGTATTTTTAAGTTGGCGACACTGTCATCAACATGCGTGTCAAATTATACTAATTATTCTGATTTTTATACTTCGAAATACTAATTTGTGTTTGCAATACGCGATCAGGATCTGTTTTTTAAATTTTTGAAAATATGTAGACGGCTTTCGATGAGCAAACTCTATCGAAAACAAGAGTTTATAACTGGCACAAAATGTTCAAAGAAGGTCGGAAAAGCGTAAAAGATGAGACACTGTCAGGACGACCATCAACATCAACTGATGAGCTGCACGTCAATAAAATCGGAGAATTTTTGTTCCAAAATCGTCGATCAACATTGGATATATTGGAAACTTGGAATATATCGAAAGGATCAGTGGAGTCCATTATGAGTTACCGTTAGGGCCTTAGAAAAGTGAAATGTCGATTGCTGCCCAAAACGTAAATTTTTTGCTTCACATTTTCGTGATCATTTCTTCAAAAACTCAACCCATACTGGTGCGCTGCTACAGGATGCAAGGTGCCCGACTAAGCACCAAATGAGTTCTGGTTATTCGCTAAATTCAAGAAGCCGCTCCGAGGACAGCGTTATGAAGTTATAGAAGAGAAAGAAACCAAATAGAAGAGATAAAGAAAAGATAGATAGGAACTCGAGGGACTACTTTAAGAGGGATGAAATGAATTTAGAAGCATAAAGAGTTTAGGTTTAAGTTACAAGCAAATTCCCGTTATTTATTGGCCACAGTCGTATGTGCTTGACGTATGACATCATTCTAACCATAAACGCGAAGTGAGAAGTGAGAACATAATGAAAAGCATTAAATTATTTGTTGCAGTTTGTTGGAAATGTCCAAATGAGTTGCTAGTCGTTAGTCGAACCGTTGATAGCCCTTATTACTGTGCATTTAATCAGCTGCGTGATTAGTCATTAAAACAGTCGTGGGGAGCATAGAATTGCTTACATATGTAAACATAAACTTCCAGACGCCAATCATAAATTGCCCCGCCATCGAGCATGAGCCGTCGCTGCCAGACCACTTGCCACCATGTTTTCCCGACCGCCCAGGCGCACGTTTTAGAGGGATAAAGATGACAAGAACAAAATGGCGCTTGGTTGGGCGGTTGGCCCGTCCCGAATCCCGAAGGCCAAACCCCGCCGTGTATGAACCATTAATCCCCGCTCACGTAGATTGCTGCGGGAGTTCAATCTGACTTTGATTAAATTTTGCACACTTTCCATCAACCGATCGTCCGGACCCGGCCGGCAGACACTTCTGCGCCGCGCTTCTTCAGGAAGTGGCTCGGTGAATGGTCGTGCATGTGAACATGCCAGTCGCACGCGAGCGGTGAACGCAAACGCGAGATTCATTCAATTGCGTGCGTATTGCCGTGTCACCAGCAGCTCCGGGGGGGCGCCTTCCCGTGGGAGCCGAACCGAGAGTGGGTCTGGGAGGCGAGCGAGTCCTAAACAACTCAGGCCCACTCACCCGCCACCCGTGGAGCCCGCTAGGGGGATTGTAATTTATTATTTACAATATGTTGCAAATGGCACACGACCCCAACAACAACAACAAGAGCGTAGCCGGAACCGCGTGTGTCTGCGGACAGGATGATCCGGACCAGGAGCCGCATGGCACGCTACTAGCTAGACGCTACACCGCATAAAATCGGTTTCGTCCATGTTGAAGCTTGCCAGAAGTTTTCCCAGTGCGCGATGGCGCGCGCCCTCGTTAATAGCGCCCCCTAATCGAGGTCCTGGGGCCGGATCGCAAGAATCATTGAATACGCTGTCACCGAGTGCGTCCGTGTTGTTCGTCTCCACGCCGTCGAGTCGAGCGCAATGGGTTAGAGCGTCTCACCGCAGCCAACCGCAAGACCGGGGCCCGAAAGTTTACTTCCGTTTCCGCCGGGCGGTGGGTCTGTATATTTATTATCATAATTAAATTACGGTTGTTGTTTATTGGGATTTGGGGAGAATTTACGAGCTAGTGCGAGTGCGTCTGGAAGTTTTCTCGCACCGCTTGGCGCACAACACGATGGGCGTCTTGGCCGGTACGGTACCTGTCCAGCTCCTGTTGACGTCTTGCAGTGAAGTTCAGCTAAGCAGAACTTTGCGTGTGTGCTTTCCGTGACTTCTTCACACAGGGCACTGACCAGGAATACTTTTTCGCAAGTCGCAAGTATTATTGGTTCAATATTCTTCACCGCCAGCAGCTGGCGAGAGCAACGAATGCAATCAATTTGCAGCTCGCTCCGTGGATCGGTTGGACAATAATTGAAAAACCGAGCAGCGAATCAGTGAAAGAAAAGGATTCGGAAGCAACAGCAAAAAGTAATGATGCTGCGCCGTGCCATGAACATTGTTCGATCTTCAAACCCACCAGGGACCAGTGAATGGCAAGTGAATCCTTAAACCCTATTCTCCGACCGACCTTCACACGTCCACACACGAAGGTTTGGGCTGTTAGCTTCGGCGTCGCTTTTTATCCTTTTTGGGGCCAAAGTTTCCTCGGATCGGGGCAAGGGCTGATGATTCGTTGGGGAAAAGCCAATTCGCGAGAACGTGAGACTTAATGCTCACGCCGCGAAGTTTCTGTGGCACGTGAATTTATCGTTCGTGTTGTCGTGTTTACAGTAGCGAGTTGCGCCAACTCGAATGCCAACTTTGAAGGTGGGCTTTGAAATTTAATTTTTAACCCCCCTCCTGGCGCAGAATCCGAACTCACCAAAGTGGGATTAATGGATTTTTATTTTCTCTCGTGCGCGTGCTGTAGAGACAGGGAGAGAGAGAGAGAGAGAGAGAGAGACGGCGCCAGTGTGTAATGAAGTGTTTTACAGCGATAAGGCATGAGTTCGCCCGGGAGTCGAACGGACGCTCGTACGTGGCAGGTGAGCTTCGGGAGAATGTGGCAAGAATTTGTTGTCGAGCGGAAAAGTTTTTCCCCCCAAATCATAACGGTGCCAGCGTGCGCGCCCACCATAGTCTTGGGATTGGACTGAACAATCGGGAAAGTTGGGCGAGATTATGGGCGCAGGGCGCATCCACGTCACGCATTTGGGCGAGCCAAAAACGGGAAGTTATCAAAAATGTTTTCCAACTGCGTCATATTCGGGGCTAGCTGAAGTGGAGTTGCAGTTCTTACAGAAAAACGGAAACCGAACGAATCCACTCCCAGCTCCACAAGGTTTTCGGTGTGATTCGAGTGAAACTTTCACTCCAACTCGTGCCGTCAGCGATTAAGGGCTTTGAGTAGCACAAATGTGCAACCGAATTTCCATATCTCGAGCATGGACTGAAGACATGGAAAGTTTCTCGGTGCCCATCCTGTCGGTTTGATAGTTTCTGGCTTCGATAGCATCGTTCAACTGGAGATGGTCCGAAAAATGGAGATTAAAGTAAGTTCACTGACCGTAGACCTCACGGAGCCGGAGCTAGTAATTTATGTTGACGCAGATGAATTATTGTTCAGCTCAGGAAAAGTTGCGCCCTGCTGCTGACGACAAATGTTTTAAGCACTCGCATTTCGCATGTTATGAAATTCTTGAGCCCATATTTTGTAATCCCAACCCGGTGTAGCGGGTGTTCCTGTGTGCCATTCATTGTGAGCTTAATTTTGCGAAAAAACGATGTCAGAAAACATGTTTTCCCTCGTCGAGCTGAGCCTGCGGCCCATAACAATGTCCGATGCACCGTTCTACACACTCTAATTCATAAACAAGAAGAGTATCCTTGTTGGAGGCACATTAAATCTTCTCACAGCCCACTGCCGGGAGGGCTTTATAAATATAGTCTCTGTCAGAAACTTCCATCTGTTCCGTCCTTCCATCGAACCGACCGAACCGGAGCAGCCACGCAGGAATTTCCAATCACTCCAAGTAGCAATCCCGAGTGGGCCTCTAGGTTGGCCTGTCACAGGCACTTCTCGAGAAGCCACCGCCGGCGTTGGCACATCGCCCCTGATGGACCGGGTAAAACCGTTCTCCGGAGAAGCCCCTGGCGCCCGCTGCCAATCTTGCCATAGCTGAAGCTGACAGTGAACAATCTGTGCGCCATGCGCCGTGCGTTGGAGAAATTTAAATAACAACCACGAGTAGTTTAACGTCCACTCCGTAAAAGAGACTAAGATATTCGCATCCAACCGTGTCCTGATTTAGAGCAATGAGGCGAAAGAATGGACATCGGCATAATTGTACCACTCAAACGGGACTGGCGATCGTCACTGGAGACGATTCGGTGATTCGTGGCGGGCTTAGTGACCTTCCCGGTGAGGTGTTCTCGTGTGAAGAAGCATTCTCGGATCGGAGGTTTGGCGGGGTCAAAAAAGGACCAAGAAGGACTCAGTTGGCATAAGTGGAATGTTTCTCGGTTGCACTTGTCACTTTGGCAGAAGGACTTCCAGTGCGCACTCTCGAAGGCACGGAACAGTCTTGGCTTTTCGTCCAGGCCGTTCCCCAGGTGCTCGTCGAGATACGGACCGTCCCGTACCGGTCGCTACCGCCCCTTCCCCTCTAGTCTGGCTCGTCCGCGGTCCGGGTGACATTTATAAAACATGCGATAATAAAAGGGCGTCACAGTGGGAGTTGTACGGTTCTCAAGCTGTCACTTGACGAACGATTCCTGCTTCGGCAAGGCAAGGCTACCAACCTACTCTAACGCCGTATAACAAACCGTACCAGAAGTCCGGGTCCGGGAAAGGGGACATAATGGTTGCTTTGGGGCTGCATTTTTCTATCTTTTTGTGCGCGTTTTGAATACGAAATCTGCATACAAATTATTCACTCCGCGCTACGCTGCGTTGTCCCGTTGTCGTTCCCTTTTACGACGGCACCATTTTGTGTCGGCCGCGGACGATACGTCTTCGGCTGGCCCTCTACACTGGTCCTCCCCGTAGAGGCCTGCGGGAGGCGGGGTCGTGAGATGATTCTAAAATCAAACAAAAACATCCCTCAGGGAGCCGGCCGGAAGCCCACCGGGAGGTGCTCGAGGACACGCTCCACACATCAGGCGCCTAGATGAGACCCCATTTTGCGCCGCAGCACCAGACCAGCTGCCGCGGAACGTGGGGTCGATAACGATAACAATGGCACACGTGACTCACTTACGAGATTCGTGGCGGGCCCAGAGGGCCCCCGGAAGCCGGCTGGCTGGCTGGCTGGGGATCAGAAAGCACATGCGGAAAAGGCACCGTAGCGATCTTGGTCACCTTCCGCTACGTTAGCACGGCCCCTCAAGTTCACTCAACGCGGTGTAATCAGCACTACCGGGGTCCTGGGTGGTAAGTATTAAAATCAGACACAGTTCCAGACATAAATCTCGCCAATTGCATCACGCTGAAACTAGCGGAAGATAGTGAAATCGCATGTTTCGATAGCGATAATTTTGTGGCGAACCAAAGGTTGTCAATTTGCCAAACCTACTCAACGAATTCATACAATCCACACTGAATTGATCGATTAAACCGTATAAGCATATAAAGCGTTATGTATTTTTATCTGTCAAAACAATAAGGGGCAACGTCAGGATTGTTCTACCGATAGGTTTTTGGAGTGCCCAAAAGCATTTGGTTTCTAGTTTGCGTTTAGCTTTTTGAGGACTATTAACAAAGTATCGATAATTTTGAATTTCCGTGGGTTGCGTATATTCAATTTTCGAATTTTTGTGTGGCGTTATGTTGCTATTCATGTTTCTAACTTGTGCCGGGAAGTTCGGTTATTTTGAATGAGCAGTACTTTACCAAATTCCAAAAAATGGATGACAAAAAATCTTTATCAAATTTTGTGTGAAAAACGAAATTAGGAGCGCGGACGCATTCCAAATTTTGACTGTGGCTTATTACTGTTACTGTTATTACTTATTGCTGTTATGCGCAAATTGTGCGAAGTAATTCGCCATAAATGCTCGGATTTATGGGAAACCCGAATTAGGCTTTTTCACCCCTGCACACACATCGTTGCTTGTGCGCGAATTTTGGGCCAAAACTACACACTAATGATGCCAAAGCCGCCGTATTCCCTAGATTCCCTGTGAGTTTTTCTTGCTGGGGAAAATTGACGAACAATATAGGGGATGAAGAAGGCATCGCAGAAGGAACAGCAACAAGATCGCCAAAAAAGAGTTTTTGAAGTGCATCGAGGATTGGAAAAACGCTAGCACAACTGCATAATATCTGATGGGGATTACTTTAAAGGGGGTAAAATAGATATTCATCATCAAACCAATATTTGTTGAAAAAACCACATAATTGCGAATACTTTTTGACCAAACCATGTATACTGAAGCGTACTAATGGCAATCCAAAACCGTAGTCTCCTTGGTCTGCTGATTTGGTCACTAGCATTTGCCGATTAGCGCTCGCCTAGAACTTCAATCGTGTCTGGCTTTAAAGCGAATTTTATCGATAAAATCTGTTGGAAGCTGGTTGAATGGGACAGAACCTCAAAAATCCGGTTGGCACCGAATGGCTTCGGAATTGATTAAGTGCAAATTGAATGGATTTTTATCAGAGATGCCGTTAGATTTGGCAAAAAAATCCTCTAATTTACATTCGTCGTTAGAGGGCGAGAAAACATAGTCACTGCTAGTCGCCGTTAGTCAAACAGGTGCCAGGTTCGTGCGATAACAAAATATACCTTAAACAGAACAGACCAAACATGGTGCTGCCCAAATCTAGATATGACAGCATTTTATGCAAATCGCTCCCTACCAATCGCTCTTTAAAGTACGCCACTTACTCCTACCGTATCAAATGAAGCGACGAAACAGCCTCCCGGTGTGCTTACCTGTAAATGAGAAGCAAAAACAAATTATTTCAATTGCGTTATGTGGACATAATCTTTTGTTTTCTGCTCAAAGAAGCATGGTACACAATAAACATAGCATTCATTAGGGCAGCCCTACCCCGGGGACCGGACGAAGAACCAACAAACCGGGTGTGCTCGGGCACCGCCTCTGATGGAATGGCTTGCAAATGTCTTTGATCGGAGTTGGTCGGGGTGCACACAGAGCGGACACACGCTCCTAATGGCATTAGCAGAATGAATAAGTCATTGCAAAGAAGACACTCGGCCCCCGGTGCCACTTTGAAGCCACAATCAAGGGCTAGGGCCTGGTCCCTATTCATCATCCGTTCTGCCGATGGCGACAGGTCAGGACATCATAAGAATCGGGGACATCAGAAGTCGCCAATGCCAGTCATCCACCATCAGGGCGGCATCGTGTTCGATCAAGGGTGGGTTTTCAGAGCACCGTTCGAACTGTGCCGCTCGGCCACAGGAGTCGATACCTACCCCCTTCCCCCAACCCAGCGGTCCTTGTGGTTTTGAATCTGCTCCTGGTGTGCGTATGAGTGCCGCACGGCCGAGCTACGGGGCGTGGGTTTATTTTAATTTAATTAGAGTCCAACTGATTGAAAACATCCATTTGCTGACATCGTCCGTCGTGTACTGGCACGTCGTGTTCATATTCCGTCTCGTTCCCTAATGTCCTCGGGGCCGGTTCTCTCGGCAGCTCTCGATTCCTGTATTCACCGCGATTAGCCCGGCTGGCCAGATGTCAGACTACAGTGCTGTTCGCAGCGTTCGCATCAGAGCAAACGAATGATTTAGAAAATGTCGAACACAGAAAAATCCACAGAATGCAACGCGTTCGGAATGCATTTACACCGGAAAGCGCCATTTTGGTTCTGTTCCATTTCACGCCACTTTGCAATGCATGAGCTTCAAAGGGAGCTATAATCGATTGTTGATTCGCCCGGTGATGGGAACGAATGCTATCGATTGGCGGGCTTGTTCACGATACCAGAAGCGTAATTGTTCCAAGTCGTCATGTTGAAAAATGTCCCACGGGCTCGAGGCGATCGATTATGCGCAACTGGAGCCGCTGGTGGCGATCACTAGAGAGCAACGCCAGAATTAACCGTGAATACCCCAGATGCCGTTGTCGATCTGAGCGACAGAATTGGCCTCGGTTTCGGAGTCTTCTGTCGCTCAAAGTGTCGCACCATCGTATCGATCTCGAAGACTCGTTCGTCAGCGCTTGTTGCGCGTCGAACCGGTCCCATAGGTCCACGGCCGACACGGGACGGGAGCACAACGCCTGTACATGGGTTCTTATTAACCGAGCATATCTTTTTCGGCAGAAAGAGTTGAGGTGACACACACATATCATTCGCCCTGGGCCCGAGGCCTGTTTCAGTTCGCGCAGCGCAGATATTGGGTGTCGGCCGGTCGGGGGTCCAATGGGACTCAATGTTCAGGCGCTGTGCTGTGCTGTTCGAGGCCATCGAAGCGAAGAAGGACGAATTTTTTCGACGAACCAACAACCGCACGCGGATAACGAAATTCAGCGAACGCAGCCACCAGCGCGTGTAAGCTCGTGTTTTATTTACTGCGAAAACAGAAAAAAAACTACCCAAAAACCCGTAGCCTGGGAGCTGGGGATGTTGTTCCATTTGGCTCAGCGGTACCAGCGGCAATGGTTTAAAATTTCTTTCGATTTAATTAAATCATACCGTCTCGTCGGGATGGGATGGCGCTGCCAGGAGCATTGAATGCGTCCCAAGACGCTGGCCGCTGGCGGCGAAGCACCGAAGTGGCACCGAACCAGGCGACGCTGGCTGGCTAAACTCACCGAACACGTCTACGAATTGATGGCAGGCGATTATTGTGTTGTGCTTTTCCTTTCAAGAAAATGTCCTTAGAAGAAACGTCGTCTCATGACATGGCATGGCTTCAGTTCTCTGGGTTGGCTATGTTTCTTTTGCAGTCGTTTTGATTAAATTTTATTAACTTGAATGCAAGTTGCAGATACGATTATTTGCTAGCGGTCTGCAATCTTTCGAGTAGCTCTTTGTTTAACGTAAAGCTAGCACGTTGGTCTTAAAGTCCTGACAGTATTTTAGAAAAACACTGTTTTTCGTTTTTACTATTTGAATTAATTAATTAATGACCCCGACGTACGCTTCGACACTCACTTCTACATCGATTAGTCTGGAGAGTATAACAACTACCAAGTTCTTCAATATGTTTTGAGCTTCAACAACAAAGGTTGGTGCTGCCAACCTATTTTCTTATTAAATTTTTATACACTCTTTATATGAACGTTTGTGAACTTTCATTTCAATGTGTCATTTAATTCTTTGCTTACAAGTCATTTAGTTTCGATTCGAGGCAGTATTTTTGTACTCTGATTGAATTTTTTTAAAGGTTTAAAAGCAAAGGAAATTTATGAACGAATCTTTAAAGTGTATCAATCAGTTAAATCAATCAATCAATTTGCGCTTTTTATTATTACATTAAAAGAATTTTTAAAGGAGTGTTTCGGTATTTAAACTTGTTCCTACAAGCCGTCGCCTTGAGTGCTCACGCCAAAAACGTCCAAAAACAGACACAACAACTGAAATCGTAGAAAAAATACAGGATGGTCGAATCGTCGGATTGGAAAATCGTCGAATCACTTAAAAAGTCTTGTAACCTTTTACACCAACTGAAAGAGTAAATTCTTGAAAACGACCCGGTTTGCAGAAGCAAAAACATCCCTTTTCATCAACACAATTCTCCTTGTCACAATAGCATTTAGAAAATGGTGAAAATCCATGAATTAGAGTGCGAATTGTTGGAGTATCCACCGTATTCACCAGATTTGGCCCCTAGTGACTTTTATCTGTTTCCAGACTTAAGAAAATCATGCGTTGAAAGCGTTATTCGCCAAATGATGAGGTCATAACAGCTTTGGAAACATGTTTCTCGCTTCAGGGATGGAATTTATAAATAGGAATTTCGTTGGAACAAGTGTGTTGATGGTCAAAGAGACCATACTGAACAATAAAGTGTGTTTCAAACCATAAAATTATATGTCTCTAATCGAACCGCAAAACTTATTGAACAACCCTGTAGTTATGCCGTCTTGTGGCGAAGTTCTACGAATAACCCGTAATAGAAAACAATTCGAAGTTAGTTTCATACAATTGTGTGATTGTTTTTGTTGATTTGTGGCTACAAATATTTGGCTGCTGATGTCGTGTGCCACTACGAGTTACTGTCTATTGATTCAATGCGCGAGTTTCGTTCACGGCGATTGACAACGTTCTCTTCGTTTTCAAAATTTGCTCAGTTCTTTCAGTATGTTTGAAATGTTTCAAGAGTTTCGCATGAGGGTGCTCCAAAGCGTCGCATAACGGACAAATCCTCTCATCCTCGCGAAACGCAATCTGGCCCGCGAAGCGCCACGATGCGTGAATCCCCTCCGTTCAAGCAACGTCGGTTATGCGGCCCCAGATTTACACCCCCTATTAGACATGCTCGGATGCCAAACAACAACTGCTAATCTCCATCAAATATGGTTCGTAAACAACCATTTTTGGTCCTACTGGTCCACTGGGCCGATCCCCGCGACGGCTGGCGCTGATTTCACGCAGCCCAATTACTTAGAGCCCTCAGCCCTTACACAGCCCCGGCCCCGGTGTAAGGACCAAACAATATTCCTGCGATCGATATCCCCTCGGCTCGGCGGCGTTCATTGGGCAGTAAATTACAATTTAGATTATTTTTATGCTCGGACCCCGCGGTCAGTCGGACGGGGACGCCCGGTCCGTGCTAGCTGGCCCCGTTCGGCACCCTTCTCGAAGGATTACACCAGCGGTGGGTTGGCGAAGGGCGACGGACTGGCTCCAAGATAAGGAGGATGCGCCCGATGAGGGTAGCGAAGGATCTTAAGACATTTGTTGTTATGCTTCCTTAGCTGGAAGAATTTTTTGTCGCCGGCGCCGAGATTATCATCCAAAGGCGGCAGAAAGTAGGCCAACATCGAGCTAGGCTGTGAGTGTTTACTACTTTCGTAAGCAAATGGTCCGAAAAACATCGCATCCCGCAGTACGTGAAGCGTAAACTTGTTCCGCTTGCCCGATGGCCGTAAGTCTCAGGCACAATGCTTGGTGCCGGTAAGGTGATAAGGCTGCAGCAGGTTTGGGTGCAGCGACGTGACTTTAGACTTTATTCCGTCTCAGAAATAATTATCATCGAATTTCTCTTACAAAAAAGGACCAGCCGAAGGCGGCCGTTTTTATGGTGCTGGAACTCCCATTTCGGGGTCCCGGTTTTATCCGGATCTCCTGTGCCTAGAGTGCCCACTGCCCATTCGTTATCGGGCCGCCAGGCACGGTACGGTTTTTGCAGGGCACGTAGGGCTCGGCCATCACGGCTGACCCCCCGAATGTAGCACAAAGAGATATATCAACGCTCGGTTATTATGTAAAGCGAATGTTTGCTTCGATTAAATGATGTTATGACGTTGATTTATGGTTCCCGGGGCGACGCTTCCCAAGAAGCGAACAGGGACCGCGAAGGACCGCTCAGCTGACGTCGGTGAAACCCGGAGTTTCCGGATTTTTTTTTTCTTGAAATACTGCCGTTTTTTTTTCGCCGTCTGGGCACCTTTATCTAGGTCTGTTTTCGGCAGCAGGGTATTTGTTGTTGTTTGTGGCTGCGGAGCTCGTTTTTCCCATTTCCGTAGCACCGAATTACGATGGTATTTTGATAGGTACGCGCGATCGGACCGGATATTTTCCGGATAATTCCCACGTCCCACAATAACTCTTCCCGGCTTCATTTTGAGGGGGGTGCTTCGTGCACTCGCGCTTGAGTACCGCTATTCCGGGAGGATCGATTCATCTGCGGGACGCACATTCTTGAACAGACGGGACCGATTTATTATTTAACGGACTTTGGCGTTGGCGGCGGCAAAAACGTACCATCTCGACTGCGATAGGGACACAACGAAATGGACAGTTAATAGCGAGCATAATTTATTGCCCCTCGCTATCTCGCTTTCTCCTCGCGCGTCCTAAATGGCCGCAGTGAACTGCTGTCGGAAGTTTCGGTGACCGTTGGCTGTGTCATCTGCATGCCGACCGATCAGATCGGTTGATAAATTTATGGCCACTTCATCAAAACCCAACCATACCAAACGAAGCTCGCTGGTCTGGCCTTTGCCCCCTGGTGGCCGATTTAAAAGTGAAACAATCTTCGCCGACAGCCATCAATCACCGGTTCATCATGGCGTCAGCGGCCGAGTAGATTTCGCCGTCCACGCCGTGGTGACAGTTAATGTTTAGGGGTAATTTTGGAAAACCGATCCCAGTGCTCCCCCAGTGGGGTTGTTGGTTTTTCGGTGCCACATCGGACTCGGATCTACGCCAGGATTGGGTTGTGGTTTCCGTTGAATAATCGTACCACCAAGTTGACACTTCCGGGAAGGATGCTGAACTTCGATTCACTTCGAACGTCAATACGAACGAACGGATGTCGTCGGGGGGAAGGGGCCTGTCGGTATCGGTAGGCACGAGCTGGCAGGACCCCCACCGACACCGACACCATTTCATCAGAGTGATTGGTTTGTTATCTATATGCAGTCGGTGTCGATATGGTCATGTCCCGTATTGCGGGCCTATGATTGGAATTTAAGGCACCACCAGATGTAGATCAAAGACCTCGGCACAGCACACAACAACCAGCGCAGCGCACAGCGACACAAAACAGGACACTTTCCTCTTTGATGAGAAAACGGTACGGACGGATGTACCGAACGCTCATAAGGATGTGTTCGTGGAACGCACCGAAAGGGTTATAAGCCTGCCTTTCTCTCACCGTCCATCGCGCTTTCTCTCTCTATCGTTTTGCCACCGAAATATCGAGAACGGTTTGCGAAACTTGACGGAAGTGGCATATCGCGGGGCGCTAGATGCGCCATCGTCATCGCTCGGCGCTGCCGCGGTTTGGTGCACATGACAAGTAATTATATAAATTGAAGTTTCGTCGACCGTAAGCCCTTTTGAGTTAATGTTTCCGTCCGCCTCCGACTGAGACTCATTGTTCGGAGGTTCGGAGGACCCCTTCACACATCTACAGCGTATACGTACATACGTGTGTGTCCTGGTCTGCTGCTACGACAATGGGCTATGATGTGTGGCGTAATTTTACGATGTTATTCAACGTAACGCGCTCATGCAGATCTAAGGCCAGCGGTACCGATTGAAACGAGGCGTAGCGGATGACGGGTGGGCACGGTCGATGTCGTCCGAGTGTTGTCGCGAGTTTCGTTGGGAAACGGAGGCAAATTTAGCCTGAGAGTAGAATTTATCGTGAAGCAATTCGTGGGCAAAAGGTGCAAGAGAGTTCCTATTCACCATTTGGGAATCAGTTTCGGCATTCACGGATTCGAAGAATGGCAATGAGAAGGAATCAATCCAGGTTGTTGCACATTAGAGATAAAGGGTTCCTGAAAATCCTTAGATCTTTTTAAAATTTTCTCCGAAATTAGATTCCTGTCCTGTTTTTCGTAATGCTTGCGTATAAAATTAGACAAAATAACAAGAGAACATAGAGATGCATTTGTTGGCGAGTAATATAATAAATTAGATTGGATTGGGAGAGTTTTAGATGATGGAATCTTTACACAATGTGTGGCCTTTAACAGCAGTTATCTTGTCAGTAGAAGGACACTTTCGGGCTCCCCAATACGCCTAAAATTGCACTTTCCACCGGATGTTCCCAGGCAGCATAATTTGATCATTTCATGCAGCTGTGTTCACCGACCGCCTTTGTGACAAATTTGAACCGCACACAGGCCGGCGTAACAGTATTCATTAAATAGATAACAGCTGCCACAGAGGTTGGCATTTTTTTTTCGTCCAACATGCTCCGCCCGCACGTTAAATATAAAAACGTGCTCATTAAATTACGAGAGGTGATTCATTCTCACCCACCCGGTGGGTAACAGCTTGCCGCGGATCCTGCTGACTGGTTTTCTTTCTTACACGCAAGCGACCGATGCTCTAGAAACTAGATAACGATAACGAAGCGAAGTGTTTGGGGTCTGAAGTGCCTTTCCCGGGCATATATTAACCGGCGTAACATATGGCAATAGAATCTCTTTCTATTCAGGCAGATTTGGGCAGACCGACACTTCCGCCACTTGCCAGGCGGTGTTGGAAATGCTAACCAGACACCACATACGGCTTGATGCCGTATGTCGCCTTCGCCGCCTACCTGGAACTGACACCATAGAATTATCGTCGCTACCTTACGTACGCGGCCGGATCGACCAAGGATGGAAGCACAAAAGGGCCACCCGTCTGCTCGGTGTTGTTTGTCGCGAAACATAGCAACCGGCCGGCCCTTTTGAAGGGTTCCGGTAAACCCAGCATGGGTGAACTGGGCTTTGCGTAGATCGCGCAACGGGCAACGTGAACACGCAGCGACCCGAGGCAATTGCTTTGATGTTGGCGCCATTATCACCCACTGGAGGACAAGTGCCAGCTGGCTGGCTGGCGGAGGTTCTGCAGATGCAAATATTCAATTAAGATATAATTAACTGACGGCGAAGCATCGCAACCCTATAGGCTGCGTCTTCTTGAGCCCCCGGAGGTGTGTGTTGCACCATGGAATGGAATTGCAAGATGGCACCGGTGGTTACCGGTGCCCGGTGAAGGCTGCCTGCAACGCTGGCTGGCTGACAGTTGACGGATTGATTGTTCTCGGCCGAAAGGCCGACTTGTGGGGATGGGGTCTGTTTGTCTTCCAATGCGGAAATGGCACCCAGCAGCAGCACCTGTACGCCAGTGGGAAGGAGTTTCGGTTTTGGCACCGAAGATTAATTATAGCTGCGCCATTCGCTGCGCCGTCTGAACGACCGTACCGTGAAGGATGTCACATCACACCGCCAGCCGGTGGATCACAAATTCCCAAAAGTGACACTCACGGCTCCTGGGACCTGCCGGTCGGAGAAGATATTTTACTAAACTTTACACAGAACCCGCCAGTTCCATTCACACATTCCTCGCCAATAGATCTACGTACGCCGGCAAAGGATCCCAACTTGTACGGATCGACGCCGTTGATTGAAGTTTTTCACAATTGATTCCCGGTGGCGATTGGATTGGCTGGCTCAGTACTGGATAGAAACCGGCCCCTAAGCCAGACAGATAATGAACGCCAGTTGAGGTTCTCCCACAGCGTGGAAAACGGGAAACAGGAAATCCAACCGCGTACCGATAAGATAAATGATGCCCACCGGAACCTAACTGACCGTTCCCGAAGGGGTCCTGTTTCCTGACGTTGATGTGCGAGTCAGAGTGCGGAATAGTTAGCGAAAGACAGCGCACGTTCTCCAGGCCCCCGGCCGAGAGCTCCTGACTGACTGTAACACGTCGACGGCGATGACGGAGGTTCCCTGTTCGTGCCGGGCGGGGCCAAAGTTTTGTGGTTAATTAATTTCGGTTTTTCGATCGGAAATGGTGGGTAACTTTTTCGAACTTTCCTTCCCTGGCGTAACCACCCTGGTTCAACCTCCCGCTGGTGCTGCGGCCAATTTTGGACAACATAGCGGCAAGTTGCTGGACCACTTCAAAAGTAGTACTTTTTCGTACGGGCATCCCGGGTTCCTCATACAAAAACGGCTAACCGATCCGACGCGGGTTAAGGGATCCAACGCTGTTGGCAGATCGAACCGAACGGTGAGCGTAGAAGAAAAAGATCGGGAACTTGTCCGTTAAGCGCAACTTTCGCTTGCCGCTAATTTAAGTAATTGATTTTGTTTGGCCGTTTCCGCCGTCGGATGGATCCAACCGTCGGCCCCGACTCGGCCCCGTTCCGATACAGAGTGAAGATCTCGCCAAAGTTCGATTGTTTTTGGCCTGGCGAGCGACTTGGGCGAAGGCAGAGAGTGGCCCTTCGTTCCCTGGGTGGTTCAACTATTTCTTGTTCGTTTCCATCCACTTCGCGTGTGCATTGTTTCTTATCGGTAAACTTCTGGCTCGATAGGGTTGTTGTTTGCACACACATACACTGCACAACACCATGTTTAACTTATCGCACACGAAGCACCTGAAGTGATGCACCGAAATGTTTCTGTTTGCTGGCAAGGTGCTTTATGTTTAATCATAAAAAAGCATGCTCATCCTGCATCATCGAGCAAACTCGATTTTATTACCCACTTGACTCGCGATTCGAGCCAACATACGCTTTGCTGTCACCACGCGAGCCGATTACAGGATGATCAGCGTAGGCTATACGGGTAAGCGATTGTAGGATGTTACAATTAAACCGAAACTTACATGGGACCCACCTCGAGTTTGAAACGATGTTCGCACGGACATCCGGAACATTGTCGCACTTCGGTACTAATGACAAGTGTTCAACAACGAATTTCGAATTTCTCTCGCAGCGCACCATTGTTGCATTGCCTTATTCGTTGTTCACACAGGACACACGGAGGCAACACCAGCAAACGAACCAAACTGACAACAACGCGCGCACCGAGAGAAGGACGAAAAAAACACACACATAAACTGGCCTATCGTGTTTTGCTGGACTCCTGGGCACCTCCGACTGTGTTATCGATTTTTCTTCGACCCGACCACCACAAGTCCTGGCCGTGTCCTGGTGCACCGTGTAACCGGTTAGAAGTTTTGCGCTTTCACTGCAACACCTTCCCGTGACGTCAATGGGTTGCTAGGATGTCGTCGCCCCAGGTCGACGCCGCCTGCTTGCGATGTCGATTGCAGTGCAGAGAAAACTTTCCCTGACCATTTTACTGTCGATGATGGCTCTATTTCCTCACCCGTCCACCGGGGTTTCCCGGGGTGAGCTTCGTTCGTTCTTCGAACGGGAGAAAAGCTCGGGCAGCTTCCAAGAATATATACTGCTCTACGGGAGCAGTGAAAAGCTATTGACATCATAGTTAAGGACCCAACGAGGTGGTGCCCGAACCACTTACACAAGGGGGCTGGGAGGACCTGCGGACGAACGGGGGGAGCGCACCGGAAGAAGCAGCAAGTGCAAAGTAAAACAAAGAACTGCAATGGACGTAGCGGAACTGGGGATGGTGGTGCTGCTGCTAAGCTGCTTTCCTCGTGCACCTTCCAGGACCATTTTCCATTTTCCCGTTACTGGAAATTTTCTCGCCATCTTTTTTTTGTTTGTCGCAACGACGGAACATCGGACGGGGTGTTATTGTCGAACGACGGCTCTTGTGGATTGGGTACAGAGAGAAAGGCTTGGGTTCGGCGAAGGACACTCGCCGTGGAGCTCAAAACACAAGACTAAAAAAAACGTAGAAGAAAATCCAGCTCAGCAGGGGGCATGCTTTTAATGCGATAACGTTCCCTGTGGAGTGCTCCACTGTTGTCCACAACACATCCGGGCCGCCCTGAAGCGCTACAGTTCGGCAAGGAGTTTGGGAAAATGGCACAGAAGCTTCCACTGGCTGGCCGATAACACTGCTGCTGTGCTGTGGGGAGAGGCGCACTGGCGAACAAAGTGCGAAGGGGGAAAAAGAAAAACTATCTTCGCCTCCCGAATGCCGGGTTGGGAATTACACCGACCCGTAGTCTGCGGAACACAGGACTCCTTCACTGCTGCTGATGCTACAGGGACTCGGACCGTGGGTGCAGTTGCAGCAAAAGGTTGGAAAATTAATGTAGCTGCGCAGCCACTAGAACGTTTAAATGACGGACTGTTTATAACGGCAGACCCCGAGCCGGATTAAAGTTGGTGCGCTCCATTTGTGAGCTTTACAATATTAATC
>NC_071286.1:42774939-42843225 GCF_943735745.2 Anopheles bellator
TTTCTGAGGCGTTTGTACCTGTCAAGGTCCGGAACGGAACCAGTGTGAAGTGGTAAGGTAAGCGAAGAATTGCCGTGACGCGAAAGGAACGATCGCTGGGTCAGAATCGCAAGCCACGCCAGTATTGTGCAATAATGAGAAATTTATATTACGCCATTTCACGATCCCACAAGAACCGAATGTTAATTCGAAGCCCCAGAAACCTCAGCACCGATTAGCATTCGCCCAAAATTTGTCTATCAGCAGTCACTCTTCTTTAAGCGGTTCGTTCTGGATCGCAACTGGCCAGTTCCATTTGGACTCCCCGTTGCCGACTTGTTGTAGGCCTGTTTATTTGACAGACGATTCGAGCGCGGGTTTCGCGCACTCACGTTAATTGATAAGCGGTTCGCGTTCGTCATATCTTTGTGTACCTCAATTGTCAAGATTACGATATTAAACAGAACCATCCGGTAATCTGGAGATCGCGGTGGGTCTCTGCCTCCAGAACCGCCACAGCGATGCGGAAGGTCAGAGCGTGAACGTCGCGCGACTGTGCAAAGTGTCTGTGAAGTGGTTATGGACCCGACCTCGAAGAGGCGGCCCCGGCGCGTAAACCCTCAGCTCGTGCTGCTGAAGGTGTCACTGTTCCTGATCTTCGGTGCGTTCTCTTCACTTACCCCGTACCTGACGATCCACATGCAAAGCATCGGCCTGACGGTGGAGGAGATCGCCACCGTCTATCTGACGCTGCTGTTCACCTCCTGCCTGAGTCCACCACTAACCGGATTTCTGATCGACCGCTTCGGACGCTACAAACCGGTGCTTCTGTCAGCCATCGTACTCAACGCAATATCTCACCACTGTCTTCACCTGATCCCACCGAGACTGGCTGGCGCCACGGACCACCACTTCACCGTGCGCCTATCACCGGACGGAGCGTTCTTGATGGCAGAGGTAAGAGCCATGACGTCAGTGCCGCCAGCAGATTGATGTCGCTTTCTTCCAGGGAACAACGCACTGCCCGGGACCGAGTTGGCCACTCAACCAGGGCTGCCAGCTGTTAAATGGAACGTCGCACCGACTGCTACTGAACGGAACGGCATACTGCGGCACTTACGCCATTTCCGAGTGCACTAGGCAAACGCTAGACCTGAACGCGACCGTCACAGTCCACGACCGGGAGCCAATCCACGGAACCGGAGAGTACGATCGGACCTTCTGGACCTATCTGTCGGTGCGCTTCGTAGCATCGCTAATGCTCGCCTCGATGATCACCGTGACCGATCCGATCGCGCTGGACATGATCGAGCAGCACGGCGGTGACTTTGGGCGCCAGAAGCTCTACTCCAGCGTGGGCATGGCCATCTTTACGCCCCTCACAGGTCTGCTGATCGATCTGAACTCGCGCGGCACCGACACCGCGTACGGGCCGGCCTTCTACACGAACGATGCACTGCTCCTGGGTTCGCTCATCACCGTCGCCCTGCTGCCGATCGGGGCGAAGAAACCGTCCGCCAACATCGTCGGCAACATGGGCCGCATCCTGCGCCATCCGCACGTGTTGGCTTTTCTGGTGTTCCTGTTTCTGCTCGGCAACTTCTGGGGCTTCATCGAGAGCTACCTGTTCGTGATCATGCGCTCGATGGGATCGCCAAACTATCTTCTCGGGCTGACCTACACCGTCGGCACGGTCACCAGCATCCCGATGATGTACCTGCTAAGCTCCATCACCGGGTGGGTCGGGCACGTCAACTTGCTGGTGCTAGCGTTCTTTGCGCACGGCCTGCGTATCCTCGGTTACTCATGGATCGACAACCCGTTCTGGTGCTTTCCGATCGAGCTGAACGAGGCTATCTCGTGCTACTTCATGTGGGTCGTAGCCACCACGTATTGTGCGGTGCTGGCTCCTAGCACTCTGGTGGCGACCCTCATCGGAGTAGCCGGTATGGTGCACTTTTGCCTCGGCAAGGGAATCGGTGCGTTCGTCGGTGGGTTTCTGATTGCGCGCGTTGGCCTCCGGATGGCGTTCCGGTACGTGGGCTACACGGCCGTTGGCTGTGGTGTCACGTATAAGCTGGTGCACTTACTGTGGCTACACCGTTACGACGAGCAGCAGTCGCAGGATCAAGTGGTCACTGAGCTGGTCCGGAAGCGAAGCGCATCGATCGTGCCCAAAGGCGATCCGTTCGGAAGTGCGCTCTTGCAGGCCAAAGTACCGCTGGATGGGAAAGGATAACCGACGGTGGACCGCATCCAGAATAGCGCACCTGCATGACGTTCGTTAGCCGGTGTAAGAGGACCGCCGTAGAACTTTGCCAGCTTCGTCAGCGAAAAGCCCACGAACTTACTATTTTTCGCGTGTAACCTTTGGAACTTTTCTCGCTCGGTCTGGTCGCCCTCCTCGAGTCCTCGAGTGGCGTCACTAGTGGCGAAAAATGTGGTCGGGCGAAAAAAAAGTCTATTATAAAGAATGGTCCCTAATCAAGTTCACGAGCGAACTTTGCAATCAGATACTTTAAACTTTAATGAAACGGGCCCACCCTCGAACCGGGCCGCGCGTGATTGGTGGTTCACCGCTGGAACACCGATGATGATGGCCCCCGGAATCGAAAAGACCGCCGCGTAGACCACATGCTGATTTTCGTTATTAATAAAGTTTCCAATCGTTATTCTCGACCCGAGACCCTAGCCTTCCTTGCCCAGCCTTGCGGGGCTGCAGATTGCAAGCAGCCGGCGCTACTTTGCCGACGAACGAACGAACCAATCGCTCCCAGTACTTTATGTGGGGCCCCGAGGCGGCCAGGAGCGGAGTTTTTCTTCTTAGAACTTCTCGCCCCATCCGCCTTGGGCCGGGAAACTTCGGTTGGTGGTCGGTTCCCGGGCTCCACGAGGACTGCAGCCCATCGGACCGGGACATCGGGACATTGAATAATGCAGCTGTTTGCGTGGGCTAAGGGTGCAGAACCATCGAAAAGTTGCAGCGCAGACGTCCCGCAGGGGGTTGGCTTTATAGAGTGGGCTCCTTGCCTTTTTTTATTTCGGTTGCTCCAGAAAGTGATGAACTTTGTTTTCGGAAGAATCGTGTGCCCCAACGAGGCGCCGCCCAATGGTTTCGTCCTGGATTCGAAGTCCGTTGTGGTTGATGACATTGACTTCGAGCGAGCTCCAACAACGCGCGATCGCTTCGACTCCCGTTCCAGGTTCCTCGAACTCACGTGAAGCCCTCTTTGCGAGTTGGCGGCGCTTATCCGTGGTGAGTAATTACGGCATAGCTGCTCCTGGTAGGAACCACAGAATCCTACCTATGTTTTATGGGCCACCCAACCATGGGGGAGGAGGAGCGCCGGCGGGAGGGCCAGTCCATTAGCAAAGGCGATCGCGGCGCACTCAAAACCCATCACTTTGGAGTGTTGCACAACTTGTTTTCAGCTTCGCTTTTTCCGCGCGCTTCTTCTTCCATTTTCGAAGTTTCCAAGCAGCCCGGGGTGGCATGGCGTGTGGAGCATGGAGAGCGTGGTGCAAATGGGATTTGTGGTCGTAAACGGGCGTTCCATCAAATGTCGCTCATTAGCGCGTCTGCTCACTACACACAACGGCTAAGCCGTCGGCAGCATAACTCCCTGCCGACCTGCGGCATAAAACCGAAGCGCGCACTAAGCTGAAGCCGACCGCCGACCGAGACGGCCAACCCCCGGGGGCGGGGCCGTCCGGGTTGGCTACATCCGAAAACACATCATCATTTAATTACTGTCTAATAAATTTCCTTCGCCAGCATTCTTCGCCCTTCCGGCGGGCGGGACGATGTTTTGGCCGTTTTCCTTTCTGCCATGGCGGTGGCGGTGAGAAAATACTAATATCCCCTGTTAGGGCCTGTTCTCGCCTAATAATGCGCTGGCGACATTGCAATCAGTGTCCGCTGGGAGCTCTGACCGGGTATTTGCTGCACAAGTTTTTGACGGGCCAACAAGGTGCACCCGGAATCCTTTAACGTTCACCGCAATCGCTGCCAATTTGGGCCATGGTTTTGATAAGCTCATCGTATGTTAACAGTGCGATTTTTGATATTTGATAATTTGAAAAAGATTTAATTATGCTCAAAATTACTCAACATTGAAAACAATATTAATGAATTTAAAAAATGTGGATCACAAGAAAATTTACCATGTTAATATTTATACTAACACACGGGTACACATCCCTAAGTCCCAAAACATGCCACAAAATCTACATAAAATAATTTATTGTAATACTACTTTTGGTTGTACCATTGTACACTGTGAATTTGGGATTTTTTTTTTAATTTCAATTTGGAACTTGGTTGTGATTCCGATAGGAACAAGCTGTAATGTATGTTTGGAGTATAGGTCTGTTTGTAAACAATTTGGAATGAATTTTTCATTGTTTATAATGTCAGAAACTATTCAACAACGTAGTGCCGTTAAATTTTGTGTGTGAAGTGAAATTTCTACCTACCAAAATATTGAACATATTGCAGAAGGCCCTCGGCGAGCAAGCTCTATCGAAAACAATAGTTTACAAGTGGTACAGAATGATCAATTAAGGTCTGGAAAGCATTAAATACGAGACACGACCAGAACGACTGTCAAACTCAACTGATGAGTTACACATCAATAAAAAGAATTGGTGCTCCAAAATCGTCGATTGAACTGTTGCTTTCTGTAACGTTGTGGTTTTACGAGCAGGCTCCCAAACCTTGCCGAACCCAATCACTATCACGGTCAACCATCAAAGCAGACCGTTTGAGGTCAACATAACTCCTTTTCATCATTTTCCGCAACTGAAAAAAGAATCAGTGTGTCGAGCTCGGAACGAGCCCTACGAAGCGACCAAAGACGCAAAGGTCGCCTGGCGAGGTTATGGCATCTGTATTGTGGGATGCACACGTGGCCGAAGAACACCTTCGAAAAGAACACAAAACCATCCCAAATGACTTGGCATTTCAGGGCAATGTTTTTCTGGAGAGATGAGAGATGATCTTGAGCCCTTATCGACCTACCGTAATGGACAAATATGGTTGTTGTTTGTGTACT
Organism: Anopheles bellator; assembly: GCF_943735745.2. Lineage (NCBI taxonomy): Eukaryota > Metazoa > Arthropoda > Insecta > Diptera > Culicidae > Anopheles > Anopheles bellator. The sequence goes on from NC_071286.1 coordinate 42,779,973, forward strand.
GTCTCCCAATTCCTGTGGAAAACTTTCTTTCGCACGTCATAAGTCGTCTTCTCGTCTCGGTTCTTGGCTGGCGGAGATCCAGTCAGCAAACGGATCGTAAGCCCTCTTCCATAATACCGGTGACGCCAGACCAGTAATTCTTTCGCCATCTTCACCAACTACACTGTACAGGATCGAGAGCGTCTCTCGTCAGCATCAATAACGTGCCCCTCACCTTGCGGCCATCACCACCCCATTTTCCGTGGCGACATCGGCCTCGGAACAACCCCTAAACCATGTTGAAGTTTGAACGTGACTTCAAAAACAAAACAAAAAAAAACTAAACGAAACAAAAGGTTGGCGGAAACCCGGTAACCGTTCGCAACCCAACATCACAGCCACAATGGCGCTGCGATGCGTTGGAAATGGAAATGAAAGTAAACAAAAGCTGGAAAATTAACATTTCTCCACACACGCGTCTCGGGAGGCTGCCCGCAGTGCGAAGGGCAAATAAACACGCTGCAGGAGTTGCAAAACAAACATGGCCTTGCCCGGCCGGGAAATGGATGATGCGAACGTTGGCGCCACCTGCCCCCGGGTTCACCCCGGGTGCCCATGAATCAAACGGGGCCTGGTTAGCATGGCGTCCTGAGCATGCTTCGATTGCATCACCGACAGCCAGCTGGGCGCTATCTCCGGTGCCACCGTTGGCCGCCGGTGGGACCCAAGTTGTTAACTAGGTCAGAGCACCACGGCGGTCCTGTGTTCGCCTCGTTATCGCCGAGAACGGCTGCCACACATCGACCAGCCCGGAAAACTCGGGGCCAGCGACTACTTTACTGTGCACAAAGTTTAAAGTCACAGTGCACGAAGCATTCTCTCCGGGAGTTTCTCGATTCCTTGGGTCGGGGCCCGTGAAAACAAAGAAGAAAGAAACGCCAATTAGAATCAGTCCTCAATCAGGCCGTAATTGATTAAATGCGTTCGATCGGCGCACCCATTTCCAATTCCAATCGCATCCAATCAATCATCACGGCGGCCGCGCTGACGGCGACGTCCACTAAGCCACCCGGACCAATTTTCGTTAATCTCGTCCCCGACCGGTCGGACCGCGGAGAGTGTCGACTGTGTGACTGCCGACACCACTTCAGCATCAGCGTCACGGTTTCGCCGGCAGCAGCAGCTCAATCAAAATGACTCAATTTTCCAGCTCAGTGGCCCGGGCCCGGCGGCCACCCGGCCGTTGATACAAAATCGCCCGAAAAAGAAAACCGAACTCCGGGGTACTGGGTCGGAAAATGGCCGTCGGATCCCACAAGCCATTACCGGGAGTGCGCTGGGAGCAACTAAGAAAATGGGACCCACTCTCTCTCTCTCTCTCTCTCTCTCGCTCTCTCGCGCTCTCCATTTCTGTCGCTCTCTCTCTCTCTCTCTCTGGCGTGTGTAGGGCGCTACGGAGGTTGACCAAAAACCGGAGACACAAAATCGAGAAATTCCGAATTCCGGTCACGTAACAAGCATTGGTTGCTTGGCGTTTTTACGTTCGGCCAAATGCCCTCCCAGGGTCCCTCTTATTTTCCCTCGCTCTCACCCTGCCCCTCTGTGGCCCTCTAACTCCTGCTCCCGTGTGTCTGGTTCCCAGTGTTCGAAGGGCCCACGTTGCAGTGGCTCGAACGAAGCAAACGTTAAATGCCTGTGCCATGCGGACCAAGACATGGCAGCCAAGGGAGTAAATAAATAGCATCCCATTAAGGTTTGAACGAAATAAAAATAGATGGCAAGGTGTGCGTGCGTGCGTTGGTATCGGCAGCATCGGCCGCCGTGCGCCCGTCGAGCATATTTATCGATTAATCGCCACAGTCCGCCCAAATGGTCCCAAATGTTTCAAAATTCATTCCTTTCACCCAATAATTGGCCAGCTTTGCATTAGCAATCCGCCACGCACAAAATCACAACCAACCACTGCGGGGCCCCCAAATAAACACATCATAATCGCACCCATTCCGGCTGGCAGGTTCAATCGGTCTGGCCGATAAATTGTGGCCATAATTGTGTGCCGCCAGAAATTAGGGTCTTGGAACGCCGGGCGCAAATAATGTAATCGACGACGAAACCCGTCCCGATTTGATTGACCAACGGTCGGGTCGTGGTCGCACTTACCGAGTTAACTGCAGCCATGGCCGGGGTGCTCCTGCTGCTGCTGCTGCTGCTGCTGGGATGGCGGTCGGTTTCCGCTTCCGGCGACTCCGGGCCCTTTCCCGGCGATGGTGGTGCCGGTGGTTGATTTTCACGGAAATCTGCGGAGCACAAAAATGTCAAAAGAAATTTGTTGAAAAATGTTTCATCATCGTGCGGGGCCGAAGCCACCGTGGACGGCTGCTATTGAGCCTAATTGAAATGCTTTATCGGCTTCCCGCCGTCCACCACCGGGGGGAAATTGAGCGGCGATGGGCAAAACTGCCATTCACTCGCAGCCGACAGCCGTTCGATTGGTGCCGTTCCGTTGTTCTCGCTCCTCGGCATGGTGTGAAAGGTATTTCTTGGGCAGAAAATGTAATTTGCATCGTTAGTTGCGAGGAATTTACATGAAATTTGGCGTAATAAAATTGATCGGAAAGAGAGAGAAAAAACCTGACGCGTTGGCCGTCGCTTGGGCCACGGGTTGTAATTAAGGGACATTTTTCATTCGCAGCATGTTGACCTCTGCTGGGACGCTAGCTTCATATGCAGAGGTTAGTGAAACAATGTTCATTTCAATAAAACGAACGATTTTATGAATTACGAGCATGAAACATAAATTCAAGTGAAGATGGAAGTTACTAGCGGCAAAATCTTGTGAATACGGTGGATACTCCAACAATTCGTACTCTAATTCATGGACTTTTGCCATTTTCAAAATGCTCCTGTAATGTGGTGCATTTTTCCATTTTTAGCGAATGAGGCATGCATTTTGCAAATAGATTTCAGGAACTCAAAACTTCAGTCAAAATACTGGTTATACTGCTCAACGAAATGGCTTTATACTCAATCTCTTTCAGTCGTTCGACGATTTTCAAATACGATATCCTGTAATTTTCTACGATTTCCGGTGTTTTGTTTGTTTTCGGGCGTTTTCGACATGCATCGTCTTGAAGGTTTGTTCGAATTTTTCTTTGCTTTGAACCTTTCGAAAATAAAAATTCAATCACTCTACGATACTTCATTTTTTCCATTGTAAAAAATACTGTGACACGTCGATACCAAATGGCTGGTAAAAAGCAATGAAGTGATCGATTGAAATGAAATATCACAAAAGTTCATATAAAGAGTGTACCAATACAGCAAACAAAATCAGGCTTGTAACAGCGCCCTCTGTTATCGAAACAAAGAACTTATTGAACACCCTAGTATTCTAATAAATTAAACAAATTCACTTAAAATATTATAGCTTGAACTCAATTGATTTGTACGAAGCTTTGGACGATGTTCAAGAAATAAATTGCGTTGAAATCAGCTTTGCTCTCAACATTTTCTTTTTAAAGATGTTGACCATACTGACTTAACTAAAATGCCCAAGCAAAAGAACTGTATGCAGCAGTTGCACTGCCATTTATTAGGTCTAGGAGTTAATTCGTGCGGTTTTATATTCGACATTTGTAACCCAATTACAACTACAAAACACATGACTACCTTAATGAAAGTATTGTCCGTCGTTAGCTACTACTTTCTCCTATCTTCTCCCTGTGCATCCTAATCGTTACTCATGCAACAGAACAAATACTAGTCCGAAAGAGTAACATCTGGTGAAGGTCTGGTTCGAGATAGGTTCTGACCAGTTTTGCGATGTGGGGTCGTGTTTGGTCGAAAAATCAGCTTATCATGTCTTTTATCCCATTTTCGTCGTTTTATGGCCAAAGCATTGCTTCAAATGCATTTATTATTGTTGACGGGATTGTCCTTCCATAAAATCATTAGGTTTGAAAAGCTTAAAGTAAACCACACCTGTCATGTCTCACCATATGCTCTTCACAACCATTGAAAAGTGAAAATTTCGCATTGGTTGCGATGGACCTGGTTCACCAGGCCTTTTTGCATTTTAGATTTTTTTACTAACTACCTATTTAATCGCCAGTGACGATTCGGTACAAGAATCTCTTTTTTTTCTGCCGTGCTAGCAGTAATAAAAAAGTGCTCCCCGCAAAAACACTCTTCCGGGAACAAAACTTGACAAGTTCAAATGCTTACAACAGGTGTTGTTTACACTTTGACCAAACAATCTATACTGCGTTAGGTGCGTAATGACAGTAACTATCGGGTACATATTTCCTAAAAAAAATAATTTATATTTAGTGAGTAACGCCATCCATGGTAAAACCGCATGAATTAACTCCTAGACCTAATAATTCAAAGTCAATTCAATAAACAAAATAAATTTGATGTTTTCTCCCCAAATCCGACCATTTATTGCTGAGAATTCACTAGTATTAACACACATAAAGCATAGAATTGAGTAATTTTAAGCCTTATTTGCTCACTCAGGTCAGAGCGGAGCAAATTGTGGGTAACTTCTGTAGCCAACCGTCTTTCACAAACAAGATGCTAAAGATCATTTACGTTTTCGGCGTGAAGCGCATCACGTAGCGCGGTTGATAGCAGCCGTTGGTTGCATCCACACTGCGCGCCCCAGTTTCGCAACATCACTTGAAAATGATACCCCGCGATCGCCACGCTGGTTAACTTTCGTATAGGCACAGCCAGCGAGAAAAAAAGTGATTCCGGCGACTGACTGACGAGTCGCTTTATAGCAAACCACAGTTCCCCGACTTTTTTTCCTTTTAATCCCTCGCAAGCATAATACCGCCAGACGCACCCCCGGCAGCCGAGGTTTAAGGCGCCTGTCAGTTTCACTTGGCCAGTGACCAACTTGGGACCGGACCGGACCGGCGTGTGAGTATTGCCATGTTTTTTTTCTTGTATCATTTTTCGCTACCACCTCGCCCAAACCCAAAACAAGCCCTGACTGAGTCCTGAGTCAGGCGTAAAAATGTTCGCCGCCGCCGCCGCCGGAGAGATTGTTTCTTGCCTAGGAATGTCCGTCTCGAACGCTACGGGAATACGAATAGTTCTTCAGCGCGGCGCGAACTCGACCACTGGCGGTAGCAGCAGTCGTGCCAAAAGTGCTGGGTTCTGCCGTCGGACGACGTCGTGACTCATGCATGGCTGGCGTGGCCGGGTCTATTTTCGGGCCGGCCACCAGTGTCCACCAGTCGGTGACGTTCGCTTGGCAGCGGTCCCACATCCTTGGCCCGAGCGAACGAAACAATTGGCCAGAACGGGACGGAGCGCCTCGGGTGCTGGTGGACGGGTGGTGCAGGTGACAAGAACACCCCGAAAACCACGGGCGTCGTCGGATGGGACAGAAAAACAAATTTCGCTCCGGCGATAAATTGCCATATCGCCCGTCACGGGCGGCGCAGCGATGCACTTTCGTTGCACCGAAGTGTGATCGAAGTTTGGAAGTGGCCACCGCCCCAACAGCACCAGGACTGGCTGGCTGGCTGGGCCGACTGCCAGAACAATGCCTGTCTGCCCTTTTGCCGTGCCGTGTGTGTGGAGGGGGAATGAGTGAAAGCGGAGGACCAAAACTGTCCGCGATCTGCGCCAGACAATTTCTGCTCGAATTATTTCAGCACACACTTTCATCAAAGTGGAAAAAGTTTTGGCTCCCGCTGGCATCCAGATTTGATTTTCTTTTTTTTTCTGCACACCACGACTCGCAGTCCGATCGATATGCAGGGTGTTCGGAGTAAGTGCCTGTTCCGAACGCCCGTTTGAACGTTGGAGTTGTGCGCGTGAGTGTGAGAGGCAGTTTCAAAGTGCATAGGAACATAATTTATGGCCCGACTGTGGTCCTGTGGGAAACACATTCCCCGGTTTGTCAATGGACATGGATTGCGCAACGTAGAACGTGAAGGTCCTTTCCGGTGTTGTAGGGCGTTGGTAAGTTTCGTTTTGGAAGCATTACAACTGATTAACCTTCTACAACACTTGTAAATCAATAGAAAATATTTGGTGAAACTTTTCAACGGAAATAATTCGTGTTTGATGTTAAACAGCACCCTTCAGCAACGGTTGTGTCCCATGCACGCAATCAATACTTCCCGCCTATGGTCTCCTGTTAGTTCTAACAAAACGCTATCATCCGTCTCCGATAATGCTCTCAGGGCTGTGTTCCAAACTTTATTAGGGCAGATCGCAGATCGAAAGGTTACACGTTTTGCAAGTGCCAATATTTTCTCAACCACTTGCTTGCATGCTTCAGTTCGCTGCCACACATTTTATCATCGAAGGCCTAACGCGTTTAATTGAAGGCCGCAACGCCGGAACCGGAGACGAGCAAGAAAATCCCCGTCCGCCAACGAGGCGCACCGTGGCGGGCCAAAAAGGCTAAATTATTTTCGCTATTTTCGGTTGAGATCATATTAATTAGCCATTAATTAATATGCTTCCGTTCCGTGCGATTTGGCCGCACCGCACGGCTAGTGAGGGCGGCGGTGCGCGCCGCGAGTTCTCGCCGCATGGTACATGGAATTTCCATTTTCGGGCTGATTGAGTGGAAGGCAAGTTTTACGAGTGAGCCCGCTGGGAGAGTGGAATTTCCCCATCGGGGGCGCGATACTATTACGGGCCCATCGGATGCCAAGGAGACGGGCTTGCGGATGATCAACGAGGCCGATGAAGATTTCTCCGTCAATTCTCGAGTAATGCCAGCGGTTTTGAGGGCAAATTAAGATAGATTTACGCTCGCTCGACGCTCAACTCTGCTGTGGCGTTGTCTGGGCAGTTCACCACCAACACACGGCAGCATTGATCTGGCGAACAGTAATGCAGTGTGTTGAACCACGAATTAACCGCAACTTGTTTTTTGGGCTTCAAAAATCTGTTCAATCAATTGTTCCATTCACAATTCGTGTGGTGTTTAAGACTTTAGCTGCTGAAATTGATGCAGCCGTCTTGTTGGCCAAGATCAGTTTTAAGTCAGTCCGGCTAAGCATTATCCCCAGAGCTCATAACCATGCTTTGTTTACGGTTTTACGATTTTAAACTTCACTCTACGTTATGCTTACTTACGTTATGGTGGATGGGGCAACAATTCGAAGTGCAATTCATTCATTTTCACCACCGTTTTCATTGACTTGTGACACGGTGCATTGTCTTGATGAAAGAGATTTTTTTTCTTCTTCATGTGCGGTCGTTTTGCGTCGATTTCAGCCTTCAATCGTTCCAAAAATGCCATGTAATATTCGCTGTTGATTGTTTTACCTTTCTCAAGATAGTCTATGAACAATATACCATGACTATCCCAGAATACGGAGGCCATAACCTTGCCAGCAGAAGTTTGAGTCTTTGGGCGCTTTGGGCGGCTTTCACCGGCTGGTGTCCACTCAGCCAACTGCCGATTTGACCCAGGAGTGAAGTGGTAGATCCATGTTTAATCCATTGTGACGTAGCGATGAAAGAAATCCTTTTTATCACGGTTAAATAGGGCCAAACATGCCTCAGAATCATCGATTCGTTGTTGTTTTTGGTCCGGTGTTAGCAAACGCGGCACCCATTTCGAACAAAGCTTCCGCATACCCAAATGTTCATGCAAAATGGTAAACACACTGCCTTCTGATATCTTTACGGCCTCAGCAATTTCCTTCAATTTCAATTTGCGGTCGGATAAGACGATTTTGTGGACTTTTTGTATGTTTTCTTCAGTAACTGCCGAATTTGGACGACCGGAACGTTCAGCATCATCGGTGTTCGTACGACCACGTTTAAAGTCACCAAACCACTTCTCAACCATTTGCCTCGATGGAGCAGAGTCCGAATAACATTTGTCAAGCCACTGTTTAGTTTGCACGGTATTTTTTCCCATCACAAAGCAATGCTTAATGAGCACACGAAATTCTGATTTTTCCATTTTTTTCAATTTACAAAAGTTGATTGAATTGTTCACACTGTAACTTGGTAAATAATAGTCCGAATGTCATGAAACTTTGACAGATATCGTTTGAAGGTTGGTACTGTCTAAAAATCATAAGGATTCTGTATTTGTTTCGCCATCTATATGTCATCCTGCGAACTTATTGAGCGATGTGTTAGTATTAACTATCAATTAGGCCTCATGACATCTTAACTAAACGTGAATAAATAAAATGAGTATCATGTTAACAAATCTGGCCGCCGTAATCATGAGAAGCGTTATGCAACACGATGATATAACCGGTTCGCAGCCAAACACTGACACGCACTTTCTGCTGCACTCTACAACTTCATGTTTACACGATCTGTACCAATTTGATAAATGGCCCCGAGCCCCGTAAGCCCCAGAAGCCCGTCCCAAAAATGGCGAAAGATTTGTTCGCAGTTCAGTACATTCCCGCACGGGCTCGAATTACAGCGGAATGTAATGAGGGTTCCCCGCTCCCCGACCCCCACCTCAGAGATCGCCCAAGACCGGACCGGCCATGCACGAATCCCGTGCTCGCGTCACGATCACGTACCACGATGCCGCTGTGGCGATAATTTATGCAAATAAATCTCGCGCGAACGCGAAGCCGATCCATGTTTCGATTCGCTCGGATTGGGGCCCGCGAGAGCGAAGCGAAGTCCTAATTGCACTCCCGTGCAGACCGAACAAGATTCATACATTTTTAGGGGGAACCGCCGTTGATTGAGAGACAACGAGCTCTAAGATGGGCCTGGATGGTGGGCCGGGTCGGTGGCCGCATGCATCCTTGCAAAGGACGATTGGCCATTTTTTTTATCAAATTTTGGCGCTGACCGGACACAGGCGGGTCTCAGGCGTGGAAAATTCATGCGGTAACGAAGCGTCAGCGGGAATGGATATAATTATCGTCGAACTCTAATTTACGTCGGCCCGAGTGGCCTGCGCCACACCACTCGATCGTGTCACAGTATCCCTCGCCGGTCAATGCTTTTGCTCTTTGTGTCTGGTCCGTTGCTAACCCATCCCTGACACTCTCTCTCTCTCTCTCTCTCTCTTTCCCTCTTCCCGCATCTGGCCACCATCCGCACGATAGTACGATCGATTCAATTCGTTTGCCAGAGCAAATAAATAAACATATGAACATTTAAATTATTTCCAGGGCCGCGGCTCTCTATTGGATCTCTAGCGCCAACTGAGCACGAGGACACGACGAGCGGGTGATGGGAAGGGGGCGGGGAGGGGGGCATTTTCATCACCGCCCGGGGTTTGCTGCTGCTAGACGAACCCCTAGTGCCCTGCGGCGGCAAACCTCCTTCCGGCGATGCACCGGCACCGGCGGCGGCGGCGGCATCTGTTTGTTCGGGAGAATAAATTGCATTTAGTATGCGAACTCGAATGCGCTTCAAACGTCGATTTCGACAATTTCAAACCGCCACCGGAGCTCGCCGACCGGCAACCGGCTCGCTGAACTCATTTCCCGAGCGCTATCCCGAGGAAGGAGCGAACGGCGAGGGGCTGAGAACCGCCGCCGGTGCCGCCGGTTTGTTGCTATTTCGGGGCGTAAAATGCATAATTGAACCGCGTGGAAACCACCGACTGTGGCTGCGGTTTGTGCCGACCGGGGAAAGGTGCACCAGCACGCTGCTGCACGTGAGCCGTTTTTGCCCCTTGCTCCGATGGGGCTGGCTTCCGGTTCGGCCACTTCCGAACCGTTGGGAGACGCCAGCGTTGCTCGGGTCGATCTCGGCTCTTGAAAAAGGATCCCCACCATCGCTCGGACGAATCAACTGAAGGGCCATTGTTTATTGAATTTTGTTAATTTAAGCCGAAAACAACGCAAAATATGCGACAATGCGGGGGTAAAGATTTCGCAATTGAGTTACCGCTTTGGCCGCCTCGCCAGGACAGTGATGAAAGCGGACAATTTCGAGCTTGAAATTTCACACCTCCAACGAAACTCTTCGTAGCGAAGTGGAAAACTTTTCAACACGCTGGCCGGACATCCTACGTTTTACGCCGGGGCCGTGTTCACGCCTTTCCTTGGCCGGAGGCCGGACAGTGTGGAACATTCCTTCCTGGCAGGAGCGCGTTTATTCCACGCGATATTATTATGACACGGCAGCGCCAAACAACTTTCCGCATGATTAAGTCATCACCGCCGACAGCCAACGGGTCGAGGTCGTCGCCGACCCTGGGCCGGTTGCCAGTTGCCAGTGGGGGAAATGGAAAAATAAAATCCGCTCCTCTAGTTAGTCCATCACAGTCGCCGGTCCCGGACCTTTTGCAACACGCCAAAATAAGCCATAAATCTTGGCGCGGCTTTGCGATAGCCAAACAAAAATCCGACACTGGATCCCGAGGCCGTTAGATCAGAGACGATCGGTGAGAACCCCGTCGGGATTTCGTGGCTATTCGCGTCTGACACTTGAATTCGACACACAGACCGCACCCCGAACACTGACTTTAAAATCACTTATTTACGACTCAAACAATCTTACGCTGATGACACTCCGGCCGAAAAGGAACCAAAAGAAAACACGTGCGCCGGCGAACGAAAGTGAAAAACTTGAGCATCCGCAAAAACCACTCCGGCCACCGGTGGTTCCGGCCACTGATGGGCAGCTCAGAAAGACAAACAATCGGCCCACCAACAAATCTAATTCATGCCGGCCCCGCCGGGGGCAGGCAGATCGTCGTCGGTGGCCGGACGGACGCCAGCCCAAGGTCCGGTGGACCGGTCCGATGGTATGGGTGGGAATTATGAAAATATAAATATTTGTCTTGAACTGTAAACCACTTGAGAGAGTTCGGTCTCAACTTCACCACGCTTCGCCTTCACTTTCGACCGCCCATCTGTCAATGTTTATGATGGTCAAATGTCACTAATGACTGAGCGCACGCGAGATGGCCAGCGCCGGACGCAGAGAAACCGCACCCCGACCGTAGTAGGGATCGATTGGCGGGAAATTTCATTAATTTAACCTCAACGGAAAAATAAGCTTCCCAACTCCTTCGCGAAGCTGATTTTTTTTTTCTGCTGTTATTTCCCGGGTCCCGAAACGCCTGTAAACATGACCCAGTGCCGAGTGGAATTGGTTGTAAATAAACCAATGGAGTAAATAGGGCCGGGTGCCGGAATAATAAACACCGCAGTAGCAATTAAAAGTTATGATTAACCCATGCCGGAGCGAAGCTGAGCGGCCAGGTTTGTTAGTAATTGTATTTATGCTCAATATTATCTTACCCAGTTCCGGGGAAGCTGCTTATTAAACTTGCGGGCGCAAAGCAAGCAATCAATGAAAGAAAAACTTGTGCCTTTCATCGTCCATCGATCCCGTTTCCGGTTCAAGTTCATCCTTCAGCCGAACGGCACGGAATTCGATCGACGGTGTGGGCTCTGACTAGCGTAAACGAATAAACAACGAAGAGAACTGCATCAACTGCGGCCCACCGCCTGGCCTCGGGCTCGGAAAACACTTTAAACTACATAATTTACTAGTGCTTTCGTTCGTTGCTCCTTCCGCATTACAGTCGGAGCTGAAGCTACAGAAAAAAACGAAACACAAGCTTTCGGATTTGGGACAAGATAGCATCAGTCGGGCGGGGGGCTTCGAACCGGAAGCAGCACGTGGCATAACAAGTGTACGGCCGCTTCTTGGACGCCAAAAAAAAGGAGAAGATTTTTCTCCCCCCCCGGGCAATGTTGCACAAACGCCCGGAAGAAAGAAAAGTTCGCGAAGGCAGTGCACGAACACAATACTACACGGCCTCCGTGTCCTTTTTTCCCGTTGGCCTTTGGCTCCTTTACACGGGCCACTTTTGTACTCGTTCATGCAAAGCAACATTCCTCGGAGCCGCTCAGCTCAGCTGAACCGGAAGGAGCGGCAAATCTCAGGCTCGGGCTTGAATGATCCTCAAAGTGGGTCATCCAAATCAATAACTCCCGACAAACGGTGGCCGACGGACGTGAAGCGAAACTATCGCCGGTATGATCCCGACTCCGGACTGTTCTGTTACGCCTTATCCCGTCGTGCGGAACGGCGGAACGGGGAAAGCGTCCATTTCTGGAACGACCAGCTGGAGCTGGAGGTCGGTCATCCGTAACCGAGCGAAGCGTAGCTGTCCAAGAACCAAGAATCCGTTGGCAATCAAAATATACTGCATGACTTATTGCTCGCTTCGCTTTGGTTTATCGCATATTTCATCAATTTACTCCGAGATCCTGGTACTCGGTCTGATCCGTTGCCCAGCATGGCACGGAAATCTTCGTACGTACAATTAGGTTAAAGAGATTTTTATCCAGATTTCTTCTCCAAATTTTTAAAGAACCTTGAGATAGGAAAATTTAAGTTGAACCACCTGAATTGCTGGACGCACTCGATGCTTTGGCAACAGCAACATCAATATCTAATTTGTCCACTCGGTTGCATTCCATCCGTCGGTGGTTGATCTGGCCAATTACGGAGCAGCGGTCCCAAATGTGGTCAAACGAATGTGCATGCGTTCTGTTTGCGGCTTGTAAATACGGCACAGTGTGGTTTCAACCGGTGGCGAATTAGGTCTCCGTTGCAAATCGTGGCCGCATAAAACTGGCCCCCAATCTGGCTGGTTTCTTTACCGATTACGGTGCGAGCGCGTAAACCACACCGTCATTGAGACATTCTGCGCATTTCCGCGGATTGTCAACAGGAAGCAGCCCGAACCGGGGGAAATGGGCCGTTTATATTAATTCGCGTCCATCGCGTCCCAAAAACCACTGCCGAGCCGCCGAGGCCTTGGCAAATAGTATGCAAACCGACCGATGGAAGCCACCGAAAGTCGGAACAAAACGTCACCGTCGTCACCGTTTCATGAATAAGCAAAGTGGGATTCGATGTTGTTGAAATAGACGGTAAGGCCTCTAAGCGCTGGGCGTAAAGTGAAAAGTCTACCGGAAACGGCGAGGCCAAACGATGCCTGAAGCGAATTATTTCCGACGAAATAGTGAAATAGAATTGTCAAAAAAACAAACTGTGTATTCAAATCATCCACCGCCGAGTATCGCGGATGGAAACACAATCCGCAGTCGGCGCAGACAAAAATTCGGCACTCAGCACACCAAACAAGGCGCATCGCATAATGCTTTGATGGAGTAGATTGGTGGCGCACGGAGATGCGTTCCACACCCTGCTTTTTGGAGACCAGAAAGCCCCACCCCAGGGACACACTAACCAGCAAAACTAGAATAGCACAGAGCGAACGATAGGAATAATAAACACGAACGGGGTCTGAATTTAAAACCCGCTCCGAAACAGGTCCGCCCGAGATCGAACCACGCAGCGCACCGCAGCGCACCACGGTCCAGGATCAGCATAAAATGAAACAAAAACCATCGGCACAGCGAGAAACCACAGCGGCCACGCATGATGCTTGGGAACCAAACTATCGACAACGGCGCATGGTCCGGACCGGGTGTGCCGCAGGGATCGCTGCGACTTCGCGCCCGTCGCAGATGTTTATGATTTTATTAATGCGACAAACAGACAACACTGCCAACCGCCCGAGGCCCGGGGCGGTCGCTGCACATACGCAATACGCTTTAATGGCGGTAATTGGGACAGCCGAACTGTTCGCTTAACTGTACCGGCCTACGGACAGTAGGCAAAATGCGCACTAGGATCTAGGGAAAAAATGCGGCAAAAATGTCAGACGAATCTCACGTACGGCTTTTCATCGAACCCGATCACGCCTTAAGCTTTATGCAGTCCATTTCGCGAAACTCATACAAATCACACGAAAGACGCATGGCATCAATTATGGTGTTTTTAGGCTGTATGAACAAATAAGTTCAATCTTCCATCAAATGTAACCTGACTAATAAAATTGTCTATTTGCATCACAAGGCAGTACTTGTGCGAAAAATCTAGGTCGAAAACTTAATGCTCTTGCTGCTTGAAGGTCATCCGTGATTTTATGCTTTGGTTGGCTTTGTGACGAAACAGGATCAGGCATAATGTTCTGCCTCTAACGACGATTACGAATTACGAATCTTTGAGATTATTACAAGGACCCTAAGCTCCCCATTTTTCGTTTACGGTGTCTAGCCTAGATAAAACTCGTATTCCTTGTCATCATTTCTTTTTTTCCTTAGCATAGAGGAAAGCAGAATAGTTTCTATACTTGGCGGTTCTACGGCAGTTGTGCAGCAGTCAAGTGCAGTACTGCCATTTACGGGGTTAAGGAATTAAGAGATTCGCAGGATGCATCGTTGAATATTTTTTCATTCCGATTGTAAAGGAACACAACAGTTCTTGGGTTACGCTACGCTTTTACGTCTTATATGCGATTAGAGAGAGATTATTAGATGAAAATTTCAAAACTGTTTATGTCCTAGATCGGTAATCGGTTGGTTTTTATCCTACATTCTAGAAATAATAATCTTCTTGTTAGCTTTGCACCAAGCCGTGCATCTTAACGTACGAATTAAGCTACCACCGGCTGAATAAATAACGCATTTATCAATCTCCTTTTGAGCAAGAGCAAAGCGAAGGAACAGAAAGAAACCAACAAAATGCCATAGAAACATAAATTCCTGAGAAATCCCTCCGTGCAAGTGCAAACGTTGTTTCGTGCCGTCTCTGTTTCTGTGAACAGCGAACTGAAGGCATGACGAGAACCTCGTCCGACGCAGCGACTAATTGTGTGCCATTCGACCTTCAATTAATCCTCGGATGTCATGAATTTCGCAAAAAGAGTAAGACGTTCAAGCGGCCGGAACGGTGCTGCGATGAAAAATGCACGATCCACCGGGAAGCGTGCGCTTCGCTTCGTTCGGCAGAAGCGAAAACATTCACGGAATCCGGCCCGCACCGGTCCGGACTGGACCGTGCCGAGGGGACAAATTCAAGGAAGAATCTCGGGACCCGACGCCGACCCGGCTGTTGGGTGGAGATAAAAATTTGATAACTTCCAGCAAAACACCAAAACGACGCAGAATTGTGCTTCATGAATTTGCATACGATGAATTTGAATTCGAACCACAGAACAAAAAACAGCGGAGCAAACCTTGTTAAAGTCTGTAGCAATGGAACAAGCGAAAGGAAATCTGTTTCATTTCAAGCCTCGCGGACTTGCGCCCAGCCCAACACACAGTGCTCTTGCTTACTTCAATTTCAATTAGCACATTACTGGGAGTTGCCCAAAAGAATTATAAGTAGGAAAGAAAACCCCATCAGAAATCCTCCCGGGATAGACGAAAGAGTGGATGGGAGAGCGCAAAGTTTTGTCCCCACTGGCGGACATCCGTCCGCCTGCCTGTCGGATGTGCTCGCCACTCGCTAATGCGCGCTGCGATCTGAATTCCGATGCTCATTTAAATGCTAACACAATTGCCGTCCAGCTTGCCTCCTGCTTTCGTTGTCTTTTCTCCGCCATCGGGACGTACGCATCGGGATGCGCCACGGCCGCTTGCATTCTCCAATTGTTCATTTGCTCGGCTCGGCACAAAGTGCAGCCACCGCCCCAGGCGCCCCAGCTCTCCGAGCGAGCGAGAAACCGCACGCCGTTGTCATGTCGCCATTGTGTGTTGCAAAACAAAGCTAATTATACAATTTTATAACCACCACCACGAGTGAATATTTAATCTTCCTGGCTCACTGTCTGCGTCCGTGACAGCGCCGGAGATCATCGCTTGCAGGCACACGACCGACCGAAAACGAATGCCGTCAGGACCCGTCGGATGTCGGATTCTACGGATCCCCGCCCAGGCCGTCTGCATTGGCCCTCCCGGTGGCAGGCGGCATTGTTTTCACCGAAGGCTTTCCAACGGTCCAACCGGAAGCCAAGAAACGGCCAACGTTACGGCCATCGGAACATGAGCTTGGCCCGAGACGCGCAGGATTGCTTTTTTGTGTTTTAATTTTTGAGAAACGCTTCCATTATTCACATTTTCTTTTTTGTCCTCTTTTCGTGGGGGTGGGGGGCGTTGGTTTCCCAAAAAGCACTACGCCGCAGCACAATGGAAAGCCCAGCCAGGCACCGGGCACCTGGCGTCTCCATCGTGTGGGAAGAATTTTAAAAGATTTTACATTCTTTTCCTGCTAGCGCCGGCTGTCTTCGGCCGTGCCCGGGGTATGTGTGTTTGTGTGCGGCGGGGCTCAGACAATGTGCAACATCCAATTAAAAGGCTTCAAGAAACCCACCGGGCAGACGCGACGCAAAAAGAGCCGCGCTCCGTAGCAACAACTCCTTTCGTTTCGCAGCCGAAACGCGAAGCGCACATGTGCCCGAGATGACAAAGTAGCGACACGCAAACCCAAAGGACCGCACGAGATTCGAGAGCGTCTCGGTGCATGGCCGTGTGCATCATTTACCTACCTCACGGTGGTGGGCCTGGGTTTGGCAGCATGAAGGCGCGCCCTCGTTAATTGTGCACACCGGGCCAGAATAGTCCGCGCTCATTGATGCTGCTACGGTGGCTGGTGCTGCGGTGACAGACACAGATTGTAACGCGGAAGACACTGCGACGATGACGATGGGGACGGCAGTTGCTGTGCAAATTATGGGACAGTGACGGATTTGTTCCACAACAAACTCTACGCAGTGCCAAGCCGCGGAGACAGAATTGGAGCAAAAAGGCAATCTCTCCACTCGCCGTGCCATAACCGACCGTAAGGACCGCTGACCGTTGCCCGTAATTAATGTACTCGCTTGACATCTCGTCGCTTGCATGGTGTCTGACACGCGTCTAGCGTATTTCGATCGCTTATCGGAGCGACCCAGAATTCGAGTGCTCGGTTTGCCAACGAACGCTGTACGCTGTTTTCGCGTGCAGCCAAATTAGAATCTTTATCCCAATTATTTGTCTCGCTTAGTGAAAACATTTCCACCATCGGGGCAAGAGCTTCCTCAACACTGCCAATTAGACATAACCTTTACTGTGGTCTGTTTCGGTACAGCTTTCCAGCTGCCTGTGCAGAGGCCTCGATTCGGCAGTCATTGCATGCGCTTTTTCTTAAAGAACGGTTTTCCATTCTCAAAGGACACCAGACAAATGCATTTGATTGTACCATTACGATGAGGACGAATAATGGTTAAGATGGAAATCGTCTTGTAGACTAGAAAATCTAGATCCAATAAATGGATGACGAGACCACAAAGGATTTCACAATAAAACACACTCGTTACGATCTGAAAAGACAAAACTTGATTCAAACCCATGTTGTAAAGAATTAAGTGAAAGAAAAAAACTAACGCCGCAGAAGATTTCTTTGGCACGAATGATCCACGAAATCAGCGCCCTGTCATAAATAGCAAATGAGTAATAAAGCTGATGCTCAAAGAGTAAAGGTCTTATTTTGTTTTGCTTGATTACGGGAGGCTTTATTTGAGCTTCTTTTAAGTAAAAACACCATTTCGTCCTTCGCTTCTCGGACCGTCCGTGCACCTGAGTGTTAGACACAGCAATCGGAGGTCCTTCCGAGAAGCCAGGTTACAGCGAGGGCACGATAATTAAACGCGATTCGTCTTGTTTGATTAGGCTGCAGGTATAAGAAAACAGCGGTACAGAAGATCAGTGTGATACAATAGCATCCCAAACGATTTCAACAAATCATCTCAAAAAACATCGCACAACTCATCGACTGGCACTGAGTAGGAGTTTATTTGAAGTAATGCTCACATAAAATAGTAATTAACCTTAGTTCCATCTTGTGATCAGGGCCTCACGATTTGCCTCAATACTCGATAAGGGCACCGAAGCTCCATCGTTTCATCCTGCCAAGTTTACACCCGTGCAGATGGAGATGGCATTCGGGTCTTGTTTTGCAAGCAACGCTCTCCACCCAGGAAAATATATTTATTTTGAGATCATTAAAAAAATTGTTCAGTTTACTTTCAGCCGCCCGGGGGGCTGCTTTTGCTGTTTTCCGTTCGGTTCGCGGCTTAGCAAACACTTGGCAGCGGCATTAGCAGCAGCAGCAGCAGCAGCGAGCCCAATTGAGAGGGCCTTCATTTGGAAGTGTAGATACTTCCATCTGCCGATGGTAATCTTCCTGTTTTTGCCACACGCCAGAAAGGCACGCCTTACGGCGCCGACATCCAAGAAGCTAAGTGAAAATCTCGAGCACTCACTCTCTCTCCCCGACCTCTCTTCGTTTCTTTTCCATATCGACCAGCTTTTTTTCTTTAAGAAGAGTTGATTTTAGCGAGGCGTTCCGCGCGTTCCAGAAAGTGCCGCAGGTTTTTGCCGGCTTCCTGCAGCACAACTTTTCTTCGTCTTCCATCCATCATTCACATTCATTGTGCACGCCAAACGAACGGAATTAAAAATAAGCTCTCACTCAAAGGAAATATCTCGACGTAAGCTATCTTGCCGGATGAAGACCCTTCCCGGTAACGCACTTCTAGTCGGGCTCGCTGCTGGAAAACGCGGCTCGACAAACATGCCCAAAGGCTAGGCGATTTGCATCGGCAAGTAAACGGCAAGATCATTAAAATTTGTGCTTATCTTTTCAAACGATTTTTATTTGCAGATATCCGCTAACCGGTGCGTAATTTTCCGACAGATCCTTCGACCATTTTACTATTTGCTAATCGTTCCCTCGAATGCTTGCTGCATGATTTGCGAGCGATTCAAATGATCCCACCATAAATATTTGAACTAATTTTGAACCCATGAAAAGGTGTATCAAAATCGATGCACATCTTCCGAACCCAAATCAAACGCAAAGCGCGTGGTAGGCATTTGACGGTATCTATTGATTTTTGCCACCCAACGAAGCCACACATACACACATACAATAAGCACTGTACGTTGGCTGATCACAGCGAACGTTCAACAATTGCGTGCGCCTGATGAAACTTGTACCATTTGATTAAATGAAGCCGTTATCTGTCTCGGGCAGCATTTCTTCCTTTCGCACCAGCCCGGCGCTCACCCAAATGCAAACCTTTCATTACCACCCGCCTATTGGTTTGCTCGATGGCTCCGGCCACCGGCGGTTGCCCCGCCGTCGCTCAGCAGCCAGCCCCTGGACTGGATCTGCCCCCAGGGGGAACCCCTGGTTTGGTTGTTGAGAAATTTAATTTAATTATTTTCTCCATCAGCTTCACGCTTGCCGCGGGCCCGTGCTCTCGCGGCACGGCACTCACCGTCACCCGGCGGCAACGGCCGTTCGCCATCTTAACGGGCTGCGCAGGACACGCTTCACTCGAACGCGTGTGCCAACCGAAGGATCAGAAGCAGCAACCAG
Source organism: Anopheles bellator (assembly GCF_943735745.2). Classification (NCBI taxonomy): domain Eukaryota; kingdom Metazoa; phylum Arthropoda; class Insecta; order Diptera; family Culicidae; genus Anopheles; species Anopheles bellator. The sequence goes on from NC_071286.1 coordinate 42,799,161, forward strand.
ACACCAGTCGGCCCGGTCGGTACGCTTCACCCAACTCGCAGGTGAGCCATTTCGGTGCAAAATTGATAAACGAAACCATCAACCAACAAAACCCACGCCCCTTGCTCCGTGCCAACCGCGCCCCGGGTCCTTTATCCTTTTCGCAGCAGCTGCAACTTCGCACACCTGAAACGTGGCACCGAGTGGCCTTCAAGTGCTACTTAACCTTCTGCCGGAGCTCATCGCCGGAGCCGTTCCAGCGAACCACCTGCTGTCGCAGGGATAATCCACCCCCCCGGTGAAGGGGGGGTTGGGGGGGTGGGCTTTGTTGCCAGAACAACAATTCAACAACAAGCGGCTACATAAGTGCCTCGCACATCGCCGAGAAAGGAAGGTTCCGGTGGAGTGTAAAACATCGGCCCGAAGGAACCCCGCGCAAAGCATAATTATGGCCAAGGAGCGCGCAAAACACATGCAATACATACACGCGCGAGGCCGGCGGCTGCTGCTGAAGATGTTTATTGTGTGCGGAAGCAGCTTTAATGAAGTGCTCGTGCGTGTGTCGCCGGCCGGCAGGGGAGGCCACCGAGGGGCGCCACACCTCGGGCTGCAAAGTAATTAAGAAATGTACAAGTGTTGTTCAGCTCGCGCACTCAGCCGCGTGGGCGGGATTCACTATTCCGCCACGAGTTTCTGTGCGGGCAAACACTTTGGCCATCGCGGAACAACACGTTTGAAATGCACGTGGGGGCTAGAAACGGCTCGAAACCCTGACCGTTGCACCTGGACACTAAAGCACGTGGTTTCTTATCAAAATGCCCAGCATAAATCACTCATCACTCGAACATCAAAGATGGTCAGCTCAGGCTGTGTTCGCATTTAAGACTTTGACTTCACGTATTGACTCGTCAAAACTTCTGTCTCGTCTGAATTTTTCCTGTCTTATAACAACTTCTCGTCGTTTCTTGACTTTAATATGTCCCTCGATCAGTGTCGCTATGTTTTTGCCTTCATGTCTTTATGGTAAATGTTTCGTCCTTGTTACTGTCGCCCGTGTCTTCCGTAAATATCGGTTACCAGCTTCGTCGTTGCGTTTCGTGAGTTTCATTAGTTTTAGTTCTACGTGCTAGGTTAAGTTTTCTATTGTTAATTGTCAAGTTGCCAGTTGGCTGTTTTCTTTCTAAATAAATAAATAAATAAATCAATAAATCAATTAAGAAAAAGCAAAATTAATCGTGCGCCAGTTAGAGCTCAATATACGGTGCGATGTTTTGCGCGATGTTTGGTGCGATGTTTTGAAAAAATAATCGATTCGTACTAAAACACTTTGTCGTTCATTAATAGCAGTCGGGGACCTGCTTTTAAAGCTGGCAGTTATTCGTCCCAACCCAGCAGGACCCGGACCCAGTAATTGGATGATGCGCGGGTCACGCTCCGGGACGACCGCTTCCGCCGATACGCTTCGGCACATCCTCCGCCAAACGTGGAACGGGACTGGAGCAATCGGGACCAGTGCCGGGGCGCGGCCAATTGGCAAAATTTGCGCAGTACATAAGATGAAACCCCCACCGCGTAACTTCGCGCGCGGCAGTAGATTAGTGGACCGAGTGGGCCGATCATTATCCTTTGATCTACCAAAGGGCGCCCCAATCGACCGTCCCCGAAAACTTCCCTCGAAACAAAACGAAGAGGAAGAAACATCGGTCCCATCGATCGCGCTGGGTGAAGCGGCAGTGGCCGGGGTTTGGAAACTTTTTAATTGGTAAACTGATGGCACCATCGAAGACAGGTCCTTGTCTGTCTGTTGCCCGGGGGTTGCCAAACCGCCCACCCGTAAGCAATAAAGACGTAGCTAGGGGGCTGAAGGCAAAGTTGGTCGGAACTGGTCAAACTGTCCTCCCGTCCTCTCGCTTGCTGGGTGGAAGCGCCTCCAGGAAGGCTGATTGACGCGGCCAGGCAGGACATACCGGACGCCGCACCTCGGACAGTTACGACTTTGTTCTACAAAGTAATTAACACCGAACCGAACCTCGGCCCGGTGGGCCATGTTTTTCGGCCACCGCCGCTCGCCCTCTTCCGGCGTATCCTTGTGGGAAATGGAGCGGCCAGCGGACCGTTTACCCAACGAGTGGCACGCGGAAATGGACGACAAAACCCCGAACGGGCCCAAAAAAATGCACGGGGACCATGATTTTTATGTCCACTCTCGCAAGGAGGGCCATAAAACCCACGCTAGATTGCTTTTAATGACGGCGCGCGACGCGGCACCGGGATTTGATGGCACCCCGCAAACCGTCAGCGGCCTCCCAATCGGTTCCGTGGAGCCCCAAAATAGAGACAAATCGCACATAATCGACCCCAATCAATTTGGCGATCGACAGCCACGGGTGTGTTGGCTCAAGAGTGGTGCCCGGTGTCGGTCCTCCTTTAGGTCCCCGAGATTAAGAGCAGATTAGTGGGTACTAAGGAGTGTGGCTCACGCAGCGCCCAGGCAAGAGTCAGTCGACCACAGTCCACAGGCTTGGTTCGGGTTCTTGGTTCGGGATAAAAATGTTACGGAAACCGGCAAAAAGACTACTCCCCATTCGCAGGCTTACCGGAAGTACGTGACTATGAATAAGCAAGTAGGCGCGCTAGTGGGTGGTGGCGCATCGATCAACGCACCCCTCCCCCCAGGCACCAGGATTCCAGGACGGAGGTCCGGGTGCCACGTGTCACCCAGCTGGCACGGTTAAAGCCGTCCAGCATTGGTTTTTGCACTTACTTCCGCCGGAAAATGAATCATGCTCCAGAGCCCGGAGGAAAACCGGTACGGAATTATAAATAAACGAGGCGCCAAAAATGTGTGCCAGGGGTTCGATCGATCGCCCGGAGGACCCGCAAGGAGCCAAGGCAGCCGAAGATTGGCAACCTTAGACCGCTGGCTGGGCAAAACGCAACCCACCGGAACACCGCCCGGTCGAACTCGGAACCGAACTCGAAACGGACGCGAGGTACCTAGGGGCCCGGGTGGGCAGGAGAAAAAGCAATTTATTCGATATTCATTATCGTTTCTATTCAAGAGTAAAATTGAAGAATCACCTTCACTTTCCCGGGCGGATTTCGATTTCCTTTCCGAGTTTCGTTCCGTTTGCTGTGGGATTTGCGCAGCTCCGGCGGCGGCTCCGAGAGAGAGAGAGTCCGGAGATTTCCTCCGAACCTTCGTCTTTCGTTCGTGAACCTCCTTCGAAGCAGAGAAACGGCAAACAAAGACAAAGCCGCCAAAGAGAGACAGAATGTGACCGAGCAGAAAATCAATCCGACGCTCTGCGTCTGTTTGCCCATCGATTGTGCGCCGGAATAGGTGTGTTTGTGGGGCTGCCGGGCTGTCTACCTTGTGACACACAACCTGACCGTGTGGACCGTGGTCGTTGAACACCACCACCACGTCCTACGCCATTTTTGGAAGCAATCATCAAAAAAGGTAAAATGGCGGAGCCCACAGCCAAACCAGGTGGCCCCGATGATTGGGACGGAATCGAAAAAGGCGAACAAATGAAAACCCTTCAACCATTGCGGGGTCGGGCGCTTCAGAGCGACAAGGGACCAATCTGTTTAGTTCGGTTGGTCGCGTGTCACGTGTGTGCGTACTTTAGAGACCCACCTTGCTACTATCTTACTACCTCACGAGGATGCTCCTTTTAAGTGCGATCCAGAATGAATCGGAAGGGTGGTCGGTGGATGAAAATGCAAGTAGGTAGAAATTGAGTTCCCAGTTGGTGGAAAACATCGCCAGACTTTTTGATCCACAAACGGCCCCAGCATCTGCGTTGTAAGTTTCATTGCGTTCCGGTCTTCATTCACAAATCAACGGTCTTGTGGGTATCCCTACCAGGAGAACATGGCGACCGAGACTAAAGTCTGACCCCGAAAGGTCATGCGTTGTGCCGTTGGACCGTATGGTTTTTCTTCAAAAGCCACGACCAGCCCCGAGGGGGGATATTAAATTACTCATCTTTTTCTCCGACATGATCCCCCGGACCATTGTGATTCTTTGGAATTAGTCCCCCACACAAACACACCTTGCTCGTCTCGGGGGCTCCGGATTCAGGGGTTTCTGAGATTCTGGGACCGACAAAACATTACCCTCCAGCCAAGCGCCAAAACAAGTGGCTCATCATCGTCGAAAGATTCATCGGAGTAGCAGCAGGGAAAAACACAACCAAAAGCTTAAATAACAATATGGCCTCCCACCCCGAGATTGCTTGTGGCCGCCGATCCGATGTTCAATTTCGTCAATCATCTTTCACCGTCAAAAACCGATTGACTGACCGAGAGAGAGAGAGGAGAGATACGGAGCTTAGCTTGTGGCTTACAAAAATAAACCAAAGCCCGTGTGAGATAAACAATGCACTTGTCCCTGGCAACCGGACCGCCTCACAAATTATGCCAACCCGACGTGGACGTGGAATTTGGATCATTGCCATCGTTTTGGGAGCCGGTTGCCATCGGGTCGAGTGGCTCGGATGTCCGCTACGCAGCCCCCTGACGGATGTCCGGTCGTCAACGGAGCTGCTGATGGAATGATGATGTGCTGGGACGAACTCTTTGTTGCTACCACGAGGCCAAAGCTCGTGTGCATCGTTTCAAATCAGTGCCGTCAATTATTGAAACTAACCAGGCGCCTCCATTGGTGCTAGGTATCGAAAGAGTGTCGCGGAATGAAGCCCTTGGAGCCTTGGTTTTCAAACGTATCCAATCCCTGGTTCCGAAGGTCATCCAGCGGAACTAAGGATTCCAACACACGCGGCCTTTAAACGGCTGACACATGCTGCCTTCCCTACATTTGTTGTTGGTAGTTTAAAAACAAAACGGAGCGCGGGAAAGATCAAACGAAAACAATCATAAAATTGAGCAATTTATGACAAAAACGTTGTAAATCAGCGTGTGAAAACCTATTACTACACCACGCACCTGGCGGCTCCATTATCCACCAGGCGCCTCCATAACTTAGGAACTTACGCTAATGTCGCCGACGCCCGACGGAACGGAAAACGGCCACTGGACTGGAATGGTGACCAGTGTTTGGTTGTTTCGGTCATATCGCCCGGATGACTAATACCATCGCTCACGGCCATCAACGGCATTTTGCTTTTCGGGAATGGAGCCGAAAAAACGCACGCTTTGCTGACACGGCGGCCATACGGCGGGAGGTCATAGATTAATACGACGAATTCGCGACGGATGGAGTTCCATCGTTGGCTTAAATCCTGCCGTTTGTCTTGTCGCGTCGCGGCCCCGAAAACTCCACGCGCCGGCCACGGGCCGCTGCAGCTTGTGCCACTAATGTGATTTCCCGCAAATGAGTCGTTTCTGGGCGGCTACGGCGACAACGATGATCGCGCCATTTCTCATGGGTCGCCTTCGATGCCGGCTGCCTCACGGCCCGGCTAAGCGCAAAGCAAAGCACACACCTGCCGGTGTCAGTTTGTCCCCGGCCACGGCGTTCACGGTGCATTTTCCCGACGCCATCCGGGCATATCGCGAGCGCATGCTGGATGGATGGAACCGAAAGAACCACGAAATTATTTCTTTCGGCCGCGGGCAGACCATAAGCCGGTGGCCATGGTTCAACTCTTGCAACGACGCACCAGTGAGGGTTGACGAAATGACAATGGGTAAGAAGGTAGTTCAGGGCATCCACCCGGGAGGACATCGTACCCGGGAACGGGTTCTCCCGTGTCCTGGTCGAGTGAGCGTAATTTAATGATAAAAATTTAATTACGTTACATTTTAGTTGAATTCCACCGACAACAACGCTGACATTTCTCGAGTTTCTCTCCCGACACGCGCTCGTGTCGTCCTAATGCGCTTTACTAAGGCAGTGCTTTGAACATTGCATTCGCCCTCGGGGTTTTAGTACATTCGTTCCGTTTGTGCAGCACCCGATTGCGTACCGAGCAAAAAGTTGTCAACAAGTCAAACGCCCACTGTGCTCCATACCCGAGCCCAAAGCGGGAACGGTGTTTGGGGCAAATGGCATTTCCTGCGCCCGAGCGTAACGCAAAATCTCTTCCAGGTGGCCCTTTGCCCCTTTTGGAACGGGCCGTCATCAATGTCGAAGTGGCATTTTTGGTTGCAAAACGTTTTTTTTTTCCTCGCCGCCCTTTTTACTATTGTTTAGTTATATCGATCGTATAGTTTCAGTTGCTTGATTTTGTTCTGTTAACGGCGTATTGGCACCGTATTAATTTTGGCTGAAATTTAGTGGTAGGCCTAGTACGCAGGACTAAAAACTTACTTTCTTTATTCTCTGCTTTTGCTGGTTTAAAATAAGGAAAAAGACTCGTCGTTTTCTCTCGCTGGTTTTATAACTCTTTTTTCGAACATCACCAGACACTCCTGCGGCGATGTTTCCGTTGCTGTCAGAACATTATAAACAAAGCGGTACGCGTTTGTTTAACAGATTCTCTTAAAAAACTGCTTCACCGAAAACTTGAAGCTGGCCGGTAGAAGAAATAAATATGAAGCTCGTTTGGTCCAGCCCTAAGAAAGTTGATTAGAGACTAAATCAAAGTTACAATCACTTTGCAATGGACGTAGCATTTAAATCCAATTAGTGATGGTATACAGTTGCGTTGCGTTTTTTTAGTTTGGATGCTGCACACAAAATTTGCCAACAGAAAACAACTTCAAAGCAACACATTATTCGAAAACAAGTTTATGAGGGCAAAAGTTCCTCTTATACGGCAGTTTTGCTCGCTTTATGGCGCCACAGTGTGTCGCATTGACCACCGAACAGCAAGAGTACCAATATCGCACCCGTCCCGGCAACACCGGTGGTCACTTCATTCGGGCCAACTGGCCCGGCAACCTACAAACACCGATATTAGTGCAGTCGTAAAAAGGCCCGTAAAACTACCGGAACTTTGGAAAGTGGCAGGAAGACCATCTCGTCGCTGCCGAAGCGAAGGACCGTCCGACAGTCCAATCTAACGGACCCGGGGCGCAAATGATGCCCATCTTCGGCTCTTGCAAGTTCGGCTCTAACCCCGTACAGGAACCGGTTCGGTGTGTGTAAGTTGGGCGCATATCCGCTCCGGCCACTGGACACCAGGCCAGGCGAAAAGGAAACTGTCTTCAGGGCACAAGATTGGGGCAAAGAATTTGTTTTACCAACCCCGCTTCACGGCCCGGCCGGTCGAGGAGACTAAAGGGCCCTAAGCTGCCACAGTATTCGAAACGAACGAACAGTTTGTGGTGGTTGGTTTGAGACCATAAAATCCATTACCATTACGCTAGCACACACCAATGCAAACTTACAGAGACCGGCTGGGGCTGGAGCGCATAAACGCTCGGTCCTCGTTTTGGGCCTTCACTACCCCGTGGTCGAAATCTTTCCGGAAGAATATACCTTCTTTTTAATTTTCATCTAACGAACATTTAGCTCGCTTTGGTCCGTTCGTTGAGTCGTTGTCTTCATTGTTGTGGCTCTCTCCGTCAAAGTTAGCCAGACGAATGGTCTGCTAGCTCTTTGTTTAAAATGTTTCAAATTCGGAACCTGTCTTGAATTCGGAATTTCTTGAATTTTTATGTCGCTCAAAACGTTAGCTTTAAAAATCTGGCTCCGGTAGGTCTCGCAACCCAATTTAGTGTCTCCGCTTCAAATTGCAGACTAATTGGTAAAGTATTCATCCAAAACATTGGTTGTGTCACATAAACAGATACGCACAAAGCACAAAGTTCAGTTGTTTTTAGTAGAACCATTCCATTCATAACAACACATTCACTGAAATGGTGGTAAACGAAACGAAAAGTACATTACATTCATCTACTGTTGTTGGGAGAATTTTAATTAGCTTTACAATGGCAATTAATGTCCCCAAATATCGTTATTTCTGTTGAACTATTTTTCCCAAGTATGTCTAGAAGTTGACAGACAAATAGGACCGACTAGAAGGAATTATAACTATACTAGCAAGCCCGTAATACTGACGACAAATACCCTAATTTTATCCGCCATTTTGGCGGAAAAATACCTCAGTCTTCGTCGTTTTAATATCACCACCTGCGAGTGTCTCAAAATTCAACACAAGCGAGAAATTGCGAGATAAAGAAATTATCATAAGAAATTAAGAATAATTACCAAAAGAGGCCGGTGGGTTCGCTGCTGGCCGAAAGAGTTTGCGATAAGAGCAGTCTGCGTAGCGTCTGGGTGAGGGGTCGTTTGGACACCCTGGCCACCTCGACCAGCGTCCTCAAGATGGCGTCCTCAAAGGCCTGCTAAAACGATTGGCCTTTTCGGGCAGCCGCTAGCCGCGCTGGGCCATCTTGAAGTGCATTAGGAAGACGAGCAAAGATCAAAACAAACTTTCGACGTAAAGCTGCCATCGTTTGGTCTTTTTGGCCCGGTGTCGGCGTTGGCAGCATGTTGATTGTTCCAACATCATCCCTACGTACCACGCAGCCGCAGCCGCAGGTTCCAGCAGCACTATGGTGATGAGTGGGGAATAAAATATGAACAAGTTTTCCGCCACGTTCGGCACCGGTGCCAAGTGGATGCCCAACTTCGCTCCGAGAGCGGCGGCTCAAGTTTCGAGCTGCGAAGAGGGACTTTTGCGTGTATTTTTGCGCCCTTTTTTCCCTTTTGCGCGTCGGCACCGAGTCGGCCGTGCGAAGGAGCTGACGAAAATACGTTTCGAGTGGCACTCGTCGCCGAATGGGTTAAATGGATTGGTGAGGTTTTCCTTCATTTTGCTATGTTGACGCCATTATTTCGTACCTTTGATGTTCGATACGGCAAACTATGTGACCCACATATTCAATTACGGGCGTCATTGGGAGGTCCGGAACGCAGCCGCAACGGCTCTGGATGGTACCCTTGTCCCGATCTACTCAAAAGTCCAACTGTGTGTGGGGCAAACTTTCGGGTTTTAATTTTGAGAACAACTTAAAATCCCTTTTTTGCCGCTGGCCGAGCCGCGGGATTGTGACAGCATCCCTCGACTATCGACTGTCCCTCTAACACTGTCTCGCTTAAAACAAAATTAAACAACTTTCGAGAGTCAGTGTCACCCTGTGGCATGGTCGGCGCTTCTTCGCCTTCCTGTTGCCAACACAATCGGTGACACAATAGTTGGATCGTAATATCTTCAAGTCGCACACCCAGCACACCCGAAAACAACGTCGCCCGTCGTATGGCTGAAGTGACAAAGAAATAAATTTGCTCCCAACATTCATCGGGACCGTCTTCGGACGGAACCGAAACGGACGGTTTTGCTATTTCGGTACGGGTCCGTGTTCGCGCCACCGCCGAAGCAAGTCAAATTATCTTCGTTATAAATTTAATTATCCTTCCTTGCCGGCCTCAACCTCAGGGTTCGGCTTGGCCTCGGGCACCTTTAATCCTCGCGCGTTGGCAGCGAATGTGTTTTCGATTTCAAGACACCGAAACGGTCGGTCGCCAGGCACTTCCGAGCAACTTGAGAACGTTCGAAGCACCCATTGAGATGGGCCACTGAAACCCGGCGGAAGGAGAAGTGCCATAGTGTCTTAGGGTGCAACAATAGGCGGGCGATATTTTGACGTCAAGATTGCCATGCTTCCTTCTATTATTGCTAGTGCGGGCGCCTTCGAGCTAAATTCGACTAAACCAACAGCTCAAGTTCCAGATTACTTCAACAAAACCCATCGTATGGAGGTTGCTCTTTCTCCGATTACAATCTGTCGCTGGTGAAAAGAACTGTTAATCTGCCCGGCGTGACTACTCAAAAGCCGTCGCAAGGACATCATAAGCATTCTACCGAAGGAAAAAAAACCGCAAAAAAACGTGCAACCTCAGACGAGCGTTCGTAATCGATTTCTTAATGTGTTCCTCAGCTTGGGAGAAACGCGTCCACCGAACCGTAAACTCAGCGATCCCGTGGTGTTAGGTGGCGTTAACGCTAGTGTGATCCTTTAGGCTTGGTAAATACACGCCAGCATAACACTAAAATGGCAGAAATGGAGCAAACAAACCGGAACTTACCTGCGACCCGCTGCAAGCTTTCACCGCACGCCCTGCAGCGACCACCAACAACTCACAACTTTCTCACAGAACTTTCGCCGAAGCCTAACGCCGATTCGGGGCGCCCTTTGCGCGAACCAAACCAACCACGTGCTCTACCAATTACGCGTGAAATAACTTTCGTGCGCTTTCCAGCGGAGGGATTTGCAGGACCACAGCGCAATGGCCGCCGGTAGGGGCACACGCGCCCCTTCGCATCCCGTGCACCCGCACCCGTGTTCACTGTGGGCGCCCGTAATCACGGTGCACGCACGAACGCACTGCCAGCCAGTCACAATCGTTCGCCGAGCTCATTTATCGTAATCGGTGCCATGAACGGCCCAGGATAAATACACAATTTCTCGCGCACTCACGCACACACGCGGGCCTGTACGGGCCTTTCATTTAGTCACTTCAGCAACCCCGAGAAGACCGGAAGCGGACCGCCGGATTGCTGGCTCGGACCGGTTGCTCCGGTGGCCAAACCTACCCAACAACACAACGGCTCTTCGAAGCCATCCGGTGCCGGGGCCGGGGATTATGTAAGCGAGGCGCAACAGCCGCACGGTTACGAGGCATCATCACCATTATCACGGCCCCCGGGCCATAAGCACTCGGTCGAGGATCCACATCGAACGCTCACGTAGCTGCTTCTATTGATTCACCGGGCGGGCCGCTGACACACCACCACTCCGGGCACTCCGGGTCCAGCGTGAAGCTTGCCAACCAAAGACAGGGCAATGTTTGGCCAAAATGGCGTCATTTGCTTCAATCACTCACGGGTTTTTTTTTGTGCGTATGTGTTGCGGGGCCAAACATTTGATTGTTCTACGCGAAGGGCACCCACGTGCGTGTTTACACGTGTTCGCCGCCAGCACTCGGCGCCAGGTTTTTTGATTTTATGATTCGAATTTTCACCGCCACGTCACTGGTCTCAGGCCCACGTGTAGTCGGAGCGGGGTGTTCCCTTCACTGCCTGGTCTACCTTTTTTTTGGCCAGCTAGAAAGGTGGCTTAACACTCTGTTCCATCGACCATCGCTCGATGGATTCTGTAAATTTCCTTTGGCACACACGTTACACAGTCGAATACTTTGAGCAGATAAGTGGTAGTTTTGATTTTGAATGTTTCGTCACGCTCCACTCCGTGTTTTGATTACAGTTCTCAGTTGGTGAGCCTAACGCTCGCCTGCTTTGGTGCTTCTGAATTAAAAGTGCCCCGCAGTCGCGGGTCTGTCGCATTAGATTCTCAGCTTACACACTAGAGAGGACGGTAATTAGTTATCTATTTTATTTGTATTTGTTGCGCGCTGCATTCGTAACTCGTTGCGTTTCCGGTTCCGGTACACACGCCACTCTGCACTCACTCACTCACTCACTGCTTTCTACAAGACTTTGGCGCAACCGTTTGGAAGTGCGAACAACCAGGGGATCCCATAGACTCACAACCGGTCGAGATTTTGCGATATAGCGCTACACGTTGTGCGTTACATGTTTTGTACACTTCCGTCACCCAACGATCCTTTTTGCGATGGCCGTGCAACGTAGCCTGGCCTAGAACACACAGTTCCTGATGTTCGATTATCTAGTACACAACACTGCGGTAGTTTACGTCGGTTTACTTTGATGCGTATATGTATATAGATAGAGAGAGATGTATATGCTATGTATAAATAGGCGATAGAAAATATCATATATCATATGTAGCGACACCCATCCACGGGGCTACCCAGGTAGTGCCCAGTTCTTCTGCGGGAGAATCTTTAACTGTACATGTGTCGTCGGCGCTGCATTCTCTCAGTTCGATTGCTTCAAGCGCGACTCTCGTTTCCGTTGCGATGTCACATTATGCCTTCGGCCTCCTTCGATGATGATGAGCACCACAGAGCACCGGGGCAACCGTCACGGGGCAGGGTTGTGAAAAGGATCAACAACAGAACAACACAACAGTGTGCACAACCTTAGAAATCTTCACTTTTTCTGGGTTTTCTTTCAAGAAATACGCCGGCCATCCGCCAAATAACTGCCACGTGTTGTCGGGCCGGGCTTCTCCTCTTGTTAAAGGATTGCGCTACGAGCACACACGCACGCACACAGACACGCACATGCACACTATTCTCTGTGGCACTCGGTTGACACTTGCGAACTGTTTACACTACACTCTACTACCGTACCACGGACCACACCGCATCGTTTTGCTTACATTTTTGTGCCGGATGTCTGTGAAGAGAGAGATTGGCCTATTATTACATTGATTTAGAGCATACCTAATTGGGGTCACTAATTTAACCCTTGCTTGTATCCCAAAGCGGTGGTTTAAGTTCTCTTTTAGAAAATTATTGTAATTAATTGATTGAAGTAATGGATATATTTTGCGGTACTCCCGAAGCAATCGCAGAAAGTCCGGACAGCGGTCTAAAAGAAAAACGACAAAGAAGACATATGTTAGAATTCTTTTAGCATACAGTTAGTTATGATTAAAACCGCTAATTGCATTCACAAGACTGAGATCACTTTGCTCACATTCCAACGATGGCGTGGATACTTGGTTTCTCCTCTAGTGTTTCTGCGCGTGCATTCCGAGTCCAAGTCCGAGTCCTTGGCTGTTAGCTATCGCGGGACTATCGGGACTATCGCCAAATTCCTCCAATTATACTTCGTTCGCCAAAAAATGCTACCACCGCAAAACAGGAAACCCAGAGTGCAGAAGTGTAGAGTGTTCGTTTTATAATTACCGTCCACACTGGGCTAGTATTTCACGCTTCATTATGTGTTATTTTTAAATGCTACATCTCGTATGCTCCCGCCAGCGACACGCACGTGGGTTCAAGAGCACACTAAGTACTTCGTATAAATAATTGAAAAACAAAATCCTGAGACTAGCAAGCTGCCAGACTAGCAAGAATGGTCAGCACGCTTCTCGGGCTCGTGCTCACTTTTGCAGAACGGTAGCTGGTGGTATCAAGTTTCTTACGCTGTCGGTCCCAAAAATGATCCACTCCAAGATGTTTGCTGGAGAAGAGCTGGGAACCGTGCTGGACAGAAACGGAAACCAAAATTGAAACACGAGAAATGAGGAACAACGTCGGCCGTCGGCTACGCAACGGCCAATGTCTTGACGGGGCAGCCGGTCTTTTGATAGAATGAAATGAATGAAAAGACCCCCAAAAGACGGCGGCACTGTCCACGCTGTCTTTTATTTCACGACTTTCTACGAGTATCATTCAGCTTCCTGCACCGTTAAGCATCCTCCGGCCTCGGACATCCGCCGACGTTGCGAACACCCATGCCGGAAGACTTGAATGGAACGATGGACCGGATCTGGGAGCTAGCGAGCTAGAGAAATTATGTAAATGTAATTAATTATGGACGGCTTAGGCCACCGTCACGTCCTCCTCGGTTCCGTACACCTTACCGGTGGGGATATACCTGCCGCCAGCGCTACGCATGCGGCCCCACCACCAAGGCGACAGATATTTTCCGAGAGCCCGAAATGGCCCGAAATGGCCATCGCGAAATCATCGCTCCATTGGGAGTATTAAATCGCAGTGACGGTCTCACAAGGCGCACCCGAAGGGCCTTCAGGTGCTCGGTTTGGTTTTTTTCCATACATCACCCTGGCATGTCTGTCCCACGCCATTTGGTGGTTTCGTGAACACAAAAATAGGACACAAATATCTTGTAAGGAGAAGATTTGCCACGCGCGTTCACGAGGCGGACTGATCCTTTTTGCAATTAAGAGCATCGGGGAAACATAATTGAGACATGAGGCCACTTGAGACACTGAGTTCAGGGTTTGCTCAAGATTACACTGCCCGAAATTCCATGGTAGATTTCCATCCCGAGTACAGCAATCGGAGTGTTACGTGGAAAAACCCGGATTCATGGAGAGACTATTACGTGGCTCAAATTCCTCGTGATTTGCCTGATTTAGGGGCCTATTGTGATTCTCGAAGTCGATCACAAAGTTCACTCAAACGCTCATTTGAGTTCATTTTGCTATCGCGGCAGTCGATCGAGTTTCCGTAACGGGAGCGGTCAACTGGATGAACTTTTTCTCTCGATCAATCGAATTCTCACCGCATTATGGTTTTCAATCGGGTAGTCGAATTTGACAAACCTGCTTCGGTCAAATTTTTGCTACGGAAAGAGCCGTTCTCTTAGGATGTCTTTGATTTTATCAATTATTAGGAGTATGCGTAGAAATTTATCGTTTTTTTACCAAATTGAATCGTTTATTGTTCAAAACTCTTAACAAACTAGTCAATCGAAGTAGTGTCCGTCGCTAGCCACTACTTTTTGCCATCTTTCTGGCAATTGTCGGATTCCATCGCGGAAGAATGCCTTATCTTTTAAGGCGATCCACTGATCAATCCAATTTTTACAATCTCCATACGAAGTGAAGCGTTCCTCAGCTAATGCATGTGCCATTGACCTGAAAAGATGGTAATCCGAAGGAGCCAGATTCGGGGAATACGGCGGGTGGGGTAGGACCTCCCATTTCAGCGTTTCAATGTATGTCTTTACTGGTTGCGCGACATGCGGCCGAGCATTGTCGTGCTGCAGAATGATCGTGTTATGCCTTTGGCCATATTCTGGCCGTTTCTCCTTCAATGCTCGGTTCAAACGCATTAGTTGGAGTCGGTAGCGGTCTCCGGTAATTGTTTCATTTGGCTTCAGCAGCTCATAATAAATTACGCCACGCTGGTCCCACCAAATGCAGAGCAGAAGCTTGGATCCATGGAAGTTCCGCTTGGCCGTCGATGTTGTCGCATGACCCGGGTATCCATACGATTTTTTGCGCTTGGGATTATCATAATGAACCCACTTTTCATCGCCAGTAACTACTCGATGCAAAAAACCTTTGCGGGTGTGTCGTTGGAGCAGTTGTTCACTCATGCACAAACGGCGTTCCACATCCCTTGGCTTCAACTCGTAAGGCAGCCAGTTTCCCAGCTTTTGGACCATTCCCAACGCTTTCAAACGTCTGGAAATTGTTGTTTGGTCCACTCCACATGCATCTGCAAGCTGTTGTTGTGTTTGGCACGGGTCATCTTCCAGCAATGCTTCCAACTCTTCATCTGCGAACGTCTTCGCTGGTCCCGGGTGCTCCTTGTCCTCAGTGCAAAAATCACCACTTTTGATGCGCCGAAACCAATTACGACAAGTGGCTTCGCATATAACAGCATCGCCATAAGCCTCCTGAAGCAACCGGCATGCTTCGGCTGCAGTTTTCTTCAGATGGAAGTGATACAACAACACTTCCCGCAAATGACGCTTTGTTGGCTCGAATTCGCACATGGTTTCGTGTTAATAACAATCTCACAATGGAAAAATTGACAAATGTGATGATGCAGATTTGTTGACAGATGCCTAAGCTTGACATTTGACAGTTATTTGATGACATTTGTGCCTTCTATCCAACAGTAGCGCCCCCTATATGTAAACGATAAATTTCAACGCATACACCTAATAGTTTGTATTGTTTATGCTGCGCCGTACAAAAACAATGATAATTTCAAAGATAGTTTATATGTTGGTGATGAAAAATTCAATTTTTCAAATTTACATAACAATATTTTTCGATGAATCAGTTCCTTCACAGTTACTATCGCTATCGGAAACGTAGAAATCATCAGAAACGCGGAACTCGTCAAAAAATTCAGAAATACAAAAGCAAGAATCGCACACACATCTGAACTGCTCAATGTATGTGTATCAGTGGAATGTCAAAAATTTCTAGGGAATATCATGCAGCTCTTGCTTTAGCGTGACTAAGGCTTTCAATTAATATTTCTGTGTTCCATTTGTTAACCCATCTGTTGATCTTCCAACCTGAACGCGTTGCATTACGTTACCTTGAGTCGTGCCTTCCCTCACAAATCCCATTTGGCGCCCTAGCCGAATTTACGAGGCCGAGGCCGGGTTTCGGTGCGCCTCGTAACGGAAAGGATTTATGAATTCATTCCATCGACTGTAAACGCTGGCTTCCAATACAATCTTTACGATGCCATAAAACCGGACCGCAGTGGCCACAGAGCCTGGACGCCTGCAGTGAGCTTCCAAAACGTGCCGCTGGGATTAGGATTGGGTGATTATTTATCAATAAGTGTATTAGCTCCCGGAAAGGTGTGCTGCAGGCTTTGACGGTTTGGAACGCTGGTTTGCTGAACCAAAATGGCACCCTAACGGCAGGAATCAAACAAACGTTCGCACACCGGTGAACGGTTACCGGTTGCCATTTTAAAACAAACCATCCAACCATTATTCACGTGACACTCACCGGTGGAGCGAGTTTTCGCAAAACATTCCAAACCGGCGGCGCCATCAATCAAGGGTGAGCTGAAGTGAAGAACTCGCCCCAGTTTGGCTGCGTGCGCAGCGCAATCGAACGGAAGCCGGCGCCGCCAACGGCTCTTGAAGTAATTTATCTTTCGCAATTCTTCAATCAATCATCATCCAACGGTGCCAATGGTAAAAAGTAACGGCAATGGCGGCAGCGGCGGCCATCAGTGGCAAAAGTACCGAACAGAAAAACATCATCATTAGTAGCGGTAGTAGCGATAGCGATTGTAGTATATCTCGACTTCATCTAGACCACACCGGCGACACTGGCCTCACTCCGGCCTCCGGATTGTACGTCCGTTTCATTCATCCACCCAAGGGGGGTATTCCGGGCAAGCCAGGACGTCGGGCGAGCGTAATTATTTTACAACCACCACCAGGCCACCCCAAACCCAAAACATTCGCCGCGCCGTCAAGACGCTGTGTTTATTGGATGCGGCAAAGGCAAAAATAAGACAATATTTTCTCTTCGTGGCCAAAATCAACCACCGACTGTGCGTCGACGACGACGAAGACGGTATCGACATGCGCCGAGTGTGACGTCGGGCATCCTGAAAGTGAAAACCGTGCCGTGTGGTGGCCACTCTGTCACTACCCGTCACCCAGGCCAGTTGGGATTATTTTGGACAAACGGCTCGCTTCGGACGAAAAATTGCGGCGATGAAGGTGAAACTTTATCTTCCGCAACCGATAATTAATTGTGGCACACACCGCGCTCCGGGTTTGATCGTTCGGCTCCACCTCTAACGTCATTTTAATGTTTGTTTGGATTTTTTTAGTCTTTTCGCCTCCCGAGCGCTGTGTAGTCCATCAATGTCACCAGCGACTGCGGGTCTGGAAACATTCAAAACGCATCTCCGGGGCACAGCAAGCACCTCAACGGTGACCGTGACCGGTTGACGTACGCTGGCCCGCTGTTTTGTGCGCGCCAAGGGAGACGCTCGTCAGTTTGGCCCACGCACCGCACGCGGAATGGAATGTTTGCACATGATCACCGCACGCTGACCACCGGTGTTACTGTCGTCGGTGGGTGGGATGGATGCTGACCACCGCTGAGTCCATCCGCAGGCCAATAGGCCGGGCTGTTTGATTGATGATCTGTCCGGCCGAACGTCGCTGAACCTCCAAAGGCCCAGCCCGGTAAACAATCGGTGCGACGACGGTGCGCACCAGAATCCAGTCTGGCCAGACCAAACCTTGGCCGACGACGGGACGAGACCAATTACGCCTACGACGAGCGCACGTGGCGAAGTTTCAAACTAGTCGCGATTAGGGGGCGCAAAAGGTTAGCTCTAGTTTTATCGTCCGCACTGCTCCGTGGGTCTCGTCTGCTTAGCTGTCAAGCGGGACGCCTTGAGTTCAGGTGCCAAATCTGTGATTCGGAACCGTGACACTTGCCACCAAAAAAAGCGATCTACGTTGTGTGCTGGTGGCCCAAGCAGACTCCTTTGGATACTTCCGATCAGCGTCATCCAATCTCGCATAGTGAAGATTATACTCCAGTGAGTTTAGTGGGGCTTTTTGTCAATACTGAGGTTTTTAATAAGTTCGTACGATCGATAACAGAGGGTGCTGCTACGAGCCTAATTTTTTGTGTCATGTTGGTACACTCTTCATATGAACGTATGTGGAGTTACATTTAATTTAATTACAAGCCATCGTCGACACTAACGGGTGACAGTACTTTTTACAATGAAAAAAAACAAGTATCGTGCAGTGATTGAATTTCTGTTATTGGACGAATTATTAGCAAATGAAAAGTATAAGCTAATGTTGAAAGTGTATAAGGACTCTTCACCTTTAATTAGTATATTAAAAGAGGGGTGCCTGAACATAAACGTGGCCATACTAGCCATCAAAACGATCCATGTCAAAGACGCCCAAAACCAGACACCACTCCTGAAATCGTTGCAAAAATACAGAATATCGTATTTAAAAATCGTCGAATCACTAAAAGGGATTTAGTACATGATCTAACCATCTCATTGAGCAGTGTAACCAATATTTTTACTGAAGTATTGGGTTTCAGAAACCTGTTTGCAAAATGGGCGCCGCATTTGCTACAAATGGAACAAAACGCATTCGAATGCAACTTTCTCGTCAACATTTTGAGCTTTTGTGAAAGGATAAAGTGGATTTTGTGCAATCATCACTGTGAATGAAACTTGGGTCTATCAATATGATCCTGAATCAAAACAAGAGGCTAAAGAGTGTTGTGAACAAGATTCTTCAGTTACGAAGTTCAGTTCAGTTACGTCATAACAGCTGCGGAAGCGTATTTTGAAGCCCTTCCAGTTTCGCACTTCAAATTTATAAATAAGAGTTTCGTTGGAACAAGTTTATTGATGTTCAGGAAGGCCATACTTAATAACAGCCTAATATTTCATAAAAAAAAAACGTTATGATTCCATAAACTTTAGTTGATTCTTTTCCATTAAATCAGATCAAGCGCCATTTTCAAGCAAATTTTCGTTGTAACGAAACGACGCAATTCCAGCGGCACACCCGGCCGAACGTAAACGTGAGTGTGCGTGACCCAATCAGCTTTAAGTGGCAGAGGGAAACGTATCGCATCGAAAGTAAATCTTCGACAAAAGAACACTCAAAATCGGGCGCCACGACGTTGTAATAATTGGATCCTTATGCTGCTGCGTTCGTGAAAACTGTGTTTCTTGATTGTGGAACGGAATATTGGTGTTGTTGTCGATACTCAAACATGCCGTGGGCTATTTTCAGGGTCAGGGCGCCCCGTACTGTGGCTAATCCTATGCAACGCGCTTCCAGCGATTGGTCATCCCGCTCGTAGCGCTATGAATATTGATTCCACCCAAGGCTAACTTTCCACGAAGTGGCACGAAAGCTTAAGCCTCCCTTAACGTAAGGGCTTAAAATACTTTTCCCTTTCCTACGGGTAAGCGTTGTCAGCGATGGGCCACTGCCTAATCCTTGGAAGGACCGGGACAGTGACCGGTTTTTAACAGCTTATAATTCTCCGTGCTCTCCGTTCGGTGGAAAGTTGTTCTTTGCGCCGCATCGACTCGGAGGAATGTCACCATCTGGCCCTTTAATCGAATATTAGCATAAAGGGGAAAATGTCAAGGTTCTGGGATGCATCCCACAAAAAGCCACCGGTTCGGCGAAAGTCTTATAACATTAAAGCGTGGGCAATAACAGATTGTAAAAGGGACAAAAAACCAACCGTGCCATCTACGGTGCTGGGAATTGTTTTGAAATACATCCGAGTGACGTTGTTGGGCATTAGCACGAACCCATAAATCAAAATATTCCCGTCACGTGTGGAAGCATAAAGTACTTTGCGAAACAAAAGGCGCTGAAATACATCAATCAATCGACGTTTTTCGTATCAATCAATACGAAAACCGGAACCGCGCACGGCAGTTGATGTTGAGGAATCCGATGGCTTTTCGGAGTGGGGGGATTGTTTCCAGGCTCCTTCCGAGCGCGGGTGCGTCCAGTCGAACGACTGGAACCACCTGGACCCGCGAACCACCTTAAATTCCGCGCTATGAATAGCAAATGAGCGTCAGCTTTCATTCCGAACGAGGTGGAAAAATGAAAACAAGAAACGCGTAATCACCCACGAAGCACGGACCCGGAGAGCTCGGAGCCGCGTCCTGCAAAAACAGGCTCACTCGGAGGTGGTTTAATGTGTATAATTACCCTGCAGGTACTACGGGGATCGCCGCGATTGCCGTTGCCGTTGGTTAACGATTATGCGCCGTTAATGTAACTGCAAACATGCAAACAACACCGGCGCGCAGGTGCGCGGCCGGGTGCCGATGCAATCATAATGGCATAAAATTTTAAATGAGCCATTCAGGCGGCACATTCGCGCTCCGAAATGGATGTAGTTCCGTGCGTCGGTGGATTGATGACCCGGTAAAGTTCCAGGCGTCCGGGTGGCATCGATGGTTACAGAAGACGGAAACGCATGGCGCAACATAAAGTAAGAATGGCTCCCGGGCGGCTGCCACGCGTTCATCAACGGGAGCAATCGTTCAACCAGAGCGGGTGTTTCATTAAAACATTAAACTGTTGATACGGCACTACATCCGTGGATCGGCTGCGCGGGTGCAGCCATTAATTGCGTGTGTGACAACACAGTTGATGGACAGTTATGTTGCGCCACCCTGACCCGTCACTGATCAGAGGTTTTTTTGCTGTAAAGATGGTTGCTACTCAACGATATGCTGTTAACAACAATATATTATTTTGCTTATAAACAAAATGAATTTCAACAAACAAGGCAGAACTCGACAACAGTAACGTCATGAGAGGAGATTTTCTGCAACCTGTTCGATTAGGTTGTGGAATAAGAAAACAACATTTTTTTGCTTGAAAGTCTCCACTTGAATGGTATGTTTCGATATGCCCGAACGTTGCACCGTTTTGTTGCATAATTTGTTTCCATTTCAAAGATCCTCTCAACACTGGTAATCGATTATCACAGGTAATCGATTATCAAGCAAAAAGTGGTCAATTGCTTGGTGCAAAGAAGATGCATTAAAACTTCCCAACCAAGGTCTTGGAGTTTTTCTCGAGTCACTATAGACGAATGTCAGACTTTCGATGTCCTGATGGAACACAAGACCTTTTCTGTTGGCCAATTCTGTCCGTTTCTCGTTAATCGCTAGCTTCAAACGGTGCGGTTGTTGACAGTAGTGATGTGAATTTAGTATTTGTCCATGCGGAAGCAACTCGTAATAAATGACTCCGTTCAAGTCCCACCAAATACATAGTAAAATCTTGCTAGCCGTTAGTCCTGATTTGGCCACCGGTTGAATTTGGCCATATCTGAACGGAATCGACGAAATCAAAATTGCACGAAACTTGCTGATGCGGAATCGGCACCATAAACACCATTCATAGTTGTCCAAGAAAATCAGTAAAATATACCGAATTTTCTCTTTGTTGACTTACATTGTTAACAAGGGAAAAAGAAAAAAGCAACAAAATTTTTTTTAAAACTGTTAGTTTAAAGCATCAACTTAAAATCTTTCGGTCTTTTGTAAGATATCGATCACTACAGCTAGGCTGTTTGCGTTCAAAGTGAGTTGATTTAAAGGAAACAACATATTGACTAACGATTTTCTATTGGAAAATAAACAGTGCATTAATTTGCTTCGTGGTAGAGTTCGGCCGTTCGAATCTACTCCACGAGTCCATTGGGATGACTTTAAAGCTGTGCATAATATCAGACCGCAAACGTAATCCACAGTTGATACCTGCTTGCTACAGCCCGGCCGGGGGGGGGCGGGTAATATTTTGGCACCAATCAGAGACGCCAGATTGATGTATGCGCCACTTGCACACCCACAGTCCCACAGCACAGGACCACGCACACAGCGGCGTTGGTGTGCGGACAGCCGAGTGCGCGTTAATTGCGGCCCAATCCATCACGACGGTAATCCGTACATCATCAGCGGCCACGTCAAATCCCCCGACTACAGCCAAAGTGACTCCATTTCACGGCACCCAGTCGGCAGCCGGCAGCAGCAGCACGTCAAACCTGCTCGGTTCATCCGTCAACCGTCACCGCACCGCACCTTCGCGGCCGTGCCGCGGAGAAATGTCCATTTATCTCCTGCGTCCTACACACGATCGTCACCCACCACGCCACGGCTCGGCTGTTTTGGGTCCGATTTTATTCGGCAACCGCACGACGCACTGCGTCCTATTTTCGCGCCACATTCCGGACCACCGACGCCAAAACCCGCGCGACATTATATGTCAGCGCGGGACGCGTTGACGAAAGAGTTGAACCACCGCCAGCGGCCAGGCGCCCGCCAGGTCCTGGAGGCCGTCGACGGCACCCGAAACCGATTCCATTCGCTCCGAGCCGCGCCGTGGCGATGGTTCTGACATTTGCGACACTGCGGAAAAACCGCAAACACCGCTAGACACCGTTTGGCCTTCCATCAACGCCTGGGCGGCAGCAGAAGCCGGGACGACGGACGGAGTGGGCAACGAGTTCAAGGACGCACGAGCGCGCAGAGACGCATGGCGCTGTCGATCCGCCGGCTTACATCATTACCGTCACCTTTCCGGCAAAGGCAGGCCGACTCTCAGCCGAAAGCGGCTTGCATTAAATCATAGCTTTCGTGCGCGTGCATGTAGCCTCCTGCTGCACGCCCTCCGGCGTTCCCCGTTCCGATCGAGGGGTCGCTGAGCAATGACTTATTTTTACTACCGAAAACCCGAGCGATCCCGTGGTCCCCGGTACCGAACTGTCACCTTCCAAAACGTCATCACCGGACATGTGTCATATCTCGTGTTGCCACTAACGTCATCGACCTTGGAAGAGCGTCCGCGATTGGGTCGCACCACCATGGGCAGCTTCCAGCTTCATGCCATTTTTAATCTGCAAACCCAAATCCTCCGACCAGGCATTCCGGAATTGTTTGGCCAGGTGGCCACCGATGACCCAATTCTCTGGTTCCATTTTCCACGGCCCGACAGGACCTCCACAGGCCCCAACACCGAACCCATGCTGACGGTTGGCAAATAAAGGATTCACGTGGCTGACGCGTGTGTGCGCAAGTGTAGGTGAGCCGATCGAAAGAAGCAGCCCCCCAAACGGTGATGAATATGGTGGCAACTGTCACTCGGCTGGGTAATTTAGTAGGTCCTCCCACCAGCCGTCGGCGTCCTGCCACGTTCAATGGAGCTCCCCTCAGCAGCAAGCGTCCTGGCAGCAGCATTGTGCGCGACGCAAAACACAACCGAGAAGAAGCAAACGGTGAGCCAGGGGCGCCAGGAGCGCCAGGTGTGCACAGTGCTGCTCCGGTAAGGATAGGAAGAAAAATCGATTTCCGTACATTGTGTCACCCGGGAGCTGGTGAGGCTAAGCCACGACGAGGTGACGCGCGGGTGGGAGCATGAAGGACGCCATCATTCATTTTGCCATGTGGTTTTCTATTGATTTCTTGCAACCAATACACATACACAGCGCAGGTAGAAATCGGAGGCACCCCAATCGGACGCCAACAAAACAAAGCCAAACAGGACAAAGGCTCTTGGTTGGGGGGACTCGGAATCGAACACCAGTCTGGGCGTACTTACATTCTTAGCTGTTCCTGCCGGAAGATATCCATTGTTTCGTTGCCTTAATCCTTTGCATTCGCTGGCTCCGAGTTTCGGAGGATTTATCACATACGCGGTCTTCGCCACCGACTTCGATTCGCCGACGGACCCGAGTGAACTTCCCGGAAACGCTGTGGGCTGTGGGTTTGATTTGAAGACCATAACACCGACGGCAAATCACAATCGTCGTCACTCCACACTTCACGGCCGTTATGTGGAACGTACTATTTTATGTAACATGTGGAGAATGCTGAATCCAGTGGGTTGTTGGTGGAAGCAAAACTACCGACGGCACTTTTGGCACTCCCGATCTGGCTGTTGGTGGTACTTCGCGAGGCAAACATCGATTATTTTGCGAAGAATTATTCTATTTGTTTTTTTTCTATTGCCGACACACAAACACACATACACTGCAACAATGCTCACTGTTTCAGGGGCTAGTTGGACCCCGTCAGGAAGTCGCGGAGGCCCTTGGGTCAGCTTTCAGAACTCCAAGTTGGCCATCTGAGTTGGTCGACCCAAGAAAGGATCTTTTTACCAGCAACAACCAACAGACACTCGTCACCTATTGTTTATCACCTTTCGCACTAACACCAACCGTGGACGCCGCCGACTCACGTGCACCTAAGAGGTTCCCGTCCCCACCCACTGCTATCACCGCCCGCACCCTTCCCACCCTGCCCACCGTATCCTTACGTTCGTATCCGCTGTGCGCTGGTTGCTGCTGCTGCTTCCGGGGTTTGCATGCACGGTTGATGCAAACGTGGCTCACACAAGCCGCGCGTACGTATGGAGTGTGTGTTCCGGCGGGCTAGCAATGGTCAAACAACTGGCGCGTTCTGCGACCCAACGCCACTGGCGAGCAACGGTAGTAGCTCGTGAAAATTCTCGTCCACATGCTCGCACGGCGCACCAACACCACAGCGCGTGGCGAGAGAGGGAGCGCGAGAGAGAGAGAGAGAGTGGAAAGCAATGGCTGAACTACAAACAGGACTGGACACGTTCCTGCGCCTGACGCTCTTTCGCTCTCACGCGCAACACTCACTCTCGAGGAAAGTCTCTCCGACACTCTCTCCAGCGGTGAACAGGAGCAAGAAAATGAGCTGCCACGTGAGATAAAAACAGGAGCCGCGTGAGAGAAGCGAGAGATCACCAAGCACGCACGCACACGATGGGAGATTGATGCTGTGAGAGAAAGGGGGGGAGAACAATGGCGAGCCAGACAGACGCGAGAGAGTGAGCAAAAAGGCAGTGAGCCTTGAGCTCCACCAAAACACAGCCTCACGTCGCTCACGCGTGAGAAAATGGCAAGCAAAGCGCGTGCTTTTCCATGTGCCAGCCGCCGACGGAGAGAGGAGCGCTGAGATTTCGCGCTCCTGCTCACGCGCACACACACATGCACGTCCGTTTGGAAAATGGTTCTTCGTTCAGTTTCCGCCATGCCACCCAACCCCCTCGGGCTGAGCTTCGTTCAGTTCACGGGTGGCGCTCGAACTCGAACCGTGTTTTTGTTTGGGTTCGCCCAAAGGCGCCCAAAACTTTCCGCACCCGCGGATATTGTGTTTTTCTTGCGCGTGATTCCGCGAAAGAGAGGAAAACGGGGGCACCACCCCACGCCAGGTGGGAAGTTTTCCGCAGTGGGAGAAGTGTACGCCGCCTGGAAGTCGATTAATGAATGGTTTTGTTTTCAGCGTAAGTGCGCAGACCGGACCGGTGTACTACTTTATGGGTTCGGGTAGGAATATTCGGGGAACTGGGCCACTGCCCACAATATTGCAGCTTGCAGGTGGTGCAACCTCCAGGCGGAAAGGGTTTGGCGACGGTGAATGACGATAGTGTTCTCGGTCGATTTCAACCGCCGTGTCACAGTGGGAGCGATGCGTCGGAAGCAAAACAAAGCATCAATGTATGCTTCACGCAACCCACGGGAAACGTGTTGAAAAGTATGCTCTTTGTTGAGTGAGTGCACCATGGCCCGGTTTGCTACGCAGCCTTCAAACGAGGAATCGTAATCAAGGATAATGTGCACGCTCCTAATGGAAACGCGGTTTCACAATCTTGTACCAACAAGTGGGAATGGACCATTGTTTTTTCTATCGTTCGGCGTTGTAAATCGCTCATAGACTAAAACTCTGGCACGGTGACCTATAAAGTAATATGTTTCGTACAATTTGTCCACACTATTTATTATGGTTGCTTGGGGGAAAAAAAAAATTACAGATGAACTAGGACAAACTTCTAAAAATCGCTTCTAAAACCTACCTCCATGGCATAGGACTACAGACATAAACAAAAGAAGCGAAATCTCCGAAATCTCTGCAAAACTGACATATAATTTTCACCTAAACAACAGACTAGACTAGGACACAACAAAAATTGAAATTTGTGTTTCCCCGAACAGTTTTCCTGTATTATCAAAAAACCTGAAAAAAACCAACAATGCATAGTAGTACCCAAGTTAGATTAAAATTCCCAAATCAATGCGGAACAGTAAAACTGTACCGATCCGATGAAGCGAATTCGACTATAGCGAGTACGCCTGACTAATCTCTTGAAATCTTTACTAAAGCGGTTGCGGAGAATTCAATTCTGATGATGTGAGCGAGCCTTTAACTTAACTCTTCTATTGTTCCACACGTTGGATTAGTTCGTAGAAGACTAGGCGCCCCCATCGACAGCCTACGTACGGAATTATGCGTGCGGCTTTGCAGAGTGCTCGAGCGCTTGATTAATTATTTGGAACAATCAAGTACAATTCAGTAGGGCCTCGCGCTGTGCACAATGAAACTATGGGAGTCATCTTTGAAAAGTAGCACACACACATTCCATTGACCGTCGTCATCCGGAATAATTCAATTAGCAAACCGCAGCATTGTTGGGAGGTGAAAACGACCATTTTCCACAATCGGTTCCGAGAACACATCCATCGCTCGCCATTGGGGTATGCTATCGGAGTAAGGTCTTTCAGCCTGGCTTCAGCGAGGTCGTTAACTTGGAGAATGAAAAAGGCAACACTTTTTACAAAACTTCTACTAGAACAAAAACAAACCCACCTGAATGCTGTAAGCGTTGTCCTTCGAGGTCTTAAAGCACTGGGGTGTTTCCAATCAAACATTTGTGTAGTCATTTATGTAACCAGTTGCCGTGAGAGCCGTGAGAACAGCACTCGAAAAGTTGGGCCAACTCAGCCGGGGTAAAGTCATTCAAAGCAGAAAAATATCGGCACGTAAAACGCGAACTAAATAAAGCATATAAAAAGCGGTTCAAGGGCTTTGGTGGAAAACTTGCAATTCATTAAATTACATACTTACTTGCTGCTTCATCCGACGTTTCAACCGCAGCGCTCCACACCAGCGAAACACATTTCAGGCATCTCTCCGTCGTACTTATTGAGTTATTGAAATTGATAGAAATCATTGATTGAAAAAAGGTCACTTTCAAAGTGCACAAACTACAGCCCTGCGAGTCGAGCGATGTTTCATTACGGGACGTTTGCTCCGTCCGCCGCTACGCAAAGTAATTGAAATGATTTTTTCTTCCTTCACTGTGCTTATTGATAGCGAAACAGACGTCGATTGAAAGGTTGTCATCCACCGTTTGACGGACAGCTGTTCTGGGCAGGGCCTTCGTTCGATCGAACGTCTTGGAAATAGAATGCCTAGAAAATTATATTTCGCAAACATTGGCAGCTGAATGGAATGTTGCTGGTTTTAAATATTTCAGCTCCACTTCCAGCAACGCGTCGTCCGTCGGTGTCGGCGACATAAACTTCGGGTGACAACCTCGGTAATTGTTGAAGGCTTGCTGACGTCACTTGCCGACGACGGCTGTGGTATAATAAAAGCAATAGATGCATTGGATGGCAAATGAATATTTACTACGCTGAGCGTGAAGATGGGAAAAAACGAATCGACCATCGACCAAGCCGCCGACCGCTGGCCGGTCTTTGCGATTGGGAGTCAAGATCAAAACACGAAAAGTCAATTTTCTCCCGCAGAAAGTTGGACACTTCTTCAGCGGCCGGTCGAACTAGAGTACGGCGCGCGTACCACGTTGTGTCCCCTTGATTTGAGTTTGTCGCCCGCTCGCCTCGCGAACGACTTATTTTCCCCCCCGCACACACCGAAGTCCGCGCAACACAACAAAAGTTTGTCATTATGCGCCGCGCTCCATTATCGCGCTTCCGCTCCGGCCGCCCGAACTGTCAAAGATTTTCGAAAGTGATGAATAAAATTTCCTTCTCCGCAATCCTCGCGAGACGGCCGAGCTTCCGAGCGATCCACCGTCAGCATCCTGTCACTGTTGCAAAACGACCCAATAGCGCAAGTTCCACCGCTGCCGGACGAGACACGATTGCCGTTAATTCGATTCCCAGCGGCAAGATAATATCCCACCGGGAATGCCTAAAACTGCTTCAACGGCAAGACCAGGAGCGCCAGGACGATACAAAGTGTTCCCTTCCAAGCATGGCCTTCTGCATGGCCTGTCGTTACTTTCGTCTGGCGCGAGGTGTCAGAAGAGAACCACGTTCGACCGGATGACCTTCCAGCGGGGAGTGACAGAGTGAAAACGAAAATGGAGAACGGCAGCGAAGCGTAGTAGCTGCAACTTTATCTGATTGTCTAATTTGTTCCAGATCTCGCCACCGTATAAATCTCCATTTCGTGGATTGGTTTTTCTTTTACTTGTCAGGCCGACATTTCCTCTCAACTACAGCGCACTTACGACGTCTTTTAAATTGTTTTAATCTTCAAGTTCAAGTCTGGAGGGTAATTCGTGTACAATGCACTACGCCAAACCAATTTTTAGTCCGTTAACTAGTTCGCCACTGTAAAGCGAACATCGCGCAGGGCTCGTGTGACTGCAACTGGGACCCAATGTCGTAATTTATAATTATTCTCGTTCATCATGCTGTTCCGGATTTTTGGTAATCCGCTACACAAGTCTGCAAAGAACCACTGTGTTTTGGGTGTTTCGGATTAATTAACAACTCTCTGTTGAACGTTGTTTCGGGAACCTGTATTGCGGGAAATCAGATGCTGTATAATGGCAGAACGTAACGAAATGTGTTCCCAGTCTTGAGCCCAAGTCTTGAGCTGCAATAACAGACTCTATTGCTAACCTATTTTTTGTCATCACTTCATTTTGTCACTTCTTTTTTTGTTTGTTTGTATCGACGTTACATAGTAATTTTTTTTAATAGGAAAAATCAAGCATCGCGCATTGAATGAATATTTATTTTTGGAAGGTTTCAAAGCAAAGGAGATTTATGAACAAAAGTTGGAAGTGTATAAGGACTATTTGTCTTCAATTAACACAAAAAATCAATTACTCAATTACTCTTCATTTTTCCGTTTTCCGGATGGAATTCATAAATTGGAAATCCATCAGAACAACTGTATTGATGTTCAGGAAGGCCATACTGAAAAATAAAGTGTATTTCAAACCATCAATTGCGTTTTCTTATCGAAGTTCAAAACTTATTCAACAACCCAATATTAAGCAATATTGTAGTCAAGTTTTCTATTTGAGAGTTGAACACTGTTGTAACAATAAACAATGTACAGCGTAGTCATTGGACAAGCTCGATACAAAAAAACACGAAACGGGTCATCAAGTGGCCAAAACTAGTGGCGTGGTCGATTAAACGACTCAAAAATATGTGCGAACCCCATTTTCGCAGAAAGTGGCCAAAGATTAGAGCATCATCGGTGTGTGTGCCACTGGCGCCTTACATATTTCCCGTCCCGTCCACGCAACACCGTCCATTTTCGCCAACACATTTCCACACGTCGCAACATTGACCACTTGCCATGCACAAAAAAGGCCACAATATATACGCATCTTTACACGTACCTGCGGCTGTGTTCGTCATGTACCGGGCCAACGACGATGCTTTGCGAGAATCATGCAACATTCCTTCGAAGATCCGTGGCCGGACCAGACCCCGAACGCCCCGAGCGCGATTGTTGTGGCCCCGATGTCACTTTTATTGATGGTTTTTTATGGTGTGCCCGACGACCCATTGTGTTAAAATTTTCTCGCTTCCCGTTTTTCTATGCCAGCCCTGTATCCGTCTCGCTCGCTGTGCTTAGCGCGAGAAAGGGAAGAAAATCAAAAACCGTTTTCGAGCATAACCGAACACGGCCAACGATGGAGCGCCAAGAAAGACATCACGGCGGGCGACGCGGACTGGGCGAAAAAAACAGCTAATTATAGAAACACATCAACTGTCCTGATCCATTTATTTGCTATCTTTTCGTGTGTCCCGCGAAGCCCGCGCGCGGTTCTTGGCCGACGCAAGGGCAGACCACGGCACCATCCTAAGCGACAATTTCCACCTTACCTTCTTGGGGTGCCGGCGGGGAGCCAAGAGGTGGAACCTAAGCGGGGGGCTAGGTTTGCCGGCGCATTGTTATGGTTGTGACCGTGTTAAATGAAAACAGATGCTTACGCTGCTTTCTAGCGACCCAATATTGCGCAGCATCACCGAAAGCTGCCAGATAATTGTCTCTTTTTTGGGGCCGCTGTTTGGTTGCACAAAACTTCTAAAACGGCACGGACACGGAATCATTCATAACTGGCTTGCCATCCCGAGATTGAGCCATTCCGCTGGCAACGTTCTGAGGACCGGTGGTCAAATGAACATATCGTTGCTCGTTGGCACTGATTAGTATAAACTGCAGTCGGTCCATGCGATCCTCATGACTCATCGTGTTCAGTCAACAGCGTTTGAAAAACATGAGCATCTTTAGTAACAAACAACTATTGAAAGCAGCACTTTTAATAATGTGCCACGTAAATGTAATTCACAAAGAGTATTAGAACACGAATTTTGTTACTCCACGTGTCGAGTTAGAAACAAAGTTCGAACATCGGTCAGAGAAAGGTCATATTACCCGAAACGGGCACACCAAACGGACACACATTCGCACGGTGCAGACGGTGAACATGGCAGCGCGGTGGTCTATTTTTAATAGAGAAAGATCATTTAATTTCACAAAAGCATCCCATCGTTGCTTCTTCCGGCACTGGCACAAAACAACCCGAAACCCTTGGGGTTTCGGCAAAATCAAGACAATCGCCGCATAGGAACCGAACCGACCGTCGGGCCACTACGTAACATTCACACATCGCTTCGCTCCGTCCCTCCGTTGGCCCATTTCCGAGGACGATGGTACTGTCGGGGACAATGTGTTTCTTTTACACGACTCTTCATTTCCCGCTAAGCTCTCGGACTCTCGGGTTTTGTTTGTGTTCTTGGCTGAATAGAACATGATGGCCGTGCCGTGCGGGGTTGTCATCGGCAGTGCCACCCGCGGCAATCGAAGGCGGTGTTTTTGTGATATTTAACGAAATTAAAACATATATCGGAGCGAAGCAACCCAAACCCGAACCGAAATGAAACAAGCGTCCCCCGAGTGGGCCCCCCGGGTCCTCGAGCAAAAGCATAAAAATACAGCCAACAACTGTCAGTTGCAAATTGAAATGTATTCGGCTTCGACCGAAAGAGTTAATTAGCAGAAAGGACGACCGTCGTGAGCGAGGGATAATAAATCGCCCTCTTCACTGGCCCTGGGCGGTCAGTTGGACGACACAGCACCGCCTTTCCTGGTAATGCGATGGAAGGGCGATTATCTGGCGAACATCAAACGTGTGCACTACGCACTTAGGACCACACAGTTTAATCATGTCGTACGGCCCTTTACTCCGCCAACTTGCAAAACTAGCTGTAGGTCACAGAAACTGTTATCGTTAAATGGTAGCCTAGACCAGAGAGCTAATGTTAGTATTTAGAGGACGTCCCTGGGTGTTTTCATTTCACGAAACCCTACCCTGTATCAGTCTACCACACCATGCAAGATTGTTGCGAACCGGTAACTGGTGCTGGTGGAAAAAAGGAAGACCAAAAATAATCACCAACAAAATCACCGGCTTTTCATTTAACCATTTCCATCGCCACCGGAACCATGTTTCATTTACGGCACCTGTCCAGGGTGCTACGCTCGTCCAGCCGCCCTTGCCGTTCACGAGTTAATTTGCAATTCAAAGCAGCCGAAGGTGGATACCGAGTCCTTGGTGGAAGCCATTTTTACACGCGTAGGTGCAAATCCTTGCCCGCATGGCGCAGCTTATCATTTCACGAGAAAACAATTTTCCACGGCGAATTTTCCGCACGACGCAAGGGTTGCTCGTGGAAAGAAATGGTCAAAGTTGGGAGATTATACAAAAGGATGAAAACGGCAAAGAAAAACAACAGTGAACCGTACTCTTGTTACACCGTGTTTGCACTGAAAGTAGACGAGACGAGAAACGAGTCATTCAACGAGAAAAACTCCAAGGTGAACGAGAAAGAGAGAGACAGAGAGAGAAAGAGACATAACATGTAGTAACATAAAATGTGTGTGGCCACAAAAAGAAATCTTAAGCACTTAGAGTTCAATGTCGCGAATTTCATTACTGAACGAAACAAACATAAAATGGTGCTTCGATGACCTCAAAAATAATTCAGGGTTGAGTTAATGAAAAGTTAAACTTAATAGCAATCGCATACCTAAAAATATTGTTCATTGGTAAGACGAAAACAGAGACACTACAGCTTCTCTACATCAGTCCCGTGAGGTTCTGCCATACTTTTTTGCCCGTTGTACCATTTGTAACTATAGAACGTTGCTGAAAAACGGTGCATTTTCTGTGCATGCCACGACGATTTGTTTCAGATACAGTTCCGCTAGCGTGAACCGGCAGAATATATCTCTAATTCCTTCCATTCGTTGGTTGGGCAAAATTCCATCAGCCAGTTGTCAACGTGCGGATTGACGTTCCCTTGCGGCGCTCGAAGCTGCAGTTGTGGCACGGCTCCGTGGTCTACCGGAAGCTTGTTTTTATCGGTAGTCCTATAAATTCTTCAAACCTTAAGTCGTACGGTCCTTAGCGACCAAAGAGAAGAGAAATTCTCATTTTCGATAGACCACAGTTTGGTTGCAAACGCATTTCGGTAAAAAAGCTGACAGAGAAAGAGAGCTGAAAATATATTTGCTTACATTCATAACCGGAAATCAGTGGCATAAATTCTCAGCCTTCATCCCCGTCTTATTTCGCTCTCGAGTGTTACTTTTTCCTCGCCGTTGGCCCAACGGTGCAGGTGCACGTCGCTATGCACGACCACCGGGTAACAGGTTACACGGTTACAGCAACAGAGTTTCTTCGCTTTTCAATAAAAATAATCTCATAAATTTAAATGGGTTTTGTGTAGTGTGGTCTTGCTGTAATAGCTGCCACTACGGCAGCAACTGAGTGTGTTAAGATTCCATGTTTATTGGCAGTTGAAAATACGACTCAGTCCAGGAACGGTAATAACGGGTGCAACGACGAACGTTTGAATAGTGCAGCAATGAGAACACAAAACGTTTCAGTATTTTATACCATAACTTTCGAGCGAAGAAATCAACAGAATGCTCAAATCCTTTTGTGTAAAATGTGAGAACGTATCTAACAGAAACCCCGTTCGCATCACTCATGGCCAGCATTATTACTTTCGCGACTAATGTGACACGTTGCGGATGCGAGGTTAAGAAGGAATTGCAGGCATCCTATTTTTCGGATCTCGGACAGTGCAGCCGGGCTCAGTAAAGTCGATCGTCTCGAGGCTGGAGATCGCGAAGGGTAACACCCAGACCATCGTAAACGACATCCTTGGACTAGAAATCAACGATTTCCCATGGTTTAGCTTTTCTTTTGCACGCCGCGAGCAGATCCTCTCACACTGGACGCAGGTGTTTCCAGTGAAAGGTACTGGAAGAAAGAGCACCATGGGGGAGCCTCGAAGGATGGAAAAAAACTGTCTTCTGGATGGGAATGGAGGGACTGCATCATAAAAATAAATTGCATTCATAAATATTCCGACTTCGGATTGCGGGGCCATTACCGCGCCCAGTGCTTTCTGCGGGCGCCCGGGCGACCATATCATCGAAGCAGAGTGGAGATCTGCTTCGATGGGCATTTGTGTTAAAGTACGCTGGCCAGGTTTATGGGCGACCGGCCGTGCGTTACTCTCCAGCTCCACAGTGTCACCCAGCGGGCTTCCTGGAAAGCTATCTTCACGGGCTCTTCCTTTGAACTGCAAGCCGCTTTGGTGGCTCAAATACGTTTTAAACCTCACTTCCATTAGTGGAACGATGAGAAAAAACTGTGAAGGAACATGAAAGCCCAGTAAAAACTTAGCACATTTTTAACTCAATTTCGATTCAATTCATATTAAACTTCTCTAAAATTAGTTTCAATTCTCATACACTCAAACATACTTTGAGCCTGACCGTGCCCCGACGATTCGTTGTCGAAACTAACGACCTACAATAGTTTGCACGATCGTTGCCATTGCAATTTGGCTATTTCCTGCGTCTTTAGTAAGTACAGAATGTCATGGAAAGATAAAAATAAGGAATATGCCATTTGTTTTCTTCTGCTTCAGACAAGTTCGTCCCTGGCCAACCGTTTTAGGTCCTTCCGCCACCAGCAGACCGGTTCAGCACATCCCGTCTGAACGAAAGTTGAGCAGCAAGAAGAGCGCCTCGGTGCATTCAATTCTGCTTGGGAAACGGATTTAAAACTAATCGCCAGAGTATATACACAAAAACCGAATTGCTTCCAGTTCCTTCTGCACCAACTTTTTGCCGAACGATGAAACAATCGCTCTGCTTTCCTTTTCGAAAGCTTGCGAAAGTGGTAAGAAACTTCAGGAATTTGGAAAAATGAAAAAAACACGCTTTTCCGGCTCTGCACAGCGAGAAGTGGCACAGTTTAATCGTTTTCCGGTGCCAAAGTTTGGTCTCGTTGGCGAAGAATGGGATACGATTTATGGGACTCGTCCTGGAAAAGGGCACGGGAATGTTTCAGAACTATGGCCGTTCCTTAAAGGTCACTAGTGGTTCCTACCAACGAAGCTTGAACGTATGAACACAATGATTGTCAGTAATAAAACTTGTTTAAAATTAAAACTTTAAATCCAACAATATTGAAAATGCACGCAGTGTCTTAGAACCGGGAGCACAATCAAAATTAAGATCATTTCGAAGAATATTGATGTCTACTAAACTAAACTAGTTCAATGTATGCACGGTACCTCAACATACACGTTGTAATCGCAGCATAACATTATGATCAATTTCAGTAGCTTAAGAGGGGTGCTAACCAAAGTGTAAATGTGCAACGATGTGCATCTGCCCAACCACAAATAAGCTAATAGGTCACAGCGCCAGCTCAACTAACAAGAGGGAAATAGTTGGAGGTTTTCAAAGCACCAAACACTTGCATTCGATTTTCCAACGCCCTCACCTACACAGATTGCTGCAAAAAATAACCGAAGCCATTGGAAGAAAATCAAACCCCCAAGGAAACATTTTGTAGGACATATGTAACAGCAAACCACAATCAGGCACCGGTACGTCCAACTGCCGTACGTCCACATTTTGCGTGTTGCACCTTGAGGTATAATTTATTGAACAGCTCTATGTTCAACACTATCTTCCGGAATGTCACCGCAGAACGGACTAATGAAGGTGTTGCAGTTTTTTTTTGTTTAGGTTGGAAATTGTACGTAACTCAAAACATAGGCCAGCTCACTTAGAAGCCAGAATGCCTGTCCATTGCAGCCTTATGGCACCTTTGGCGGGTTGAGGGGAATTATTCATTGCTTCATCGCTCAGAATCGAAAGTGTCTTTTGAAGCAAGCAACACTACTTCTTTCATCTTCAAATTAGAATGAATGGCATGAGAAATATCGATACGAGGTCCTTCCCGTTCTTGAAATATTAAGTAACAAGACACCCCGTTTGAAATGTTTAAAAGTAGAGTGTTTCTACATTTGCGGAATTAAACTGTCGGAAGACATCCGGAAGTGCAGAAGCTACAAGTAGGCAGTAGCAGGGGATCTTTCATCAACACTGTAAGTAGCACCGTGAAAAGAAACCCGTCCGAAAAAGTTATTGGTTCAAGCTCTGAAGTGTTGTCAATATTTTTAAATCTGAAAGTACCAAAACCAAAAAGTACCATGCAATTGAGAGCCATTTTGAACAACATTCGCAACTACACTACCAGGCGCTTTGAGCATGCTAGCTCTGGCGACCATTTTGTAGTGATCCATTTGCTGGACAGGCTTACCGGTAAGTTTGATGATCGATTTTTAAATCTTTGTTGATGGTGTTATTTATCTTCATTTGTTGCTCTATTGATCAGTCGTTCCTTTGTTACGTCGTCACCGTCCGAAGCTTGAGCGTGTCTGCAAGAACATTTTGTTGGTTTATCTGGTGGCTCAACTTGCTACCCAGATCTACGATATAGTGCGTCAAGACGACATTCGTCTGGCGCTGGATGTATTTTCCATGACCAGCATATTCATCTACGCCTTCTGTCGTACATTGTATCTACGGTGTTGTGCGCAGGACTTGAACGATTTTTTGCAGTTTGACAGGCACAGCCATTTCCGGGCGGACGTACCAAGTGCGAGACAAATCCGCAAACGTGTCAAAACAACTAACCTGCTAGTCATGTGTGCAATTCTATCGATCCATTTCGTCGTTCTCATAGGCTTCGTATGGCAATGCGTTACCAAATCCGACTACTTTATCTACCTTCTGACCTACTCTCCCGTGGATTTGTCACAAAGCTACCCACTTTTGGACCGCGTCGTCAGATGCGTGTACTCTTGTTGTATCTTTCCGTTGGCCTGTATGTACAATAGGGGCAGCATGGTGATCATAACGATTGTTCGATTGCTCATCGCTGAGTTTCGCGTACTCGTTGACTCCCTGAAAACGCTGGACCAGCAAGTCCACACTCAGCCACACACCAAGTCCGGCACCGAATCTAGCAGTGCACGAGCCACACTCAAGCAGTTGCTTCGAGAGCACATCGAGCGGCACCAGGACCTGATTCGAACGATGCGCCGTCTGCGGAATCTGCTGCGTTTCACCTCGCTGCTTCACATAGGGTTTTACCTAGTCGCCGAAGGTGCCTTTCTGGTGCGACTCTTAATTATTAAAGGAGAGTTTGCCCTAGGTCTGATGATTCCGCTAACCGCGATTGCGATGTTCATTTTTGAAATGTTCATCTTTTGCTTGCACATCGAAACATTATTGGATTTGGTAAGTAATACTTTGCTGCGCAACTTGAGACGTTTCCAGGATGACTGAATATTGTATTGTATTCTACAAATTTAAGAATAAACAAGTTGGATACATGCTGTATAGTTTCCCCTGGTACAATCACATGCAGCTGGGAAAAAGCTACAGACAGAACATTTCAATCGTGCTGTTTCAAGCACACAATACGATCCCGTTCACCGCCGGAGGAGGATTCATCATTAATGCGGAGCTGTTCGCAAATCTGGTCCGGATCACGTACTCGGTCGTCATGGGCTTGGGCTATATGCTTGCGAAGTAATGTAACAAATTCGACTCACAAGCACGTACACTGAGGATGAAAAAGGATGCAACGCCTGCAAGTAATTGCATATTCTGCCCATAGAACCCTACGCACTTTACAATAGATTACCAGATTAAAGATCACCCCTGACGTAATGCAAATGCAATATGTCAAACATGAGAAAACATAAAAGTGTAACACGTAATCATAAATATTGCTTTGATGATGCACCACCGTTTTAATTGGTAAGAACAAAGAAATGTCCATAGGAATTGCAAAACACACAAGGGCACAAATGAAGCAGAATAGCAAATCACACAAAAAGAGAGGAAGAGAGAGAGCATACATTTTGTGCTGTTTTGAAACTGAGATAAATAGATTCACATCACCGTAGCAAATCCTAAGTAATGCAATTTTTTTATCACATTTTCTTAGAAATATCCAAGAAGCATCTGGGAATGGTTGCACCATGACGTAGATTGTATTGCGTTGCATTGTAGGAATGTTACAACGCCAAGAAAATATGTTTTAAACCCAAGAAGCATTGAATCATGGATCGTATTTTGTTATCATAATGAGAAACCCATTTTGGAGATGAGCAACGGAAAACTCTTTTTAAATGCGTAATAAAATTCATTGTGTGAAGGCGGTTTTTGTTTTACTTTGATTTTATGGATAAACATATCGTAGAAAATTTGGTATAAATAGAGAGCATTCTCAATCGTTAAACTGCAACGGCAGATTCGTAGAACGCACGAAAATAGCATATTGGGAGCTTCCGCTGTCCCAACGGTTCTAAACCTTCGTTCGGCTTCGATGAATATTGATTACTATTTAAGAGACTTAAAGTTATAAGATACATTGGCATGGGAGTGTTTTCTTGAATAGCCGGCGCATTGATTGAACTAACGATGGTGACTAATCGAACCGGGAACCAATTTTGCTAATAACACGGTTGTCGAATAACATCACTTACTAAACCAAACGTTCGGTGAATGTATTCATCACTCGTATCTCGGAGACCTTTGGCTATTGTTTCGCTTCGGGACGAACGTGGCAGTTGCAGTACAGCAAGGACGACGACTACGGACACACCGTAACAGAGCACCAGAAAACATCGACGATTGTAATATTAAACCAGACACCAGGCGGATGACACAATCGAGCCCGTACCACCCAACCACCCGACCCGACCCAATAAAGCAGCATAAACATAAACACCGAGCCCGGCGAGATGCATCCGCGAACACACCCGCCGTAGTTGCGTTTGCACAAATAAAGCCTGGCGCACTCAGCGGCACTCAAGCACAAACGGATCGCCTACAAAAACGAACGAGTCACCGAGAAGCCCCAGGTACTGTGTAGTCGGAGGGCGCATCCTGGCAGCATCCTCGTCTCAGCTGTTCAAACGGACCGGCGTCGGTAGGCAAAAATCATTTATCATTAGAATAACAAAAGCACTAACTAGCACTGTGGCCAGTGGGTCTCTTCTGTCGGTGGCTGTACACGAGGGCTCCGTGCCACATGACACACCCGCGCATGGTCGGCGAAGGGCAAGGACAAAAATGTAGGTAAATGTAGCCAAAGACAAACATCCTTCGGCCGTGCAGTCGACCGGAGCGAGACCAAACGGTCACAAATCAGAGCACCGAGAACCGAAGCTGTAACGATCCTCCTTTAGGCGCAAATACTTTCAGGAACTGTGCGGCGGTGGGTTGGGTGGTTGGGTAGGATAGCGGTACGAGCAGGGCGAAACCTAACGCGGCTGCAGCCGGAAGCCGGAAGTATGGTGCAGCTGCAGTTTCCTTTTGATTTTCACTCCGTTCGGTTGTTTACATGATTTACGAGTAGAATTTTCCAACAACACACATAAATTTCTCCGCACCCACCCGATGCTCCGGCCGTTGCGTTCCTGGTCTCGGTCCACTTCCTGCGCACGATTCCATTCGCGTTGACCCACCGGGCTTTCGCCTGGCAGGTGTGCGCCTTGCGAACTTCTTGTGCGGCTTCTTGCTGATAGTCCCGTTGAAAGTTTCGAGTCCACCGACGCTATTAGGGGTGCCCCAACAATGAACTGTCGACTCGGACCCGTGCCAACGGTGGCCATCTTTAGCGGTGTCTTGCAACGCCGGCTGGTGTCTTGCAAAAAACAAAACCACGCTACAAACGCAACATAATCTGCTCGCCGACCGCGCTGCGAACAGTAATGTCCTGGGGTGAATATATCGCGATCACGAAAAACGGCATTTTCCTTTTTTGTTGTTCTCCACACTAGTGGGACGATGGCCACCAAATGCGCACTAATGGTAATGCTACACCACTTTCTTAGGGCCGGATTTCATCTACCAAATCGGATCGCTTACGCTGTGGCTTAACAGCTTTAAAAGGAGGCCGAACAGCAGATTGTCAGTCGTGAATTGTCTTCCCACAGAAGAAACCATAGGGAAACCTAAATGGTGGGCGAATTCTTAGCGAAAAATTTGCAATGATTCCAACCCCCGTGAGAGGTACTTAGGTAGCCAACCACTACTCAACGACCAGAAGCATATTTAAAAATTCATTAAAAATTTAGACCCGCTTTAACTTGATTATTATCTAATAAACACAAGGTTATACGAGTCCGAAAACTTTTCAACAAACTTTTTTATGCTTAGAGCTATTCGCCATGTTTAGGGCTCTTCGCCGTTTATTTACTCATTCGTTACGTATCTAGGGAGCATCATTTGCAGAGTCTTTCATTACCACATATATAGTTCGATAAAACGGGCGACTCTGGCATAAGTCGGATGACTATCCCTTCGGCAAGAAAGCATAACTCGTGCAGCAGCTTGACGTGATCCACACATTAGTTTGACAGTCCACGTGTCCCCCGACTCTCTGGAACTCCGTTCCACTTCCTATCCGGGCCGTCCAAATCCGAATGGCGTATCGATCGCCGGGCGATGGATTAAAACAAAAATAAAACCGGCTCCAACAGGGGGACACTCCCGGGTTGAAATGGATGCACCAACATTTATTTCTCGCAAATGTCTCAGGTGATAAATTGTACTTTTTATCGCACGAAGCTCGCATCCTTCGCGTTCTTTCGAACCACTCCAACGAGGCCAGTTCATTCGCTGGGCATTGGGCTTGGCGGTGGCTTGGGCCGGGTCCGCGTTCTTGTGCACTGCATTCCAACAGGACCCGCGCGGAAGCTATACGATCGAGAGGCCCCGATACAGGCGCAATGGTGGCGAAGAAAATGCGCCCAGCATGCTCAGCGTACCACCTCCGAGAACATAATCCGAAACGCGAGAATGAAGAATAATGAGCTTTACCTTAAAATAATGGCACACTGGCGGGAGGCTCTGCGTGCCGCCTTGCCACGACCACGGGCGCCAGCACGGAGAAGAAGCAGCGCACCGAAATCCGCGGAAGATGCTTTTACCATTAGTATTGGGTTGACACATTCGTTACATCGCCCGGATCGCTTAGTTTTATTGCGAAACGCTGCCGTCCCGGAAGCGTTTGCGGTCCAGTGGCTGCGATGGTATCTCGGCTGTTGCTGGGAGCGCTTTATCCCCGGTTGACGGAACCGACGGCACTGTTGCGTTGGATTGTTTGAAACTTGAGACTCGAAATAATCCTTCGAACAATCGAAGTCAACCAAACGGCGTCGTGACTGGGAGTCTGCCTGAGCTGGCCGGCTTAGCTGGTCTGACGTTCGTGTATCTTAATCCGGTGCCGGAAGCTTCTACTGGTTTGTTTCGTTGAGCCCAGTTTGTGCCAAAGTTTGTGCCGAAATAAATCAGGTCAGCGTGGTACAAAAACATTTCTAGATACTCATTGCATAACCCCCATCGTTATGTAAAGTGACAGTTTCTAAAATTCGATTCAATGCTCAAGCTCGATTCGGTATAAACGCTTCAAGACTATAAGCCTTGAAACTGTAGCGCTTCCAAAGCCCTGAAACGGTTGAGTTATGTCTGAGTATTCTTCAACATATTATCTACTATTTTAAAGTATATTTTAACATCAAAAAGGCAAGGATTGTTAATCGAATTGAAGTGAATATCATTAGTACCAGAATAATTTTAAAAACCATGACTAATAATAAAACTGTGTTTTTGTCCCTTTAAAAATTGTCATTGAATGCAAGCTCTCGCACGATCGAATTGTTACATAAATGGGCTCTTTATATGTGATGCCCATTTCATCATGTTTATGATTGAAATTCAGGTTTTAATCGTTGCTGTTCCCGGAAAGACATCAAAGTAAATAGTTGCGTGGCTAATTATTGCTCCTAATAACACTCACCGGCCTCCATCCATCACTCGCAAAAGCTGTACGGTAATCAAGGATCTGATAAGTCAAACAAGCCAGAAATCAAGGTACAACCTCAGCGGTGGACAGGGTCGCCCATCTGATTCGCTGCTGACCGTGCTTATCGTTCCCGCGGGCAAAACGGAGTTTCCGTCGCTGTAGCAATCCGGCACAATGTACAAATGTTCGCTTCCATTTGTCAATCGAAGTTTACAAACACCACCGGACGGTAGTGTGCCCGCCTGCCGGCCTGGTGGAGTTGAATAAATTTGTCGTTATTAAATTCCTCAAACGGCCACACTCGTTTGCTGTGGAAATCATACTTTCCCGTGGGTAGTACTTTTGATCCGCCCCGTGCTATAGTGAGCTGTAAAATTTTCATTGAACGCTTTGAGCACGAACACGAGCCCACACGGCGCGGCGCGCACACCGGTGCTGGGAAACGTTGTAATTGCAGTACCGAGCTTGGTTCCATTTTCGTCCCTATTTCCCCGCGTCCCCATTGGCTCATTCCGGCCCTTTCATTTACGTTGACTAAAAATTCATTAAACCAAAAACACGCGTTCGATTGGTTTTCAGTTCCGATTTGGGCTCGGTGCGATTCGAACCACGAAACGAGTTGCGGCGACTGGGGCAGGGAGAGAGGACCGCGGTCGGGAACCGGTACACGACACCGTACACAACGCGCGGACAACTCCACGGCCCGTCCTCCAACGAGCCAGGAACATAAACATCTAAGCATAATTTGTAGCTCGATATGGAAATCGGATGCCGCGCTTCTGGAACCGCGGAACGCGAAGCGGAAGCCAGCCAGCATAGCGGTAGGTGCAGAGGACCGGGCTTGAAGGGAGGAAAATTGGATCGATAAAGACAGCAGGAATGTTGGCTCGTTGGGTGGGGGGAGGCTGCTGATGCGCTGAAGCTGATAAGCGCTCGCAATTAGCATTATCGCGTGCAACCAATTGCGCATGATTTATGTGCCGCTGCTGTCGCTGTGGTGGTGCACCGTGCAGCCGGCAGGTCCTGCCCGGACACCGTGTCACCTATGTCTCGCTGCGGAAGATTTTGGCCACGGCAACGTCGGCTCGGTGGCCGGTATCAAATCAGGGGATTATGTGGCCGGGGATCCTCCGAAGGTCCTCGATGGTCCCCCGGCCCGGAATCCGGATTTCGGCGGCCAGTGGGAACTATTACGCCTGGGTACGGAATGGGGCTGTAACATAAAACAACACACACAACTATGAACGCCTGAAGGCGCACCCTTCGGAATGGTGCTCCGAAATGAGATGGAAATTTATTGTCGAACTAAATTAATTGATCATCCGAAAGCTGGCAGCATCCGGCTGGCAGCGGTGCCGCATGTAACGATTGCTTCGGGGTTCGTGTTTCCATCGCGATTGAAAATCAATGTTGGTGATTGAAAAATTATCTTCTCCATCGCTCCGAATTGATGGCGCTTCCGGCAACTGCCGACTGTCAACCGAACGCGTGAAAAACGTCAAACTTTCCAGATCGAGACTCGAGTGTTATAACTCCAAACACACCCTGCTTCACTAACACCAATCACCGTTCGGTTGAATGTCCTTCAACCGGAAACTCTCGTTTCGCCATTTACTCGCCGCGTGTCAGGAAAGTACATTAAGTCAGCGGCCGAACGACCACACGAGCGCTGTCGGTGGGCAACGAAATTGTGTAGAATTAATTGCACGTAGCTGATTTATTTGGAACTATTGATTGAGCGGCGCACATACATCGTTGCCGCACATCGGTCGATCGAGCAGAGTAAATCATGGCCACGGACACGGGCGGAGCTCGCCGTCATCCCACCACCACCTACCGAGGGGCCCGAAGGACCGACATTAGGGCATTAGGTCTGTTCTACGTGACAGCACACCTTGATTGCATGGCCGGCCTCCGCGTCCCCGTTTCCGCCCAGCTTCCGGTGTCGATGTTGTGCAAACACACGCCCTACACACTCAGGTAGAGCGCATCGATTTCGGGACAGTCGCGTCCCGGGCCCGGCTTCGCTGTGGGCAATAATATTCCATAATTTAACGGTCGTGCGGATAAATAAATATGTCGCCGGCCAACAAATCAACAACGATACAGTCGCTGGGTGCACTTCATCGGGTGGAGGGGCTCCAACCATCTTGCCGGCCTACGTCACCGTGTTTCGTCAATTTGGCCATTTTTCTTTCATTCCTTCTCACACACGCTTCAAAAGGTCAGCGGTACCCTCCTCTCTCGGTCCGAAATTGGCACCGGACGACATCGAAATTGAAAGATGGCGGAAACTTATTGGGTCGCAAAATCGCTGCCCGGCGCAAGGCGGTACGGCAGTTTGATTAGGTTTAATCAGTGTTCATTGACTGGAGACTGGAGTCGATTGTTGGATGGCAGCTTAGCGTTGGCCAGGAGTGGCGGGGGAACACGATACACCATGAACATGGCGCTGGTAGCTAGAGTACTGTGCTCTAGAGGTGACCCCCAGGCTGGTGGCAAAGTACGCGGATTTACCACCACGGAGCGCAAACGTATGGAATTAATTTCGACACTGATTGGTGGGACCACAGAGAGAGAGAGAGAGAGAGCGAGAGAGAGCGAAAGGGAGATGGAGAGCATTCGTCACACGTGAATGGCTCGAAACGTTGTCAGCCGAAGCGAAGCCCAGAGTGTACGACTAACCTTTTGCGCGTGACATTTACCTGCGAACGGAATTGGGAGGCCATTTTGTTGGGATTTCGATCACTCTCCGTGATACGCATCAACGAATGCAGATTCATTCCCACACGCGCGTCTCCAACGGAGTCAGGTCCGACACCGAAAACCGTGAGGCACCATGCGCCTCCATCGGGCACCGTGCGCCTCCATCGGGCACCGTGCGCCTCCAT